>NC_044036.1:99525759-99838853 GCF_901765095.1 Microcaecilia unicolor | reverse complement strand
AAGGCAGAAACTAGGTTCATGAGCCCTTGGGCCACTGCTGTGGAGCAGCAGTGGCAGGCAAAACCACCCCAAACCAGAGACAAGGCAGAACTCTGACAGAAACAGCTAGACTTCACCTGCACTTGACCACCCTTCTCCAGGAGTTGAGCCCCTGGGTGCAGGCGGCCGGCAGGACTTACAGGACTGGGCAGGAACTGGATACCAACTAGACTGAAAAGAGACTGAGGGTCAGAGGGGAAAGGAAAATACATGGGAAGCAAGACAGACTACTGGGCTAGGACTCACAGACAGACAATACAACACTAGGCAGGAAATGGACAGGCTTGAGAGCAAGGACTAAAAGCTGCAAAGCAGCCACTAAGAAAGGAAACACAGACAGGTAAGAGACAGAACTGAACACTGCCAGGCAGCCACTAAATAAGAAACACAGACCACCAAGAACTAGACAAAGAAATACAAACAAGAAACAAGACTGGGAAACAAGCAATACAGTACAAGATAAACTACACAAAGACTAGACTAGAAACAGGCAAGTCTCTCAGACAATAAACTGGACTAGGCAGAAGTGCACAGAGCACACCAGCATACCAGGGACCTTAGACGATGCAAAGGCAAACACAGAGGTGATTAATAAAGTGCATCAGCTGCTGAAGTTCAGCTGCAGGAATCACAAGGCAGCTACGGGTGCTGTTCAGGCACAAACACGAGAAGCAAGTCTGGCAGCCTGGAAGATCCGGACCAGACTCGGCTGAAGTCTGGAATGGGTGACAGTTCATAGCAGCCACCGGTTCTAGCCACCAGGGGGCGAGGTGAGCACAGACAAGGAAACGGTCACGAACGTGACACTGCCATTCGGGAACTGCTAGCACTGCTAGCACAGCTTGATAAAAGAGGCCCGTAGTCACCACAAACTTGAGCACTTTCTTGCTACTAGACTATAAGTACATTAATTTCCCTTAAAACAAAAAAACTATCACAAAACAGTGTATATAATTACATGATACTAGTCTGAAAAGGAATTAATCATACAATTTTTTAACATGAAGGGCCCCTGTTACCACACTGCAGTAAAAAGGGGCCCATGGTGGTGTCAGCGCACGGGTTTGCTGTGTGCCAAGGCGCCCTTTTACCATAGTGGGTAAAAGGCATTTTGTTTTAAAGGAAATTGCCGTGCGGCAAGTTAACTATTTGCCATGCAGCCTATTTAGGAGGCAGTAAGGGCTCCAGCGCTAACCCTGTACAGAAAATGTTTTTTAAAATGGCGTGCTGGAAATGGCACTCGGAGGGGGCAGGCAGTACCGCCAGGCTCATGCGGTAGTGCCTGACTGGCGCACTCCAACGCCGTAGTAGCTGAACTGCAGCATTGTAAAGGGGCCCCTAAGTAATATTTATACTAATTATTTATATATTTGGGGATTTGTGCATGTCTTTTCATTTGTCGCTCAAGTGGCTGACTGCAACCTACAAAATTGACCCAGATATACAAGCAATTATAAAAACCATTTTATGCAGAATCTTCTGATGGGAGCCAGTAAATAGCCCAGTAACTATGGTAACAGGTAGCCTCAGATCATGCACTTATAACCTAACATTTTGTCTCTCTACAGGGCTGAGCATCAAATCATTTCAGATTCACTTTATCATGAAATTAGTTTCCTGTAATGTACACAGTTAACACTTGTATGAATACAGGAAGAGAACCCAAGGAAAAGGGAACTAGGATCAGTCTTACCTGTTGTGCAATTAACAAGACTTACCATAGGAGGAAAGTGGCCACAGTTGTCCTATATTAATGATAGGTACTAAATACACCAGTGGGGATAGAATGAGGGCAGCATGGGGCTCATCTTCCCTCTCAGAAAATATATGTGAGATGGAAACATCCAGCATTTTACACAAACTGAAACTTCCAAATTATCAATGGGGAAAACAAGGGACATGGATGTCTGTGTGTCAGCAAAGGAACATCCATCTTATAAAATGGTCATACAGACATCCCTGCATGGTAGCAGAGTAGCCTAGTGGTTAGAGCAGTGGGTTGAGAATCAGCAGACACAGGTTCAAATCCTACTTCAGCTGTTTGCGATTTTTGTTTTTAATTGTGAGCACTCCAAGAACAGAAAAATGCCTACTGTATCTGAATATACACCACTTCAATAGCCTTCAAGTTTGCAGGTATTTTATATATTTAAGTACAATAGGTATTTTTCTGTCCCTGGAAGGCTCACAATTTAGAAAAATAAAAAAGAGCTGAAGTGGGATTTAAACCTGGATTCCTTGGTTCTCAGTCTACTGCTCTAACCATTTAATTACTCAGATCTGCATGCTGCTCTCTTAAGAATTCCATAGTACCTGAAGCTGTCACAAAGCCTGATATTCATTGCTGGTTTCACATTCAAGGGAGAGGAAGGGGGACAGCAACCACTGGGGTATTAAGGAGGTGTCGTGCCTTAATCCCTCCAGCATTTAGCTGCTCAGTCAGAGCACCTTTCTTTATCCTGAACGTGCCATGTACCAGGTCTAAATAACAATGCCCATCTTTTCAGACATGGACGTCCCTTCCTCCTCTGAGACTGATTAGACATCCATATTTTGGCTCTTCCCTAGTCCTGCCCAAAACATGCCCATATCACTTCCCCATGCCATATGGATGTACTACAGTGTTAGACATCCATAGCCTGGTTCTACATAATAATCAGGATTTGGACATTGATTCAATGTGGAAGTCTAAATGCCAGTTTTTAGATGTCCAAAACAAGAACAGGACTTCTAAAATAACCACAATTTTGGTCATTCAAGTCACGTGTACCCTTATTTTGCAGCTTGACCCCTAGTGGTAGTACCCACAACTGTACTGCTGGGGGATGAGAGGTGCAATTCTGAAGCCAGCAGCCAATGGCACAGGAGTGACTGAGAATCACTCCTGCCCAGCCACTAGCCGTCAGGGAAACATCTGCTAGATGCTGGGGGGGTTGTTGAGGGTTAATGGATGGTGAGATCAGGATTTCATCTATGATTGAGGAAAGGGGTCGGGGTTCTGAATGCTGGGGAAAATAGGTACGGAAACAAATGAGCGGAACCAGGAAAGGACTTCTGTTTCAGGCACTGGTCCTTCTAAAGATAGCAGTAGGGCCTACTATCTTTGTGTTGCTATAGTGAAGAACATGCAATGATCCCAGTTACAGTAATACACAAAGAAATACTGCAAGCTACTAACCTGTGGTACTAATGTAACACCGGTTAGTAACTTGTACGGTAAATTTCAGGCACCCTGACCAAATAGCCCTGACAAAATAGCCCCAACAAAACAGCATTGTAACAAATCAGCCCTTGACAAATCAGCCCCTAACAAAATAGCCCTTAGACAAAATAGCCCCCTAGAAAAAAAATAACACATCTCAAAAAAGATGATAAACTACAAGTGAAATCTTCACTGATAAGGCTTCTACCAGCATTGCATTGCATAAAGCATATATAAACTAAATTCTATAGCTACCAACTGGTATTCATGATCTGTTCTACTCTTTAAGGAAACTATTCTTCCATCAACATGCTAATTAAAAAAAACCCCCAATATTGTCATCATTTTCATAGTCTTACCAACCTTATCCTGTTTGGCAAGGTAAGATTATTAGGAAAAAATGCAGTGCCATATTCTTGGCAGCTGGATTGGGCCCTTTTGTCTGGGATTAATTTGTCAAGGGCTATAATGTGGGCAGGCCGTTTTGACAGTGGCTGTTATGTTGGGGGCTGTTATGTCGGGAGCTTTTTTATCGGGGCTATTTTGACCGGGTACCTAAATTTCCCTATGGACAATACTAAATTGTGGTAAAATAATGCAACCACCAGCCAAAGTGTCTCTTTTTTTTAAGTTAATCTTCATTTAAATGAAAATTGACAGAGTGTGGGTCATGGTCACTGGACCAGTCATACATCACTACTGGATATTCCTCAATATGACTGGAAGAAGCCTGAGCTCACTGAAGTTTAGCGAAACTCTGCTCTTCCTTTGATTTGCTGGTTTGGACTTTTACTTCATGTGAAAAAACTATTACTATTTGTCGTGATAATATACTGTACTTTTCCTCCAGAGCCAAGAAAAAGATTTAAAACACATTTTTACGGCAAATTAACAAACTACAACAGAGCACACCACCAGACCAGTGCCATCATTGAACACACCTTTGAACTGCTCAAGACACAATTCATGTGCCTAGATAGATCCAGACAGCAGCTGCTCTATAATTTATTTAGATTTTGCTCACAGCTTTTTCAGTAGTAGCTCAAGGTGAGTTACATTCAGGTACTCTGGATATTTCTCTGTCCCAGGAGGGCTCACAATCTAAGTTTGTACCTGAGGCAATGGAGGGTTAAGTGACTTGCCCAAGATCACAAGGAGCAGCAGTGGAATTTGAACTGGCCACCTCTGGATTGCAAGACCAGTGCTCTAACCACTAGGCCACTCCTCCACTCCGCCATGTGTCTCTTGGTGAATGTAAGGGCACCCATTTCTACCTGCCATGACATGAGATAAATGGTCATGCCTAATCTGAAGTGTGCCCATGCCAGCACACACTGGTATTCTATGACAGTACATAAACATGAAAAGGGCTGCCAGATATTCATGGCCTGCTATATTCTGCACAACCTTGCACTAAAGTGCACAATACCACTTCCTTAGAGCCTGGAGCCACATTATGGGGACACAGAGGAGGAGAAACAAGTACCACCAGCATGAGAACATGCATATCCACACCAGCAGGGCAGGGCAGGGCATTGCCATATCAAAATAAGTGAGGCATTTGTACAATATCAGGCTTATTTTCGAAAGAGAAGGGCGCCCATCTTTTAACATAAATCGGAAGATGGGCGTCCTTCGAAAGCTGATTTTGGGCGTTCTCAACTGCTTTCCGTCACGGGGACGAATAAAGTTCACGGGGGCGTGTTGGAAGCATAGCGACGGCGGGACTGGGGTGTGCTTAACACATGGGCGTCCTCGGCCGATAATGGAAAAAAGAAGGGTGTCCCTGACGAACATTTGGACAACTTTACTTGGTCCTTTTTTTTTTACGACCAAGCCACAAAAATGTGCCCTAAATGACCAGGTGATCACCGGAGGGAATCGGGGATGACCTCCCCTTACTCCCCCAGTGGTCAGTAACCCCCTAACACCCTAAAAAAATTTTTTTAAATATTTTTTCCAGGCTCAAATATCATACTCAGCTCCATGACAGCAGTATGCAGGTCCCTGGAGCAGTTTTAGTGGTTACTGCAGTGCACTTCAGGCAGGCGGACCCAGGCCCATCCCCCCCCCTACCTTACACTTGTGCTAGTAAATGTGAGCCCTCCAAAACCCACCAGAAACCCACTGTACCCACATCTAGGTGTTCTCCTTCATCCCTAAGGGCTATGGTAGTTGTGTACAGTTGTGGGGAGTGGGTTTCAGGGGGGGGGGGTTGGGGGGCTCAGCACACAAGGTAAGGGAGCTATGCACCTGGGAGCTTTTTCTGAAGTCCACTGCAGTACCCCTTAGGGTGCCCGGTTGGTGTCATAGCATGTGAGGGGGACCAGTGCACTACGAATGCTGGCTCCTCCCACGACCAAATGGCTTGGATTTGGTCGTTTCTGAGATGGGCGTCCTCAGTTTCCATTATCGCCAAAAACCGGGGACGACCATCTCTAAGGACCACCATCTCTAAGGTCGGCTAAATGTTGAGATTTGGGCGTCCCCGACCATATTATCGAAATGAAAGATGGACACTCATCTTGTTTTGATAATACGGGTTTCCCCGCCCCTCACCGGGACGTCCTGCGAGGACGTCCTCAGGAAAACCTGGGTGCCCCATTTGATTATGCCCCTCTTTGTCACCCACATCAGCCAAATGCTGCCTACTCCCCATTGCATCAGAGAGTGCCCCCACCACTTGATGCATGACACCTATAACCACTTCATTGTAACCTGCCCCTTCCACCTCCACAAGCACCTCCCACTCTCTCCCAAAACCATCCCACTTTAGAAATTAGAAATTACTGCTTATGGTATGGTAGAATTGCTCTATAGGTCCTGAGTGTTTTGTTTTCTCGGTATGCCTAGTACTGGATTTTGGAGGGGGTGTTAAAAAAATTACCAGCCCCGGGTGTCAACTATCCTAGGTACGCCACTGCCCTGGTTAACTGGTTGGGGACTGGGTGGGATTGCCGGTAAATCCTGGCGAAGACTTTTAATTTTGTTGGCAAAGTACGCAGCAAAATCACTGCACTTCAGTTTAGACTGGGCAGGCTGGTTCTGTTGTGGGGGTTGCAGTAGGGTGTTTACAATACTGAACTGCTTGGTTGAATTGGCAGCCTGTGCATTGAGAGAAATACTGTTTTTTGGTTGCTGTTAAGGCTTGGCGGTAATTTGTCATGTGCTTCCTACAGTTTAGCCTGTCTTCATCCAGGTGATATTTACACCATCTCCTTTCCAGTTTCGTCCTTCGCATTTAAGGATCCGAAGTTCTGGAGAAAACCAAGGAGAGTGTTTGTGAATGGGGCATAGGACCTTTTTTAGTGGTGCCATTTTCTTTAAGGTCTTGGCTAAGTGTGTATTCCAGATGTCAACCTGTTCTGACACTGTAGTTGCAGCATTAACAAAGGTAGTATGCCAATGAAGGATTTCAGATTATTTCCTTGAGATAAAATGAAGGACAAACATCCAATAAACAACCCCTAAGTGCCAATTTTTTAAGCATTTGTAACACTAACCACCCATTTTACAAAGCCGTGCAGCAATGCCGACATAGCCCATTCACTTTGCTGTTTCGAAAATGGCTATATTTCCTATTCAGATTTGGGATGTTTAGAGCAAAATGTCCAAAGCACAACTTAGATGTCATATCAAAAATGCCTATGTGATACCCGCCAAGGAGCTTTTTGCAGAGTAGTCTCCAGGCTCTGGAAGACACATCCAAAAAGACTTCACTTAATCCAAGATTATATTTCAGTAACTTGGTGAAAGCCTGGCTCTCTTCCCAAGCTTTTAATGGAATAAGCAACTAGCTAGTTACAGATAGAGGGACTAACACTAGCTGCCCATACTGTATCAGATCTTACTTACACACTAGCACTCTAGCTGTGTACACATTCACATACCTTTTCTAAATCCGGTTGCAATCCTTCCTTACATAAGTCACCCTTATTTTCTATCTAACTCATGTTATTCTGTCTTATCTGTGTGTTCCACCTCTGCTTTGCACTCTATGATCACCAGACTTCAGTGATTTATCGGGGATTATCCCCGATTTTGAACTAGTGTCCCCAGCACCGAGGATTATACACATCGTCTATACTCGATTTCACTGGGAAATACGGTACACAAGAAATTGTTTTTCTCCTGTAGCTTCTTTGTGCTACCTTTCAACTTTTCTCCGGGCTTACATTAGCCTGACAATCTTCTTCCCACACTCTCTGATCACAATTCTTTTGCCCTTTGGACTTTTAACTCCCCCCTCTATCACACACAGACACAGTCACTGCCAATTTGAGTCACACGCCCCTCTTGAAACCTTCTTGATTTTTTTTTGTTTACTTCTTCCTCTAGTGGCGTTCGTTTTAAAGGTGTCCCCTCCCCTTTAGCAGGGAACTAACGTTCTTGTTTCTGGTTCCGGCTTGGTTTGTTATTCAGTGACACCACCACCAGCTCTCCAAGGCAGGATAACCCTTCCTGCTTAGGTTTGGTGCAGATAGCCAGCAGCCAGTCCCTGTTCTGGTTCTCGCAGTCGCAGGTACTACAGGAAAAGGAAGGAAAGAAAGGTAGGCAGCTGAGATTTGCTTTAACTGCTGTTTTTGCTGAAATGACCAGCATGCTAACAGCATCCATCTGCGCTGAGGTAAGAAAAAAAAAAAGTACGTTGTTTCCTCACATTTGTTTTCATGTTAATGAGATCTTTATCTTATTGCTCTTTTCCATATTCTAACAAAATCCTGTATTATAAAACAAAACCAGTTTTATGACATCAAGTAATGCTATAATCCAGTGGTCTACAAATATGCATATCTGGATGCTTGTCCCTCTGGTTGGGAAAGGAAGGGAACAGGTCATAATGCAACACAAAAAAGTCAAGTTTGTTTTGAGATTGCATTTGTTGTTGCACCCTCATTTGCATACTTAAAATATCCCTCCACCTGTTTCTAGCACCTGCTCTCTGTGTCCCTCATCCTATGCTCCCAGAATTTATATGGTAGCATAGTAAATGTTGGCAGATAAAGACCTGTACGGTCTGCCCTAAAAGGTTGAATTTTGCACGCTGCACAGGTTCCACTTCTTCATGATTTAACATTGGTATACTTTGTCTCACCCTACACCTCAATGGCCTGATTTTGTGCGTTTTTCACTTCGATTTTTTTTTTTTTTTTCAAAAATGGACTAAAAAGATAAACACACAGAGCACAAAAAACATCTAGCAAGTGGCCATTTTTTGGGGAAAAAAGACATTTTGATGTTTCAAAAATGGCTATATGTGCTATTCAGATTCAGACTGACAGCGTTTCCCATGCTGATTACGCGCTTGGAGCAATTGAGACTATTCCATATCAAAGGTGCTACACTGTGACAGTACCACCTACAATTTTTGATCAGGATTAGCTGACCCCTGAGGCAGGCGCCAGTGTGCCGAAACGCAGCCCGTGTCGGGTCTATCCGTCAATTAATAAACAAGAGACTTTGATCATCTGAATCCTGAAGGCCCAATGTTGCTTTTTTGTTTCTGTATTATTTTGTATGCTGTTTTACCCTCTCTTTTGTGTCTGTCTATTCGGATTCAGGACATTTTGAGCAAAACATCCAAAAGTCGAATTTAGATGTCATATTGAAAATGCCCCTCCATGTTTTTTTTTAAAGAAAACAAACACCCCAGAAAGATTCTTTATTGTTTTAGTAAGATGGGGGAATCATAGGCCATGTTTAAGCAATACTGGTGTCTAGTATGTATGGGTCAAAACTGAGAATTTCACCCAAATGTTTCTTCTCTTTTCCTTTTATCCTTTAAAGTACTACCTCAAAGATCTATTTTTTCTTGTAGCATGTCTTTATCTAGTTACATCTTCAGGAGATAATACATACAGACTTTAAAACAACATTTACTGCCATATTTCTAGTACTACTACTACTAATTATCATTTCTATAGCGCTACTAGACGTACACAGCGCTGTACACTTGAACATGAAGAGACAGTCCCTGCTCGACAGAGCTTACAATCTAATTAGGTCAGACAAACAAGAGATAAGGGAATATTAAAGTGAGGATGATAAAATAAGGGTTCTGAACAAGTGAATAAGGGTTAGGAGTTAAAAGCAGCATCAAAAAGGTGGGCCTTTTGCTTAGATTTGAAGACGGCCAGAGATGGAGCTTGACGTACTGGCTCAGGAAGTCTATTCCAGGCATATAGTGCAGCAAGATAAAAGGAACGGAGTCTGGGGTTAGCGATGGTGGAGAAGGATGCAGATAAGAGAGATTTACCCAGTGAACGGAGTTCCTGGGGAGGAATGTAGGGAGACAACATTTACTGCCATATTTCAAATTTAGGTGCTGGGCTGACTGCTAGTTTTTTTCAAAACTAATCAAAACAATAGTTCTGATAGATAAGCTGATTTCAGCAGCACAGAAATTCAGAGATAAGTACTACTTAATCCTACTGTTTACAAAGCCACATGACAGTGCCGACACAGCCCATTGTAAACAGGGGGATAAAGTTGTTACCTCCTGGTGAGATATTCACAGGGCAGGAATATAGTTGAGTTTAAAACTGTCACCAGTAAAGCAGTCCTTTCATTTTTCTGCTTTTTCAAAAGATGGTGATCAGTAATTTCACGCCTTATAGCTTTTGTTTTATTTTGTATTTCTAGTGTATGTTTCATAAATGTAATTGGTATGTGGTAAGGAGCTAAAATGTAACTGCTTATGTTTTTTTCTGTAGGATATGAAAACTTGGGGCTTATCATCAGAAGTATCTAGCCCAGGCCTTTTTAATCGTTAGCCTTTTTAAAACCATATGAAGTTCATAGTTCTTACATTACAATATTGCAATGAAGAAAAGAAAGATAAAGCAGAATGTTAATGACAAGACAGTTCCAGGCAATGGAAAAAGTTCATCAGGAGGTATCTTCGCAGTGGACTGTAAAAATGTGTCTACCACTCATCTTCTGAAGGAAGTTACTCCAGACATACGTGAATGCACTCAAGAATTATCCCCATCCCCAGATCAAAGGAAACTTCTAAGTTCTTGGCAGTACAACAGAAATTTACTTAAATATTTAAATGACGATCGACTGAAAGTGCCATCTTTCTGTGATCTGGTTATTAAAGTAGAAGGAAAAACATTTAGTGCTCATAAAGTGGTGGTTGCAGTTGGCAGTAGCTACTTCAATGCTTGTTTGAGCAAAAACCCTAACACGGATATTGTCACTTTGGATCATGTCACCCATTCTGTCTTCCAGCATTTGCTTGACTTTCTGTATACTTCTGAATTTTTTGTATATGAAAATGAGATCCCCTCAATCTTGGAAGCAGCAAAATTTTTAGATATTATTGATGCTGTTAAATTACTAGCTAATGAAAGTATTTGCAGTGATATACAGTCCATTGTAACGGAATCCACCTCACCAGCAGAGATTAACGATTGTGCCAGTAAACTGCCAAGTAGCCATCGGTGTACCTTGTGCACTCGGAATTTCTGTTATAAGAAGTCATTGGAAAACCACCTGGCTAAAGCTCACAAATCATTTCAACTAGGCAAAAAACATAAACTAAACATCCTTGACGAAACAGAGTTTTCAATGAGACGATCAACACGAAATCGTAAGGGCCCTGTTAAATTTGAGAACAGTGATGATGAAATTGATGCTGACTCTTCTAACAGCATGGATAAAATTGAATCCTACAAGGATGGGTCTGATAAAATTGACAATGAAGATACTGGTAGTGAGTTTAATGCAGATGAGGAGACTTCTGGAGATGACACACAGGCTGAAGAGCAAAGTGATAAAGAACAAAGTAATGAAGTAAATGAGAACTTAGATTCCGCACAACACTTTCCAGAAGGGTTAGCCCCCGTGATTGTGCAAAGCAGTAGCAAAAAAATATTGAAGTGCCCTAAATGCGATAAAACATTCAATCGAAGAGGTAAGTCTTACTAAATGATTTTAAAGTGGGTTAAATTAAATAGTATTATGTGTTGCACATTTCTTAAATGTATAGTATCCTGTGTATACATGTTTAAGGTGATCTCATCTCAACATAAAAATGTTTATTTTGCGGAAGGTGACTGTGCTTGTCTTTGGCAGTTTTATTAAAACTTAAATTGACTTCAGCTTGTCTTGAATTTTCCACATGCTGCTCAGCTGTTGTTATTTCCATTGTAAAATCATGTCATTGTGTACAAGAGTAGATAGTACCTTCATGTCTTATTCGTAGTGCAAGTTGTAAACAAAGCATTGCATGGAACTCTGGTTTTAATGTTTAAAATTGATTTTATTTATATTTGAAGAAGTGTTTGTTTAAAATTTTGTAAAAGGCCATTTCATTTGTAGTCCAAACAGAAAAGAGACTCTCGAACATAACTCATCTATCACATCCTTTCTGTCATCTTTTCTCTGAAGAGCCCTAGTCTATTCAGCATTTCTTCATAAAGGAGCCATTCCATTCAAGAAGGATGGCCAGAACTGCTCACAGTAGTCAAAAGATATGCACCGTGGATCTGTACAGAAGCATTATTATAATATCTATTTCTTATTCATTTCTTTAAGTTTCTAGTTTATTATTTCTTGATATGTTGCACCTTGGAACCCATATATGTGGTTTATAATTAAAAATAAGGAAACGAACTCCATGGAATGGAAAACAAAAATGAGGACATGACAATGCTTTTGTGTCGCTCCTCAAATACTGTGTGCAATTCTGGTCACCGCATCTCAAAAAAGATATAGTGGAATTAGAAAAGGTACGGAGAAGTGCGACGAAAATAATAAAGGGGATGGGACGACTTCTCTGTGAGAAAAGGCTGTAATGGCTAGGGCTCTCCAGCTTGGAGAAGAGATGGCTGAGGGGAGATATGATAGAGGTCTAAAATAATGAATGGAATGCGTGGATGTGAATCACTTGTTTACTCTTTCCAAAAATATTAGGACTAGGGGGTACGCAGTGAAGCTACAAAGTAGTAAGTTTAGAACAAATCTGAGAAAATATTTCTTCACTCAACGTGTAATTAAACTCTGGAATTCATTGCCAGAGAATGTAGTAAAAGCAGGTAGCTTAGCGGGGTTTAAAAAAGGTTTGGCTAGCTTCCTAAAAGAAAAGTCCATAAGCCATTATTAAAATGGACTTGGGGAAAATCTGCTGCTTATTTCTAGGATAAGCAGCATAAAATGTACTGTTTTGGGATCTTGCCAGGTTCTTGTAACCTGGATTGGCCACTATTGGAAACAGGATGCTGGGCTCGATGGACCTTCGGTCTGTCCCAGTATGGCAACGCTTATGTTGTTATGCTCTTATTTTTTGATAGGTTAGTGCAGGCATAGGGTTAATAGTACCATCATGTGGTGTACTTCAGTCCAGAGGCTGTATATGTCCCCAATACTAGTTCAAATGTTTTTTCAAAAGAGGTAAGTTTTCAGACCAGCTGTAAATTTGGGATAGGAGGGTTCAAATCTCAGATAATGAAAAAAGTTTTTCCAAATTGTTGGTCCAATCACACTAAAGATTGAGGAATGAATATCTGCAAACTGAATCTGATGAAAAGATTCCTGGTAAATTTTAAAGTCATGGAAATGGGAACTATATTCTTACAAGAAGATTTTTGCGCAGATGACTTGTCGGGGAGGTTGAGTTGTAGGGTTTTGTCTGTTAAATCATTCTTCTATTTTCTTGTAACACACTTCTGGCATTTTGGTGAGACATAATATAAAGTCAAGTAACAAAAGATTTCAGAATATATTCCACATTGAAGTCATGGCCCTTTTCTTCGGTGGTTTGAATTAGTTTCCATACATCCAACATGTTTCGGCATGTCTATTGCCTACATTTGAGGCAAATTGACGCTATTCTTAGAATAAGGATCACACCTTTGCAGAGAGTGCTTAATATTCCAAAGGCTGCCTACCAACATAAGTATTGCCATCCCTGAGCTCAATGTGTACTTCAGAAGATCACCAAAATAGCTTGTTTTGATGCAAATTTCTGTGTCGTCCATAAAAAGTAAAAGTTTTCCATTATTCTAACCCTTCAGCAAAGTCGTATGCAAAGATTTTGAATAGAATCAACTCCAGCATGGATCCCTGAAGAATTACATTACTCACCTTTCTTTCCATTACATGAATTCCATGTACCAGAGTTCTCTATCATCTGTCAGTCAACTAGTTTCTAATTGAGTTTACCCCCTTGGGTGCTAACTTCAGTCTGCTTAGTTTATTTATTGGCCTCCTATGAGGAACTGTCTCAAAAACGTTGCCGAAATCCTAATAGACTACATACAGCATGTGATATCGATTCAGTTCTCTGGTCATCCAGTAAAAGAAATCGATCAGATTCATTTGGCACGTTCTTCCTTTAGTAAAGCCATGTTGCCTAAAATCTTGTAGTACATTGAATTCTAGAAAGTTCACTATCATTTCCTTTAGTAGCACCTCCATTACTTTAACTGCCACTGAAGTAAGGCTTCCTGGCCTGTAGTTTTTCTCTTCTGTGTCATCATTTTTGTGAAGAGAGACCGCAGCCACTGTTCTCTAATCCCATTAAATCTCTCTCGCCTTCAAACCTCTATTAAACAAATCTTTAAGAGGACTCACCAGAACCTCTCTAACCTCCCTCAGTACTCTGGGATGCATCTCATCCAGCCCCACGGCTTTGTCCACTTTCTGTTTTTTTAATATGTACATAAATACTTTGTTCAGTGAGTGGTGTGATATCTACTCCACTCCTATGTACCTTTGTCATCCAACTGAGGTCCTTTTCCATTCACAGAAGAAAATTCTGGAGAACACAAGTATTTGTTTAACTTATCTTCTTTTTCCTCATCACTCTTCACATAGCAGTTCTCAGCATCTTTCAGTCTTACAATTTCATTTCTAGCGTTCCTCCTTTTCCTGACATACCTGAAAAGTCTTGTCACTTATCTTTACATCTCTAGGCATTTTTTTTCCTGTCTGTTTGGAGTTTTTTTGCCAGTTGTATTTCTTGATTTGCTTCTTTGAATTTTATCTGGTATTCTTTTCTGTGCCTTGAATTCTACCTCGTTTGCCTTTATTTTTTTCAGCTACTTCTTTGAAGAACCACATCACTTTCCTTTTTCCTCTTACTTTTGTTTTACTTTCCTTACATAAAGGTCTGTTGCTATTTTTTTCAGCTTGGACCACTGTCTTTCTCCTTGTCTTATGTTCTCCTATCCTGTCAGCTCTTTCTTCTGGTACTTCCCTAAAAGTCAGCATGTTTGAAATCCAGGACTTTGAGGGCTCCTTTTATTAAGCAACGGTAAGCCCAACGCAGGCTTACCGCTTGCTATACAGGAAGTACCACCTGGCTACCTCAGCAGCCTGGCGGTACTTCCCACCCGTAGCGTGCCGTCATTTCCGGCGCTACAAAAATGTATTTATTTTTGTAGTGCCGGAGTGTACCTGGCGGTAATTGGTTACCGCCAGGTTAATGTGGGAGCCCTTACCACCACTTCAATGGGTGGTGGTAAGGACTCCCCCCCCCCCCCCCCCCCCCCCCTTTAAGTGCTTTACTTGCCGCACGGCCATTTCCTGCAGGAAGGCAAGACTTTTTCTTTTAGCAGCAGTGGTAAAAGAGAGCCTTGGCGCATGTGTAAAACATGCGCCGATGCCAGCACCGCCCCCTTTTGCCACAGCTTGGTACAAAGGGCCCAGAGTTTTGTGTGTCTGCGCTCCACTTTAGCTCTTATATCAAACCACATCATATGATGATCACTACTGACCTCTTGAGCATCCAGCTGGACATTAGACATACTTTCTCCATTTGTGATCCATCATTGCCCCTTCTCTCATGTATTCCATCACCATTTGTCTGAGCAGAGCACCTTGAAAGCTATCTATAATCTCTCTACTCCTTTCTGATTCAATAGATGGAACATTCCTAGCACCGCACCTCCCCTTTCATTCCCAACTTTTAGATATCTATGACCAAATCTTTGACTAGTTTCTCCATTTGTGTTGGAGGTGTTCTTCACCGAAAGGGAGGTGAATTAGTGGAATGGCCTCCTAGTTGAGGTAGTGGAAATGTCCCAAGCGTTCTTGAATTCAGATACAATTTTCAAGTACAACGTAGGATCTGTAAGGGAGAGGAAGGGATAGTAGATGGCATGGATAGGCCATATGGTCGTTATCTGCCTTCATTTTTCTATGGGTCCAATATTTAAAATAATTTAAATGGCCAGATGATGCTCCTGGCTGTTTAAATTGCCTGTCTGGGGCTAACTGGGCATATTCAGTGACACTTAACCAGATAGTGCCACTGAAAATCTCTGGTTAATTCCCAACCTGATGCCGGTTATTTTGAGAGCATTGCAGGGTGGAATCAGCACTTGGCTGGTAAGTACCAGTATTCATCACTTAACTGACCAAGGTAACTGCATAAATGGGACTGTCTTTTATGAGGTTCTTTTTTTACACAGTTTACCATAGCCAGTTAAGCGCTGAATATCGTATTAACGGGCTATGTTTTTGTCAACCTGTAAATTGAATGCCAGAGCCCAGACATGGCCCAGCATTGAATTTCCTTGGGAGTGGAGAAGTGGCCTAGTGGTTAGGGTGGTGGACTTTGGTCCTGGGGAACTGAGGAACTGAGTTCAATTCCCACTTCAGGCACAGGCAGCTCCTTGTGACTCAGGGCAAGTCACTTAACCCTCCATTGCCCCATGTAAGCTGCATTGGCCTGCCATGAGTGGGAAAGCGCGGGGTACTGTATAAAAATGCTACAGCTATGAGCCTTGGCCCCCTGCCTAGACTTTGGTTCAGGCTCTAAAATGAGGGAAAAGCTTTACAGGCCTGTGTGGCTCTTGCTTGAACTCCCAGTGTTGGAGCTCTAAAGAGAACAACAGGAAACACAAAGGTGGGGGTCCAAAGGACAGAGTGACATTGTGGTCAGCCATGGTGTGAGAAAGGAAAGGTGTAGCTGGATGCAGGGTCTTGCTTAAGATTTGTGGTCAAGCGAGCTAGAGACAAAACCATGTTAGCAAGATAGAAGCTACTTATTAGTATGAGCCAATCAGTGGTAACCATGATATTAGCATAGATCAAATCAGGTATATCTATTGTCATATTATCCATATCCTGAGGGCACCTATAAAAATCTGGGTATTTCCTGGTTTAAGTTAGAGAGAAGGGTTGCCAATCTCTCTCTCCAAGAGAAACCAATGTGACCAGCAGAATTGACAAATTACCTAATTGCTTTCCCTTGTAAAACCTTTAATTGGTAAAAGAAATTATAAAAGATTAGGAACTAATTAACACCTGTTTGCAGCTGGATTATTATATTCCTATAATTAATTGATTGTATGTGCCTATTGTCAATCACTGATTTGACTTGTATCTTGACAAATAAACTCCTCATCCCAAATGATGGTCTGTGGGCTTCACTTAATGATGAAAGGCTGTAAGTATAAATGCTTTTGTTGTATCAGGCTATCTTTCGCTGCATTGTATAACTTGTAATCTAAATCCAGTTTGTCATAAGGCTGGTATCTTTTCCTTAGACCTAACATCTCTCTTAGTGGCAATTCCTTTTAGAACTTCACAACTTCTTGATTACCCCAGTACTAGTGCTATTTAGAGATGGAGTCAGATTTGAGGTCTCTGAACCCTATATTAAAACAGTACAAATGTAACAAAAAAAAAAAAGATGATCCATATTGCATCCTCCTTTCCCAAACCCACTAAATTGCATATGCTTTATTATTGTTTTTCATAGTGCTGCTACTCCAACTTTTCGGCTATTTCTATCCTTCCTAAAGAGATTATAGCCTGGTACAGTTGTGTCCCATTCATGGGAGTTATTAAACCATGTCGCTGTGATAGTAACAATTTCTAAGTCTGCTTATAACCTCAGGGCTCAAAAAACACAAGATCCAGAATAGTGATTGAAGTAAAACAAAATTTATTCAGTGCAGATGGATTCAAAATATAAGAACTTTCTTGTAATCATATGTAATCAGTCTGTGTGACAGGCTTTAGCTTCTGCTTTAAAATCTATACTTATATGCTGCTTTGTATCAACCAGATAGGGGAAACTCTGAATAGCTCCTGCTGGTTTATCTTAAGCCCCTGACGCAGCCCTTGAGAGGGTAAAACATGGCTATGTTGGGCGGTTAGAGAAAATTGTTGTTGTAGAAACCCATCTGTACTGAATAAATTTTGTTTTACTTCATCGTGTTGGTCCATTCTTCTTCAATATAACCTCAGGGCTTGCAGATCCTTAATTTTGTTGCTTAGACTTTGTACATTTGTGCTCATTACTTTCCAGCTATATTTTATTTTGGTTCTTACCTTCTGTATAGCTTTTTCCCTTGTCTCCCTTTCCACGTTATTGCTAATAAGTGAATTGCTAAGATGTTTGTTTTCTTATTTTCCCCACTGCTGTTATTATTTTGTTTTTGCTGGGAATGACTTCCTGAACTCACCTGTGTCTATTTGCCACTTCCACCCTCTAGGTAAACACTTAGAAATGTATTGTCTGAATGTTCTTACGAAGGATTCTCTCTCCTGCCAAAGAAAGACATAGCCCATCATTACAGCGTAGTCTTGTTTTTTCATATATTGCTGCATCCTCCTTTGTATCTAAAACTTTCTTGTTGACACCAGGTTTTGAGCCGCATATTGTACTTCTCTGGCTTATGTAGTCTTTCCTCTTCCTTTCTGTAGGTAGGTGGTACTTCAGAAAAAGCTACAGTCTGTACCAAAGACTAGCCCCTCCTCCAGCTTTTGGAGAGCTCTGTTTGCTGTTTTTTTTGGCCAAAGCCATTTTGCCAGGTGGATTACAGCATCAACTTTTAGAATCCTTCTTCTCTGATCACACTCAATAGTTGGTTTTCATTCCTGCTAGCTAAGGATTCTGATAGGCATTTCACTTTGTGGGGTCTATGCTCTGTATTCCCAATTTAATGCTTGATCATGGAGTTCCGTAGCAGCAAGATCTTTCTGTTTTGAGCTGTTTTGTCAGTGCTTTGAAGATGTCTTTTCCGTTGAGTTACTCTTTGTCTCTGGCTCCATCTCGGTTTTTATTTGAAAAACATCATTATATTACAGCAAAACTTTTCTAGGGCAGTGATTCCTGATCCTACCTGGGGAGATACCCAGCCAATCAGGTTTTTAGGATATCCACAATGAGTATTTATGAGAGAGAGTTGCATTTGAGATAATGTATGCAAATCTCTCTCATAAGTATTCATTGTGGATATCCTCAAAACCTGACATGCTGGGGAACCCCCAGGACAGGTTTGGGAACCATTGTTCTAGGGCAACAGTTGGGAGAGTGGATGCCTGTGTGTCACAGGTTCTAATCTACCTAAACCTACCGTAACCCATCTATTCTTGGGTTGTTTTGTTCTCTACGGCAGTGGGAGTAAATTGCCTGGTTGCTGTGTAGTCCTGGAAGCTCCTTTATTTGCAGCTAATCCCTATTTGAGTTTGAGCTTCTCTTTCATTGCAGAAAATAGGAGATGGGGCAAACTGTAAGTCCTCAGGGTCTGCCTTAGGACTGAGGCACAGAATTGTTGTGCTAAATGAAAATCATGCTGATTGATTAGAATAAGTTAGAACAGCTGTACTATGAAGATGAATACCAAACCACCAAGACTACTTGATTGGCACCTGATTGAAGAATCAAGGCAGTAGTACTTTATTTATTTATTTGTTGCATTTGTATCCCACATTTTCCCATCTTTTTGCAGGCTCAATGTGGCTTACATGGTACAGTAATCGACGTTAACCGGTTTCAGTATGAACAAATACAAGTTGCAATTAATATCAAGGTGATATTATGGTAGAGTGAGATACATGTATGGTAAAGACAATTGGGGAGAACTTAGAGAGGGAAAGGAAGAGTTAGGATATGTCCGTTACGATCTTTGGTTAAGTTGTGTCGCAGATGTGCAGGTTTTTTATGATGGGTCAGTGGGGTATGCCTTTCTGAACAGTTCTGTTTTTAGTTTGTTCCGGAAATTCATGTGGTCGAGTGTGGTTTTTACTACTTTCGGTAGTGCGTTCCACAATTGTGCGCTTAGGTAGGAAAAGCTGGAAGCATAGGTGGATTTGTATTTGAGTCCTTTGCTAGTACTAGTACTAGGTAGAATTGAGCTTTTCTGCCACACTTTCTTGGACACTAATTGGTGCATTTTATCTTCTTTCTCTCTATTTGTAGGTAGCATGGTTATTTGGGACTGACACATTAGCAGTTTTGTTCTTGTGTTTTTCTCCGCTACAACTATCTGGTTTCCTTTTTTTCAGTTGGTCTGAGAATGTCCTAGTTGATCAGCTGCTTCTTTCTCTGTTTTTATCAGGGTTATGACCCCAGTGTTTTTATAGTACAGCTCTGTGGTATGGTGCCTCTTATTCCTCACCAAAAGAGGATACAAGCTGCCAGTGCACCAGTGTTCAGGAGGGTAGCCATGTTTGTGATAGGAGAAGAAAGATACTCTAATTAGGTCTGGATATTACTTTATTTTAAAAAATAGTGAAAGCCTTCTAAAGAAGAAATTATAATTTACAAGATTTCTATAACATTTTATAAAGGTAGTTTTGTAGTTGAAGGCATGATACAAAAAAAAAATCAATGAAAATCTTGGGGATCTTAATTGATCAGTTTCTTTCTTTTGATTGCCAAATTTCCAAACTAGTCTCAAATGTCTTTAATTCATTGTGGAAACTTAAAAGATTAAGACCATTCTTTTCAAGATCAATCTTTTGCACTTTAGTTCAGTCGATATTCTTGACTAAATTTGACTGTTGCAATTCAATTTATGCAGGTATTAATCAGAGTCTCTTAAGAAAACTACAAACTGCACAAAACACGGCTTCCTGCCTTATATATAGATCACTGCATTACGTTAAAGTATCTCCTCTTCTTAAGGGTCTACATTGGTTACCTAGCAATGAAAGAATTTCATTTAAGCTCAGTGTTTTTGTTCATCTGATTCTTTATGGTATCTTACCATCTTATATGATAGATCTCATTAAGTTATCACCACAAAATGCCACCTCATCATCTAGAGAATATCACATATTATATTTCCCAAGTTGTAAAAACTTAACTGACAAAACTATCCATAATGCTAATTTTGCTTTCCAAAGTACCAAACTCTGGAACTCATTTGCTAAGTATATCGGACACTCAAGTCAATTATGCCATTTAAAAGATTACTTAAAGCCCACTTCTTTAGATCTGTGTTCAGCTAATATGAAAATAATTTTTTTTTAAATAGTTGTACTCTTGTATTAATATTGTCTTGTAATGCTGCGTCTTAATTTATTATGTAAAACACATTGAATCTGAGCTTTCTTGAGAAAATGCGGGGTAGAAATGTCATAGTACTACTTATTTTTGGATGGCAAAGGATTATCAATAAAGCAGTTTTGTCTAAACTTTTTAATTGTTTTTATTTTTTAGGGAAATATGAAAGCCATACCCGGGTGCACACAGGAGAAAAGCCCTTTGAATGTGACATCTGCCATCAGCGCTATTCAACCAAGTCCAACCTAACTGTTCACAGAAAGAAGCATAGTAGTGAGACAGACTTCCATAAGAAGGAACACAAATGCCCTTATTGTAGTAAACTTCATGCAAGCAGGAAAACACTAGTCAAACATGTGAAGAGGCAAGTGGCTGCTGGCAGTGCTACTGCAGTGACAGACTACATCCTAAAGTAAACATTGTGTGGCACTAGCTCTTGAAGGAAAAACAGCTTATGGTTTCTTACTTTTGAATACTTAAGTGACAGTATTTTAAGACCCGAGATTATCAAACATGCAATGGGAGGATTTGTATTACTGGGTTAAGATGACATTTAGAATTAGCTAGTTGTTTTTAAGTTACATTTGTTAGCAAAAATGTGCTGATACTGGATTACTTGTAAAATACATGTTTTATAGATCTCTGCTAACACAAATTGTCTTTAAATTTTCCTTCTAGGTTTCATCCGGAGAGCATCCAAGAATTTCTTTCTATAAGGATGATAAAAATTGAAGAATGGGAATGTGATGTAAGGCTCTAATTTTATATTAGCAAAGCTTGAAAAGCTCATATTTTCTCTTTTTGTAGTGAAGGGTTGATGCTACACATTTTGTACTGTAATTATTTATGTTGGTATGTATGTTAAATGTAGACTAAGCAAATTTTAAATGGCCCTTTTTTTTATTTCTAGTGCATTTTTATGGTTTATTGAGTTCATGAAGAACCATTTAATGGTACAGTAGTCATTAAAAACTGTTCTCTGTTTGCTCTGATGAGCATTCTTTTGATATCATGGTGTATTTGAAAGAAATACCCATTTTTTTCTTTAGTGGATCCCAAATGGACAAAAATGGGGATGTATTATTTTTCCACTTTAAATTTTTATTATAATAATTTTGTAACAGTCCACTTTCAGAAAGAGCACATCCTGCTCACTTGAGCCCACACAGGGGTTAACAATTTCTAGACTAATACAGCACACTCAAGCTTATCAGCTAGTTGAACTCCTCTACATTATTTGTTATATAATTAGTCCCTTAAACAACTTCCACACCCCAAATAGACCGTGCAGCAATAATATGCGCCACTCCCACTCCCAACCCTCCAACCTCTTCCGGCCCCTTCATAACTTGAGAATGCCTCTTGGTTCTTTGAGGCACGCTCTCTCCCCCCCCCCCCCCCCCCCCCCTTAACCCTCCCCCTCCAACATCCTCTAATTCTCCATCATCCTAAATGCGTAGTAATCACTGTTGGAATCGAGTCCACTCACCCTTATGTCGCAGAACCCCCTCCCTGCAATAAGCCGTAAGGCGCTCCATTTGTATTAACTGACCCAATTTGCATTTCCAATCACCCAATGTTGGGGGGGGGGGGGTTCTACCTTCTTCCAATGCTGTGCTATAAGGCACTTAGCTGCTGCCAACCCCCATTGCAGCCATTTGCTCTCCTCCCAAGAATCCCACTCATTATACAAACCTAACAGGCATACCACAGGACTACACACCAATGATGATTCAATCAATATTACTAACACTTTCATAACGGCCTGCCAGAAGGGAACCACTGTTAGGCAGGTCCACCATATATGTAGAAAAGAGCCCAGCTGGGATTTACACCTCCAGCATATGTCTGATGTACCAGGGTGCATCCGCTTCAATCTCTCTGGTGAGTAATACCATCTGGATAAGACTTTATATGCATATTCCTGCACCAAAACACATACTGAAGCTTTCTGAACCTTCCCGCAAATAACTTCCCACTCCTGATCAGAAAAACGGCAATTTAAATCTTCTTCCTAGGCCCCCTGAAAACCAAATGGTCTGGGATCACATCCCCTAAAAAATTTATATATCACTGATATTGGTCGGGGCACCCTCCTCAACAAAAGCCACAGGTTTTCCAGACTTTCCAGCTCTTGAGGGTTCACCCCCCTCCAATCCAGTGTCCCCACAAAGTGTTGAATCTGTAAATAGGAAAAAATATCTCCCCCGGGCAGGCCATACATGGATCACAGTGTATCAAAACTCTTCATCCTACCCCCCTGCAGCACAGCTCGGAAATTCAATATACCCGTTTGTTCCCACCGCACAAATATGGCATTTTCTCTCCCAGCCTCAAATTTTGGCTCCCATCGCAAAGACGCAAGTGTAGATCAGTCTGGCCCCATTTCCTCCGCACTTCTCCCCATAGTTCCACCAGATGCCTCGCAAACGGATTTTGTATCCCAACCAAAATCACTCCCACTCCTTCAGTAGTCCACAAGTAGGAACTCATTGGCCTATGAGGGCTATACGACTGCTCCACCTGACTAGCTGGCTTTGTTTTCCTCCTCTCCCAGTCTATAATCATCCGCAGTTGGGCAGCAAAATAATACCACTCAATATTGGGCACCGCTTTACCCCCCCCTCTCAGGAGCCACCCACAATACACGTCCTGCCAAATGGAGAAGTCTGCCCTCCCAAATAAACTGTGATAGAAAACCCTGCAGTTGTTTAAGTCTCTGCCTCGGAACTGCCACTGGCAGTGACTGAAACAGAAATAACAATCTAGGCCAGTGATGGCGAACCTTTCAGAGACCGAGTGCCCAAACAACAACCCAAAATCTAATTATTTATCGCAAAGTGCCAGTACTCATTGTGGGCGGGGTCACCACCTGTGACTCCACCCCTATGATAGCCACACCCCTTACACCATCCATGGCGCATATAAACAGACATCATTGAAAATATTATACTAGTATAGGAGAAAAAAATAACATGATTTTCTTTCATTATAAACTAGTAAAAGAGGCCCATTTCAGATCAAATGAAACGGGCGCTAGCAAGGTGTTCGTCGCCAACACCCCCCCTCCCTCCCTGGCCAACCCCTTTGTTATTCTTCCATTGCTCCGCCCCCAACGTCATGACGTTTGACGCAAGGGCGGGGCCCGGAGCGATTTCCCACCCCTCCCTGCCAACCCCTTTTGTTGTTCTGCCATTGCTCCGCCCTCGAGGGCGGGGCCTGGAGCAATTCCCCCCCCCCACGCCTCCCTGCCTCCCTCCCTGCCAACCCCTTCGTTGTTCTGCCATTGCTCTGCCCTCGAGGGCGGGGCCCGGAGCGATTTTGGTGGCTTCACCACCACGAACCTTCGAACCTTTTTGAAGTAAGTCAGGGCTTGGCTTCACTGACGTCAGTGTCCTCAGAACGTTGAGGGTGAGTTTTATTATAGTAGATCATTTCTATAAACTGTTACAGCTCCAGTATACCAGTGCAAAATAAGACAGCAGATGTAAATTCTCAAAATGGACATATTCCAAACACTAAAATGAAAATAAAATGATTTTTTTTCTACCTTTTTTGTCTGGTGATTTTGTTTTTCTATCCATATTGGTCCTAGTCGCTGATTCTGCTGCTCTCTATCTGTTCTCTTAACTCCGTTTCCAGGGCTTCCTTTCCATTTAATCCTTTACTTTCCTCCTTCTTCATTTCTTGCCTCCATTTATTTCTTTACTTTCCTCCTTTCTTCTTCATTTCTTGCCATCCATCCATGTCCAGCAACCCTCCTCTCCCCTCCAGCCACAAATGTCCAGCCACCCTCCTCTCCCCCCCTGCCCTCCCTCCCTCCCAGCACCAGACCTCCCTCCCTCCCACCCAGCACCCAGCATCAGGCCTCCCACCCACCCAGCACCCAGCAGCACCCAGCACCAGGCCTGCCTACCTCCCGCCCTCCCTCCAACCAAACAAGCATCAGGCCACCCGCCCGTCCTCCCTCCCTCCCAGCACCAGGGCCTCCCCCTCCGCCTCTGAAATTTAAAAAGCGTACCGGGTTAAGGCGGCGTCAGCAGTGGCAGCGGCACTCTGAAACTCCCACTGCCACCTTTGCCAGTATGTCTCCGATATGAGTGTACTAGATATTAGCCTTTCAATTCAGTGTCTTTGTTTAAGAGCTAATGTTTTGTCATTTAGATCTGTAGCAAATCCTTTACCAGAAGACCACATTTGCAGGAGCATATGATCCTTCACTCTCAAGATAAGCCCTTCAAATGTACATATTGTGAGGAGCACTTCAAATCACGGTTTGCAAGATTGAAGCATCAAGAAAAGTTTCACCTTGGTATGTATGAAGAGAGACTTGCTGACCTGAACATGTATACCCTGGAGGAAAGGAGGAACAGGGGTGATATATATAGACCTTCAAATATTTGAAAGGTATTAATCCGCAAACGAATCTTTTCCGGAGATGGGAAGGCGGTAGAACGAGAAGACATGAAATGAGATTGAAGGGGGGCAGACTCAGGAAAGATGTCAGGAAGTATTTTTTCACGGAGAGGGTGGTGGACGCTTGGAATGCCCTCCCGTGGGAGGTGGTTGAGATGAAAACGGTAACGGAGTTCAAACATGCGTGGGATATGCATAAAGGAATCCTGTACATAAGGAATGGATCCTCAGAAGTTTAGCTGAAATTGGGTGGCGGAGCAGGTGAGGGGAAGAGGGGTTGGTGGTTGGGAGGCTAGGATAGGGGAGGGCAGACTTATACGGTCTGTACCAGAGCCGATGATGGGAGGCGGGACTGGTGGTTGGGAGGCGGGAAATACTGCTGGGCAGACTTATACGGTCTGTGCCCTGAAGGGGACAGGTACAAATTCAAGGTAAGGTATACACATATAAGTTTGTCTTGGGCAGACTGGATGGACCATGCAGGTCTTTTTCTGCCGTCATCTACTATGTTACTATATGTATACAGTGGTGGAAATAAGTATTTGATCCCTTGCTGATTTTGTAAGTTTGCCCACTGACAAAGACATGAGCAGCCCATAATTGAAGGGTAGGTTATTGGTAACAGTGAGAGATAGCACATCACAAATTAAATCCGGAAAATCACATTGTGGAAAGTATATGAATTTATTTGCATTCTGCAGAGGGAAATAAGTATTTGATCCCCCACCAACCAGTAAGAGATCTGGCCCCTACAGACCAGGTAGATGCTCCAAATCAACTCGTTACCTGCATGACAGACAGCTGTCGGCAATGGTCACCTGTATGAAAGACACCTGTCCACAGACTCAGTGAATCAGTCAGACTCTAACCTCTACAAAATGGCCAAGAGCAAGGAGCTGTCTAAGGATGTCAGGGACAAGATCATACACCTGCACAAGGCTGGAATGGGCTACAAAACCATCAGTAAGACGCTGGGCGAGAAGGAGACAACTGTTGGTGCCATAGTAAGAAAATGGAAGAAGTACAAAATGACTGTCAATCGACAAAGATCTGGGGCTCCACGCAAAATCTCACCTCGTGGGGTATCCTTGATCATGAGGAAGGTTAGAAATCAGCCTACAACTACAAGGGGGGAACTTGTCAATGATCTCAAGGCAGCTGGGACCACTGTCACCACGAAAACCATTGGTAACACATTACGACATAACGGATTGCAATCCTGCAGTGCCCGCAAGGTCCCCCTGCTCCGGAAGGCACATGTGACGGCCCGTCTGAAGTTTGCCAGTGAACACCTGGATGATGCCGAGAGTGATTGGGAGAAGGTGCTGTGGTCAGATGAGACAAAAATTGAGCTCTTTGGCATGAACTCAACTCGCCGTGTTTGGAGGAAGAGAAATGCTGCCTATGACCCAAAGAACACCGTCCCCACTGTCAAGCATGGAGGTGGAAATGTTATGTTATGGGGGTGTTTCTCTGCTAAGGGCACAGGACTACTTCACCGCATCAATGGGAGAATGGATGGGGCCATGTACCGTACAATTCTGAGTGACAACCTCCTTCCCTCCGCCAGGGCCTTAAAAATGGGTCGTGGCTGGGTCTTCCAGCACGACAATGACCCAAAACATACAGCCAAGGCAACAAAGGAGTGGCTCAGGAAGAAGCACATTAGGGTCATGGAGTGGCCTAGCCAGTCACCAGACCTTAATCTCATTGAAAACTTATGGAGGGAGCTGAAGCTGCGAGTTGCCAAGCGACAGCCCAGAACTCTTAATGATTTAGAGATGATCTGCAAAGAGGAGTGGACCAAAATTCCTCCTGACATGTGTGCAAACCTCATCATCAACTACAGAAGACGTCTGACCGCTGTGCTTGCCAACAAGGGTTTTGCCACCAAGTATTAGGTCTTGTTTGCCAGAGGGATTAAATACTTATTTCCCTCTGCAGAATGCAAATAAATTCATATACTTTCCACAATGTGATTTTCCGGATTTAATTTGTGATGTGCTATCTCTCACTGTTACCAATAACCTACCCTTCAATTATGGGCTGCTCATGTCTTTGTCAGTGGGCAAACTTACAAAATCAGCAAGGGATCAAATACTTATTTCCACCACTGTATGTAAGCAAATGCACACTGTAAACAGAAGCGATGGCCTGATGAAACAGTTTCTGGGTGTGCATTTTGGTATATGTATATATTTTTAAGTATTCTTATTTTCAGTTCTAAAACTAAAATGCTTCAAAATGATGTTTTTCCAGTGTAAGTAGTTTTATTCCCTCATAAAATTACTTTTTATTATTATTATTATTGTAGGACCTTTCCCATGCGACATTTGTGGCCGTCAGTTCAATGACACTGGAAATCTGAAACGTCACATAGAATGCACTCATGGAGGAAAGAGAAAATGGACTTGTTTCATCTGTGGAAAATCAGTAAGAGAAAGGTGAAAGCATAATCTTGACTATGCAGTGCTACTGAGGCTCATTAAAGTACCAGAATCTTTTATTAAAACATCAGCTGGGTTATTTAAAGTATAAGCTTAAATATGCCTTGGGCATTTAGTTTTGTGCTAAACGCTTTGGTTTTGTTCCCCTCATTTTACCACGCAATTTTAAATTTTCCCCCCTCTTAAAAAAAAAAATCACTTTTCATCCCAGCATCTCTCCAGTTTCTTTGATTCCAGTAGGAGCAGCTAAGTTGGAAGGACTTTCATAAATTTGAAAGATTACTAACTAGAGATCTGTATTATATTTTAATTGCTTAGCTATAAAATTGAGCATAGTGCTTTCTTAAGGGGCCATATTCAAAGCTGTCTCTCTGTTTGAGAAATTTATACTTTTCCAGGGCATAAGGTACATTTTGTTGGCAATAAGTGATGGGTAAAAGGTGTTAGCTGGCCCCCTCATGAATAGCATTAGTGATATTTATCTTGGAGTGAGGGAGTTAATTGCTGATGGGGTTTGGCTGCTGCAGTAGCTGGTGTTACGGAAAAAATGACCCATGTTTCAGCTTAACTGCTAGCAAAAGTGGTATTCCTCTATTCTGCAGTGAATCATCTTTGATTTTATTTCCCTTCCTTTTTTTATTAATCTCCAGATAGGCTTTCATCCATTCCTCTAGGTTCCTGTACAGCAGAGGTGTAGTATGTTCTGGACTTAATCTAGAAGATCACTGTGATGCAAAACCCCATCCCTATCTAATATAGAAAGGGCTTTGTAATTGAGGTCATGGATCTGTGCTTTTCTTATAGTATGTCAATTTTATTTTGGTCTGTAATTGTGCAGATTATTAAAAACAAATTGGAAAGTACACTCTTACAGTATAACAGAATGGCATGTTTTGCTTTGATTCGTCAGAAGGCTCAGTGTGGAGGTGCATTCTTGCATCTTGGTAGGGTGGAATGGAAGGTGTATGTGAACAGTATATGTGTGAGGATCATGTGTGTGTTTGGGAGGTGTTCCACCGTCTGATTTAAGCTCTGCTGAAGATAAATACAAGATATTTGTACTTTGAAAGTTTTTGCCTTTTTGGCATCATTGATGAAGACATTGTTTTAAGAGCAAGCTTTGGAAGGAATAGATTATTATAAATTGGCTATTGAGCCCTTTGAGAACCGATGACGAGGTGGGTGCAGTAAATCCTTGCATTAAAACGTTCTCTATATGTAAGGTGCAATGTTGAGGTTTTGGGACTCCGGTAAATTGTAATTGGGATAGGTTTGGGAGTTATTGATCGGCTTCCCACTGGAGTTGATGGACCTAAGAGGTGGCATTTCCCTCTGGCTAATAATTGTAGCTTTGTCCTTCAAAAATGTATTAAAACCTATTTTAAAACCATCTGTACTATTAACTTTGACAAAATCTGTTCTATAATTAAAATATGCATTAGCTGAAAAAAACATTTTCTTAAATTTGATCCATATCTACTGCAAGTTGTTTTCACAGCATGTCCCCTAGTCCTACTGATATTTGAAAGGGTAAATACTAGGGATGGGCAATTAACTCGTTAACGTTATTAGCGCATTAATATTTTAACGCAGGCCGTGCATTTTAAATCAGCCTGATATATTTATTTGTAGCGCTGACTCGCTCCCCGCTACAGCAGGGCTTATTTTCAGCTTCCTCGGCTCCTTGTCTCCCCCTGCATGGCTGGGCTGTGCAGATCCTTGAGCTGCCGCAGTATAGGAAGTTGGGGAAGTCTTATGGGACTTGAAACTGCGAGACTTCCCCACTTCTCGCACCTCATGGCTCAAGTATCTGCAGAACCCAGCCATGCAGGGGGAGAGAAGGAGCCAAGGAAGGTGAACAGGAGCCTAGCTATAGAGGTAAAGATGGGGAGTGGGTAAGCATTTAAAGAGAATAGGAGCCCTGCTATAGAGGTAAAAGCGGGAGGAGGGAGAGAGAAACTGAATGAAGGCTGTGAAGAGGGCCATGAGAGAAACTGGGGGAGAGGCTGGGGAGGGGGGACATGAGAGAGTCTGAATGAAGGTTGGATGTATGTCATGATTAAGCACAATTAATCGCGCAATTAGAAGTTTTAGTCGTTTAGTTGGTCGTGATTAAAATTTGTAATCTTTGACTACCCCTAGTAAATACCTTTACTCTGTTCCAACTCCACTCATGGTATTCTTAATCACTATCATATCCCTTCTCAGCTGTCTCTTTTCCAAGCAGAAGAGCCCTAATCTGCTTTCTTCATAGGGAAGTTGTTCATCCCATTTATCACTTTGGTAGCCCTTCTCTGTATCTTCTCTAATTCAGCTGCATCTGTTTTTTTGAAATGGGGGCGATCAAAACTAGATAGAAAACTAATTGTAACATAAGGAGGCGTTATGATAATCTCAGTCTTATTCTCTGTTCCTTTCTGATTAATTCTTAACATTAGATTTGCTTCCCCCCCCCCCACTGTTACTGCATACTCAGCTAAGAAGATCTCTCTTTCTCTCTCTGTATGTGTGAGGTGTGCATGTGTGCAATAACTTGCATGTACACCCTGTCGAAAGACTTGAACAATAGAACCTCACAGCCACTAAATTAGAGAACTGAGGTTCTGTGGCATAGGAGGGAGCTACAAAGGCAGTTTTGTGTGAGATTGTCTGGGTAGGAGGGAGATCGAAGAGTGCTGGGTCTGTTCAGGCATGGAAGAAAGGAGTGCTGGTCCACATATTTGGAACAAGGTGATGGGGTCAGACTGGAGAGAAGTCATGGGACAAGGGAAAAAGGAGTCAATGTAGTCTTCCAGTGAACTTCATCTACTGGTTCAAATGATGAGACATTGAACTAGTAGATGAAGTTCACTGGAAGACTAGTGATAACTCTTAATTGACAACTATATGTTAGTGATAAATGCTTTCCTATAAAAATGAAATAAAATTCTGTTTTTCTTACAGCTCTTAACTCTGGTAGTAGTATACCTCACAATACATTCCTTTAACTCTTTTTTTTTTTTTTTTTCTATCACTATCAGGTTTTTCGTCACAGTTAGGGGATTTGTAATATGTGATTATTGAAATCTAAAAAAGCACACAATGATATGTTCTATTTCAGGACAACTCTGAAAGAACACCTGAGAATTCATAGTGGAGAAAAGCCTCATCTTTGCAGTATTTGTGGGCAGAGTTTTCGCCATGGGAGTTCATACAGGTAACAAAAAAAATTAAACCAGATTTTTCAGATGTATACCATGCATGTATACCATAAATAGCCTCATAGTTCTCAATGTATATTTAATGTTATGGTTAAACTGAACAAAAATTGATAACTCCAGCTGAATGCAGAAGGGCTGCATATAAACCATTCTTCCTCAAAGAGCTCTGGAGAGGTGCTATAGAAATCAAACCGTAGGATAACCGAAGTCCCCTACAGCTGCTGTAACATAGTAACATAGTAGATGACGGCAGAAAAAGACCTGCACGGTCCATCCAGTCTGCCCAACAAGATAACTCATATGTGCTACTTTTTGTGTATACCTTACCTTGATTTGTATCTGTCTTTTTCAGGGCACAGACCGTATAAGTCTGCCCAGCACTAGCCCCGCCCCCAACCACCAGTCCCTTGATTTGTATCTGTCTTTTTCAGGGCACAGACCGTATAAGTCTGCGCAGCACTAACCCTGCCTCCCAACCACCAGCCCCTTGATTTGTATCTGTCTTTTTCAGGGCACAGACCGTATAAGTCTGCGCAGCACTAACCCCGCCTCCCAACCACTAGCCCCGCCTCTGCCATCCAATCTCCTCTAAGCTCTGCCATCCAATCTCCACTAAGCTCCTGAGGATCCCTTCCTTCCGAACAGGATTCCTTTATGTTTATCCCACGCATGTTTGAATTCCGTTACCGTTTTCATCTGTATAACACTATGCAGAAAATGAAGGACTGGCCATTCACTGAATCCCCCAGTAAATAAATAAACTAGAGTGTGATTCAAATTTTTAACAGAAATGGAACTAAAGAAGGACATTTTACTTTTTTAACCATATGCAGAAAAAACCCAGTTCTTGGGACACACCTAGCCAGTCTGATTTTCAGGATATCCCTAATAAATATGCACAAGCTAGATTTATATGCACTGCTTTCATTATATGCACATCTATCTCATGCACATTCATTGGGGATACCCTGAAGACTTGACTGTCGAGGTGTGTCCCGAGGACTGGGTTGAGAATCCCTGCTGTAGAGCAGACAAGATGCAGTGCTCTAAATGGACGCAAATGACAAATACGTGACATATACTATCCTGTGAAATTAAATATAACGAAATCTCTGAGGATAGTGCAATACTCCTTTTTCCTCTGTTGGTTGTAAATGTTTGGCAGTATGTTGTATTTATGGTACTGTCTTAAGGAAGAGCATAAGCCTGAAAAAAGAACACCCTTGGAATTAACAAATGGTAAGAGATAAAATGTATTTGAGTATGTGTTGTCCAGAAAGCTCCAGTATACAGTGCAATTCAAATTCATTAAAGTAGAACTTTGTTTCACTGATCTGCATGACATATTCTATATATTCAATGTGAATTATAGAAATATTCAAAAAGTAATAAAGAATTTTTAAAAAGTCTTGATTTGTATGTCTTCACATCCCTTGGCTCAGTATATATAGTAACATAGTAGATGACGGCAGAAAAAGACCTGCACGGTCCATCCAGTCTGCCCAACAAGACAACTCATGTGCTACTTTTTGTGTATACCCTACTTTGATTTGTACCTGTGCTTTTCAGGGCACAGACCGTATAAGTCTGCCCAGCACTATCCCCGCCTCCCAACCACCAGCCCCGCCTCCCAACCACCGGCTCTGGCACTTACCGTATAAGTCTGCCCAGCACTATCCCTGCCTCCCACCACCAGCTCTGGCACAGACCGTATAAGTCTGCCCAGCACTATTCCTGCCTCCCACCACCGGCTCTGGCACAGAGCGTATAAGTCTGCCCAGCACTATCCCTGCCTCCCAACCACCAGTCCCGCCTCCCACCACTCTTTTTGTAGCAATAACAGCTGTGAGTCATTTAGGACAACAATGTCTTGGTACACGTGGGTACCAATGGTACAGCAAAATATGTGAGAGAGTTCTGAAAGCCAAACTTTGGGGCCCTTTTACAATGGCGAGCTGAAAAATGGCTTGCGGTAGTGTAGGCGCGGGTTTTGGTCGCATACCGATCCATTTTTCAGTGCACCCGTAAAAAAAGGCCTTTTAAAAAATTTTTGCTGAAAATGGATGTGTGGCAAAATCAAAATTGCCACGCATCCATTTTGGGTCCAAGACCTTACCGCCAGCCATTGACCTAGCGGTAAAGTCTCGCGTGGTAACCGGGCGGTAATAACCTATGCCCGTCAAATGCCACTTGGCAGGCGGCCAATACACATGGCCGAAAATAAAAATTATTTTTTAGACGCACATATTGGATGCGCGCCAAAAATGAAATTACCACAAGAGCCACGCGGTAGCCAGGCGGTAACTCCATTTTGGCATGTGTAGACGCTTACACTGCTTAGTAAAAGGACCCTTTAAGCTCTTAGGTAGAAAGCTGAAATCCAAATCCTCTAGGGTAGCATTTTCAGAAGTGCTTCCCGTTCCATATATAGAAACCAAGAGGCAGGCAGAGCTCTGAAGTCTCAAGGCATGGTTGAGACTATGGTACAGGGATGAAGGATTTAGATTTGTTAGGAAGTGAGCAATATCCTGGGAAAGGAGGAGCCTGTCCTGAAAGGATAGACTCCACCTTAACTGAGATGGAACAAGACCGCTGGCACTAACATTTAAAAAGGAGATAAAGCAGTTTTTAAACTAAAATGGGGGGAAAGCCGACAGTCGCCCAGGAGCGCAAGGTTCAATGTGGAATATCCTTGAAGGATACTATTAAACAGGATCTTTAGGGAATCCTGAGAGAGATGTTTCAGTAATGGTGAAAGAAAGTCAGGAATGTTTTACAAAGAAATCTCATTCCAAAATTAACTTTATGACTAAGTACACTCCAGTCCACAACGTCTAATCCAAGATTTATACTAAGAGGGATTACAACTAAATTAAATAAAGGAAAAAAAGAGCCGGTCTATTTGACGGTGTCCTTTTTCATTTAAGAGCTTTACCTCATAGAACTTCTGGCGGCTATGAATTCAGATAATTGAACAGATTCATAAAAAACATATTTAACCAATTGATGACAAATTATGCATTTACAAGGAAATCGTAATATAAAAGTAGCTCCCAGTTGAAGCACCCCTGGTTTTAACAAAAGAAATTGTTTACGCTTCTTTTGGGTATCTTTACATACAGTACATCCGGAAATATACGGACCTTAAGTCCTAGGAAATCTTTCTCTCTACTTTTAAAGAATTTTTTCATAATTAAAGTTTTATCCATGGCTAAAGCCAAAGTAACTAGTAAAGTTGCGAAACTTGTTAAATCTGCTGTTGGTGTTTCTAAAATTGCGGAAACATCCAGTGATTGATCCATCTGTTGTTCAGGTTCATCGAAATTTTTATTAGGTAAGTAATATACTTGAGTCATTGGAGGTAAAATGTCATCTGTAAAACCCAGAATTTCTTTCAAATATCTATTTATCATTTCTCTAGGAGTAGTAGTAACTACCCTAGGGAAATTCAAAAACCTCAGATTTTTAGATCTTTGAGCATTTTCCAGGTTTTCAATTTTTCTTCTCAAATTAGAAACATCTTTTACAATATAATTTTGCAAATCTCGTGATTTCTCTGAGTTTTCAGTCACTGAATTTATCTTAGCCAGCATTTCTTCTTTTTTCAATTCCAAACCCTCAGCCTTCTCTTCAATTTTCCTTACCCGGGACTCAAGACCTTGAATTTGAGGGCATATAGCTTTACCCAAGTTAGTAATTAATACCCGAAGACTTTCCAGGGTTATCTCTGCTGGTCTCTCTTCTAAAAAGGATAAAGTACCTTGCATTTGTAATCCTCCGGTTTGTATCTTTCTCACTTCTGAGTCCATAGCCTTCTCTTTCGTTCCTCCCGCAGTTAAAGTTGTATTCTCCCGGTTTAATTGAGGGCTTTTGTCTCCCTCAATTCCTTCTCTCTCCAGGCTGATTTCTGCAGCTCCCGCTAGCTGCGGAACGCCAATTCCTGGCTGTTTCGGGGTCGACGCCATCTTTGGAGAGGAAACACACTGGGGTTGCGGGGGAGGAGCCCGTTGATCGGGGCTGACAGTAACCTCCAGCAGGGGCGGCGTCTGAAGCCCTCCATTCGTCGCAGACGCCGCCAATCTGCCACCCACTGATCCCGTCGGTGTCCGCACAAACAAGTCCTTGGGGCCAGTCTGCGAAGAGAGGGGTTGGTTCGGGGGAGCAGCTGCCGCCGCCTTCCCTTTTTGTTTAGGCATCGCGAAAAGGTAAGGGAACGTGTAGACAGACGATCAGTTCAAGCGGCCATCTTGGATTCGTCAGGAATGTTTAATGGGAGAACAGAGTAAAAGATGTAAATTATCCCCATCAACTTCAAAGCAGCTTGTAGATGCAAGGAAAAAATACAATTTGAAGTGTCTATATATAAATGCTAGAAGCTTAAAAAAAAGGTGTGAGACCCCTCCGAAGGGACACCACCTTATAGAGGTGGAGGGGCTTCTGTGTTTCAATGACTCAGAGGGCTATGCTGAAGGGTTACCCATATCAGACAGGCCTCTGAGGAGAAACCAGACAAAGAGTGTCCCAAAATAGGGAGAGTGGAAAGATGGAGGTATATTTTCAAAGCACTTAGCCTTCAAAAGTTCCATAGGTTTCTGTGGAACTTTAGAAGGCTAAGTGCTTTGAAAATATGCCTCATGGTGACCTGAAGCTCATACGCTCAATGGCCCAGCTGTCCTCTGAAGTTCTGTCTTTGTTTAATTGAAATTTCCTCTTGCATTTGCAGTTACCTTAACTGAGAGGAAGGGGACAGTGAGGGGGGGGGGGGGTCAGCCGCAGATGACTAGCGTTTTGTCCCCTGTGCAGCAAGTGTGGAAGCCCAGACCAGATGTATTCCACGTATTAACAAAGGTGGAAAGAAGAGCAAACGACAGCCAGATTAGTTAAAAGTTGATGTGAAAGAGGCTATTAGAGCCAAAAGAATATACTTCAAATAATGGACAAAGGATCCGAATGGAGAAAATAAGAAGCAGCATAAGCACTGTCAAGCAAGATGCAAAGCACTGATAAAGAAGGCTAAAATAGCATATGAAGAAAAACTTACCATGAAGAGAAACTCATAGTAACACCTTTTTCAGGTACTTCAGAAGCAGAAAGCCTGTGAGGGAATCCGTGGGACCGTTAAATCATGAAAGAGCAAAAGGGGCACTCAGGAATTCTTTGCTTCGGTCTTTATGGAAGAAGATGTAAGAGATCTACCTGTACCAGAAATGGTTTTCAAGGGTGACAATGTGGAGGAACTGAAAGAAATCTCAGTAAACCTGGAAGACATACTGAGCTAAATTGACAAAGAGTAATAAATCACCTGGACCGGATGGTATACACCCCAGGTACTGAAAGAACTCAAACATGAAATTGCTGATCTGCTGCTAGTAATCTGTAACCTGTTGTTAAAGTCATCCATAGTACATGAAGATTGGAGGGTGGCCAATGTAAAGCCGATTTTTAAAAAGGGTTCCAGGGATGATCCAGGAAATTACAGACCGGTAAGCCTGACTTCAGTGCCGGGCAAAACAGTGGAAACTATTAAAAAGAATACAATTACAGAACACATAGACAAACATGGTTTAAGAGGACAGACTCTGCATGGGTTCAGCCAAGGGAAGTCTTACCTCACTAATTTGCTTCATTAAAGCATGAATAAACATATGGTTAAAGGTGAACTAGTTAATGTAGTGTATCTAGATTTTTCAGAAAACTTTCGACAAATGTTCCTCATATTGAGACTCCTGAGAAACTTATTCGTGGGGAGGCAATGTTCTGCTGTTGATTAGGAACTGGTTATTGGAAAGAAAACAGAGGGTAGGGTTAAATGGCCATTTTTCTCAATGAAAGAGGGTGAATAGAGGGGGTGCTAAAAGGATCTTTAATGGCCATTTAATATATTTATAAATGATCTGGAAATCGAACAAGTGAGGTGATTAAATTTACAGGTGACACAAAACTATTCAAAGTTTCAAAACGCATGCAGACTGTGAAAAATTGCAGGAAGACCTTAGGAAATTGAAAGACTACACATCCAAATGGCAGATGAAATTTAATATGGACAAATACAAAGTGACTCACATTGGGAAGAATAATCCCAATCATAGTTACCTAATGCTAGAGGGTCCACCTTAGGAGTCAACACTCAAGAAAAAGATCTAGTTGTCATTAGAGACAATATGCTGAAATCTGTCCAGTGTGCAATGGCGGCCAAAAAATCAAACAGGATGCTAGGAATTTTAGGAAATGGGTGCAAAATAAGACCAAGAATATCATTATAATGCCTCTGTATCACTGCATGGTGCAACCTCACCTTGAGTATTATGGTTGCTGTATCTCAAAAAAGATATAGCGGAATTAGAAAAGGTTCAAAGAAGAGCAACCAAAATGATACAGGGGATGGAACTGCTTCTGTAGGAGGAAAGGCTAAAGAGGTTAGGGCTCTTCAGCTTGAAAAAGAGATGGTTGAGGGGGATATGATTGAGGTCTAGAAAATCCTGAGTGGTGTAGAATGGGTAAAAAGCAAAAGTATGGATAGCACTACGGCGTACTTTTGCTTTTATAAACGGTCTTTTTAAAGACCAGCCTACATGCTATCCATACTTTAAAAAACCACACTTAACATGGGAAGTTTAACCAAAATAATCCACCTTGTATGTTTGGATGAAGCTTTAAAAACTTTGGTGTCTCTTTTACAAAGCTCTAGAGACATTACGAATCACCCTTTTCTTACAGTTCAGAAATTCAGTGTCATGATGACGAAAAGCTCAAAATATTCTAATAATAATCTGGTTTCAATGTCTCTATATCATCTTGATATTAAAGATAATGAACAATTTATATATAAAGCGTTTATAGCAAAGATATTCCATCCAAGTATTTAAAGCATATATCTATTCTTGAACCTCAGTGATATAAATCGTCCTTTAAAGATAGGAACGATTTAAAAGAACATCCAGTTCTTCATTGGTTCTTATTTTCCTATTTTTTCTTTCAATTTATCTAAATATAGATTTATTTCATATCAAACACTTATCTTTTAGTTATTGGTTTTGTCGGACCCAGGGGATCAAACGTCCAACGTGCACGTTTCGCCCATAATGGGCTGTCTCAAGGACATTCCCCTAAAATACAAGTGAAAAGTTATTTAGACCATTTCTCAAATTTCAATAATATACTTCTATTTAGAAAATATGCCGCAAATCTCAAGTTTAAACAAAAAAGGCTAAAAAAACTCACCCCGTGCTTATTTTAGCGTCAGCTCGGCAAAAGTTAATGGCCAAGATGGCGCCCGCTTTTTTTCAAACTAATTAAATAAGCAATACGTAATGACGTCTCCGAATTATGAGCCCCGCCCCCCAAGGCGTTCCACCGGCAGTCGGAAGATCTGATCCTACTACCAGTGGACAGGGGGGATAGATTTTAAGTTAGCGATGTCCATTCAATTTCAATATTTAATCCTCTAGGGAGAACAGTTTGAAACAAGAAAATATTAAATTGCTCTCTGTAATTCAACAATTTTTTAATAGACCCACCCTCCTCCCGATGACGAAAAAACATTTTTAGTATCCAATCCCAATCTGAATTCAGGGTGAAATGTACAATCAATGTAGCTGGCTTTATTCCCAAGGACGACTCCTCAATAGTTTGCATCAAATTCAAAGTCTCAAAAAGAACTTCTATACCAGGGGCAATCCAATTGCTCAGACTCGTGCTTACACAAGATGGAATGTAAAAACAAATTTGAAACTGGGGTATACAAATTCTCCAGTATCTTGAGAATTTCAGACAAGTATTTTTTTAATGTAATTAAAAGAGCAATAGAGGGTAAGTTGGGAAAATTGAAGATGTAATACATTGCTTCTGAGTATTTTACAGGCTCTCAACCTTCCTATGCAAAAAGATGTTTTCTCTTATAATCAAATGCTGTTTCTCAGTAAAAGTTTTTATATCCTTCACATTAGTCTCCCCTTTACCTTCTAATGCTTGAATCTTTGTACCCTTTTCCAAAATTTGACCTACTGAGTTCTGAATCTGAACCTACAAAGTCACAAATTTCTGGGTAAAAGACTTTTCCAAGACAGCCACTGTGTCCTACAAAGACTCAAGAGTAATAGATACAGATTTTTGAGGTAAAACAGACATACCCCCAATACTGTTGTAGAGGACATCAAATCTTTCTGTGCTTGCAGCATATCCATACCGACAGGACCACCAAAAATGCTGGTATCCTCCTGTGCCATACTCAGTTGTGGCTGGCATCAGCGTCATTCCAGGTTGTGCCAACTCTGCTCCAAGGGTTCCGGAACCCTCATCGGGGCTCCCAGCCTCAACTAGAGAACATCCCTTGATGCTGGCATGACCAGAGAAATCTGTGAATGTGGGCTCAGTGAGATATTCGCCTCAAGCAAGGAGAGCAATTGACCTTCCGTCATGCTACCTTGCAGCAAGGCTTCAGAGATTGGCCATCCTGAGAGCTTGAACCAATTCATTGGTTCGACAACAGGCACCGCAGGCTCTGCAGGGTAAGAGCACTGCTTGCCTCTCTTTTAGAAATAAAAAAAAACCACAGGAAACAGAGTTAGAATAGGAATATTAAGCCAGCCACTGTAGAGCTGCCTCACTGTGCTCCTTCTAGTCTGTCATCTTGTCTCCCTCATTTAGGTGATTTAAATGTGAAATGTGTAACTCTCTTAACCAAACAAATCCTTGAAGTTTTTCTTTTAAATGCAATTACGTAAAGGATAATGGTCAATGTATTTATTTCATAGTCAACGTCAACTTGTAACTTGAAAAGCGATATGAGACTAAATATATTGTAACTATTCTTGTATACAGACTTCATCTCCGAGTTCATCATGATGACAAGAGGTATGAATGTGATGAATGTGGGAAAACGTTTATACGCCATGACCACCTAACAAAACATAAAAAAATACACTCAGGTATGCAGACTTGGTTGTATGTCTTGTAGTTTGTCAAAAATAAAGCTCCCTGATTCAGCAAGTAAAACAGAGCTAGAAGTTATTGCAAGGGTAACAGTGTAAAACTGTTGATTTAAACGTATCCATGTGATGACACAAAGTTTGATACTCTGCCTCAGAAGTTGCAAATTAGAATATACCTGTAGTAAAATTGATATTCTCCGAGGACAAGCAGGCTGCTTGTTCTCACTGATGGGTGACGTCCACGGCAGCCCCTCCAATCGGAATCTTCCTAGCAAAGTCCTTTGCTAGCCCTCGCGCGCCCGCGCGCACCGCGCATGCGCGGCCGTCTTCCCGCCCGAAACCGGCTCGAGCCGGCCAGTCTTCTTTCGTCCGCACTCGGTACGGCTGTGTTTTTGTCGTGTCGAGCCCCGGAGAGTCGACCTCGCGCGGCCGTTTTAAAATAGACGTGTTTTTTTCTTCGGAAAAGTTCTAAATTTGTTCGGGAAGTGCTCCGGAAACCCCCTTGGGTTTCGTTTGCCCCTTCCCGTGTTTCCAGTTTTTGCCCCGGTAAGTCTTCTTTCGTCGTCGGGGTAGGCCTCTTTTCGGCCTCGGTCGAGATTTTTCTCCCTTAAAGTTTTGGTGCTCCAAATTCGTCATTTCGGATTTTGATTTCGCCGGCGTGATTTTTCCGCCCATGACATCGAAGCCTTCCAGCGGCTTCAAGAAGTGCACCCAGTGCGCCCGGGTAATCTCGCTCACTGATAGGCACTCTTCGTGTCTTCAGTGTCTGGGGGCCGAGCACCGTCCTCAGAACTGTAGTCTGTGTTCCCTGTTACAAAGGCGGACTCAGGTAGCGAGATTGGCCCAGTGGAACGTTTTGTTCTCGGGCTCTTCGTCGGCATCGGCACCGGGGTCATCGTGTGCATCGACGTCATCAGCGTCCAGACCTTCATCCTTGGCCGCCAGTGCATCGAGTGCATCGAGGCATCGGCCCCCTGCATCGGCGCCGAGACATCGGATAGCTGCATCGACGTCGGTGGTACCGGGACCTCGTCTCCTGATGTCGTTGGACGGTGGTGCATCGGGTGGAGTGCAGGTGAGGGCTGTCCATTCCCCTGCTGGTGGCGGTGAGCCTTCGGGTGGGTCTCCCCCTACCCTGAGGGCTCCTGCGGTACAGCCCCCCCGGGATCGACCTGCTTCGACCTCGGCCCTGAGGAAGCGACGGATGGATTCTACGTCCTCCTCGTCGGTGCCGGGGAGCTCCGGTGACATGCTTCGGAAGAAGTCGAAGAAGCATCGACACCGGTCTCCTCCCCGCGTCGGCACCGAGAGCTCTGGGTCGCCGAGGGAGTCGGCACCCAGCAGGCATCGGCACCGAGAGGACCGCTCACCCTCTGTTCAGGAGGTGTCGATGCGCTCCACTCTGGACAGCCCGGACCAGCCTCCACGCCCGGAACAGGTTCTGACGTCGACGCCTGCATCGACCTCCCTGCCTTTCTCTGCAGCCGCTCTGAACGAGAGCCTCCGGGCCTCCGGTACCGTCGAGCGTGGCGCCGGCTGGCCCATCGCCCGGGGTGAGGTCCCCGACGTCGGTACCGCGTGCGGTGCCGACTGCGGCCACCTCCTAGGAGGGCTCCCCGACTACGTCGGCGGAGGGAGCTTCGCCGATGCGGGCAAGGGAGTCTACCTCTCGACGCCCCCATCGTGGACGTGGCTCCACGGAGTCGAGCCGGGCGAGGTTGCAGACACAGGTCCGTGAACTTGTGTCTGACACCGAGGGTGAGGCCTCGTGGGAAGAAGAAGAAGACCCCAGATATTTCTCTGACGAGGAGTCTGAGGGTCTTCCTTCCGATCCCACTCCCTCTCCTGAAAGACAGCTTCTCCTCCCGAGAGTCTGTCTTTTGCTTCCTTTGTCCGGGAGATGTCTACGGCCATCCCCTTCCCGGTGGTTGTGGAGGACGAGCCCAGGGCTGAAATGTTTGAGCTCCTGGACTATCCTTCTCCACCTAAGGAAGCGTCCACTGTTCCCTTGCACCATGTCCTGAAAAAGACATTGCTTGCGAACTGGACCAAGCCACTAAGTAACCCCCACATCCCCAAGAAGATCGAGTCCCAGTACCGGATCCATGGGGACCCAGAGCTGATGCGCACTCAGTTGCCTCACGACTCTGGAGTTGTGGATCTGGCCCTAAAGAAGGCTAAGAGTTCTAGGGAGCATGCTTCGGCGCCCCCGGGCAAAGACTCTAGAACCTTAGACTCCTTTGGGAGGAAGGCCTACCATTCCTCTATGCTCGTGGCCAAAATCCAGTCTTACCAGCTCTACACGAGCATACACATGCGGAACAATGTGCGGCAGTTGGCGGGCTTGGTTGATGCTCTCCCCCCTGAGCAAGCCAAGCCTTTTCAGGAGGTGGTCAGGCAGCTGAAGGCGTGCAGAAAATTCCTGGCCACAGGGGTGTATGACACCTTTGATGTTGCGTCCAGGGCCGCTGCTCAAGGTGTGGTGATGCGCAGGCTCTCATGGCTGCGTGCCTCCGACCTGGAAAATAGACTCCAGCAGCGGATTGCGGACTCGCCTTGCCGTGCGGACAATATTTTTGGAGAGAAAGTCGAGCAGGTGGTAGAGCATCTCCACCAGCGGGATACCGCATTCGACAAGTTCTCCCGCCGGCAGCCTTCAGCATCTACCTCTACAGGTAGAAGATTTTTTGGGGGAAGGAGGACTGTTCCCTACTCTTCTGGCAAGCGTAGGTACAACCCTCCTTCTCGACAGCCTGCGGCCCAGGCTAAGCCCCAGCGCGCTCGCTCTCGTCAGCAGCGTGCGCCTCAGCAAGGCCCCGCGGCTTCCCAGCAAAAGCAAGGGGCGAGCTTTTGACTGGCTCCAGCAGAGCATAGCCGACATCCAAGTGTCAGTGCCGGGCGACCTGCCGGTCGGGGGGAGGTTGAAAGCTTTTCACCAAAGGTGGCCTCTCATAACCTCCGATCAGTGGGTTCTGCAAATAGTCCGGCAAGGATACACCCTCAATTTGGCCTCAAAACCTCCAAATTGTCCACCGGGAGCTCAATCCTACAGCTTCCAGCACAAGCAGGTACTTGCAGAGGAACTCTCCGCCCTTCTCAGCGCCAATGCGGTCGAGCCCGTGCCATCCGGGCAAGAAGGGCTGGGATTCTATTCCAGGTACTTCCTTGTGGAAAAGAAAACAGGGGGGATGCGTCCCATCCTAGACCTAAGGGCCCTGAACAAATATCTCGTAAAAGAAAAGTTCAGGATGCTTTCCCTGGGCACCCTTCTCCCCATGATTCAGCAAAACGATTGGCTATGCTCTCTGGACTTGAAGGATGCCTACACACACATCCCGATACTGCCAGCTCACAGACAGTATCTGCGATTTCAGTTGGGCACACGCCACTTCCAGTACTGTGTGCTACCCTTTGGGCTCGCCTCTGCGCCCAGGGTGTTCACAAAGTGCCTAGCTGTAGTAGCAGCGGCACTTCGCAGGCTGGGGGTGCATGTGTTCCCATATCTCGACGATTGGCTGGTGAAGAACACATCCGAGGCAGGAGCCCTGCAGTCCATGCAGATGACTATTCGCCTCCTGGAGCTACTGGGGTTTGTGATAAATTACCCAAAGTCCCATCTTCTCCCAGCGCAGAGACTCAAATTCATAGGAGCTCTGCTGGATTCTCGGACGGCTCGCGCCTACCTCCCAGAGGCGAGAGCCAACAACTTGTTGTCCCTCGTCTCGCGGGTGCGAGCGTCCCAGCAGATCACAGCTCGGCAGATGTTGAGATTGCTGGGCCACATGGCCTCCACAGTTCATGTGACTCCCATGGCCCGCCTTCACATGAGATCTGCTCAATGGACCCTAGCTTCCCAGTGGTTTCAGGCTGCTGGGGATCTAGAAGACGTGATCCACCTGTCCACGAGTTTTCTCAAATCCCTGTATTGGTGGACAATTTGGTCCAATTTGACTCTGGGACGTCCTTTCCAAATTCCTCAGCCACAAAAAGTGCTGACCACGGATGTGTCTCTCCTGGGATGGGGAGCTCATGTCGTTGGGCTCCACACCCAAGGAAGCTGGTCCCTCCAAGAACGCGATCTACAGATCAATCTTCTGGAGTTGCGAGCGATCTGGAACGCTCTGAAGGCTTTCAGAGATCGGCTGTCCCACCAAATTATCCAAATTCAGACAGACAACCAGGTTGCCATGTACTATGTCAACAAGCAGGGGGGCACCGGATCTCGCCCCCTGTGTCAGGAAGCCGTCAGCATGTGGCTCTGGGCTCGCCGTCACGGCATGGTGCTCCAAGCCACATATCTGGCAGGTGTAAACAACAGTCTGGCCGACAGGCTGAGCAGGATTATGCAACCTCACGAGTGGTCGCTAAACTCCCGAGTGGTGCGCCAGATCTTCCAAGCGTGGGGCACCCCCTTGGTGGATCTCTTCGCATCTCGAGCAAACCACAAAGTCCCTCAGTTCTGTTCCAGGCTTCAGGCCCCCGGCAGACTGGCATCGGATGCCTTACTCCTGGATTGGGGGGAGGGCCTCCTGTATGCTTATCCTCCCATCCCTCTGGTGGGGAAGACTTTGTTGAAACTCAAGCAAGACCGAGGCACCATGATTCTGATTGCTCCTTTTTGGCCGCGTCAGATCTGGTTCCCTCTTCTTCTGGAGTTATCCTCCGAAGAACCGTGGAGATTGGAGTGTTTTCCGACCCTCATCACGCAGGACGAAGGGGCTCTTCTGCATCCCAGCCTCCGGTCCCTGGCTCTCACGGCCTGGATGTTGAGAGCGTAGACTTTGCCTCTTTGGGTCTGTCAGAGGGTGTCTCCCGCATCTTGCTTGCTTCCAGGAAAGATTCCACTAAGAGGAGTTACTTCTTTCTATGGAGGAGGTTTGCCGTCTGGTGTGACAGCAAGGCCCTAGAACCTCGCTCTTGTCCTACACAGACCCTGCTTGAATACCTTCTGCACTTGTATGAGTCTGGCCTCAAGACCAACTCTGTAAGGGTTCACCTTAGTGCAATCAGTGCATACCATTACCATGTGGAAGGTAAGCCGATCTCGGGACAGCCTTTAGTTGTTCGCTTCATGAGAGGTTTGCTTTTGTCAAAGCCCCCTGTCAAGCCTCCTACAGTGTCATGGGATCTCAATGTCGTTCTCACCCAGCTGATGAAACCTCCTTTTGAGCCACTGAATTCCTGCCATCTGAAGTACTTGACCTGGAAGGTCATTTTCTTGGTGGCAGTTACTTCAGCTCGTAGAGTCAGTGAGCTTCAGGCCCTGGTAGCCCAGGCCCCTTACACCAAATTTCGTCATAACAGAGTAGTCCTCCGCACTCACCCTAAGTTCTTGCCAAAGGTCGTGTCGGAGTTCCATCTGAACCAGTCAATTGTCTTGCCAACATTCTTTCCCCGTCCTCATTCCTGCCCTGCTGAACGTCAGCTGCACACATTGGACTGCAAGAGAGCATTGGCCTTCTACCTGGAGCGGACACAGCCCCACACACAGTCCGCCCAATTGTTTGTTTCTTTTGATCCCAATAGGAGGGGAGTGGCTGTAGGGAAACGCACCATATCCAATTGGCTAGCAGATTGCATTTCCTTCACTTACGCCCAGGCGGGGCTGGCTCTTGAGGGTCATGTCACGGCTCATAATGTTAGAGCCATGGCTGCGTCGGTAGCCCACTTGAAGTCAGCCTCCATTGAAGAAATTTGCAAAGCTGCGACGTGGTCATCTGTCCACACATTCACATCTCATTACTGCCTGCAGCAGGATACCCGACGCGACAGTCGGTTCGGGCAGTCAGTTCTTCAGAACCTGTTTGGGCTTTAGGATCCAACTCCACCCCCCGAGGGCCCTGTTTGTTCTGTTCCAGGCTGCACTCTCAGTTAGTTGGTAAATTTTTTAGGTCAATCTCAGTTATGTCCTCGCCGTTGCGAGGCCCAATTGACCATGGTTGTTGTTTTGAGTGAGCCTGGGGGCTAGGGATACCCCATCAGTGAGAACAAGCAGCCTGCTTGTCCTCGGAGAAAGCGAATGCTACATACCTGTAGAAGGTATTCTCCGAGGACAGCAGGCTGATTGTTCTCACAAACCCGCCCGCCTCCCCTTTGGAGTTGAGTCTTCCCTTGTTTCTCTTTTGCTACAATACGAGACTGGCCGGCTCGAGCCGGTTTCGGGCGGGAAGACGGCCGCGCATGCGCGGTGCGTGCGAGGGCTAGCAAAGGACTTTGCTAGGAAGATTCCGATTGGAGGGGCTACCGTGGACGTCACCCATCAGTGAGAACAATCAGCCTGCTGTCCTCGGAGAATACCTTCTACAGGTATGTAGCATTCGCTTTTTAGCTTGAAAGCTGAAGAGTATTTTGAAGAAGATAATTCATTTTAAGACCTTACTTCTATGTGTCATGTAATGTGTTTTTCGTGTTGGTCACTCTTCAGTCAAGCTCAGGGCCATCAGAGGGGATGGGTAAGATGTGATCAGCTAGCCAATTGGCTAGTTCCTCATTTTCAGAGGGGACTCTGTATTTGAAGAGAAACTGACTGACTGGCTGCATCATGTCCACAGTGATTTAAGCTTTCTTGTGGCCATGTATTTGCAGCTATGTGTTCGAGTTGGAAGGCATCCCACAGGCCAGCATTGGAGGAGCACATACCCCCCGCAGATAGGATGTCATTATTTTGGCAGAGTCATGGTCCCATTTCAAAAAGCATATTTGTATTGCTTTGTCAGAACATATAATGATTGATTTTACAGGTAGTTTTTTTTTTAATGAAAATATCTTTATTGGAGAATGGCACACATAACAAACACACAATGCTAAAGGGCTCACCAAGTCTCAAGCAATACTACAAACAATACTACAAATATAACAATGGTACAATAACATGAGCAAACTCGCTTGTACATGAGCCATTCATTTTTTCTACTGTAACCCTCCTCCCTATGCCTCCTCCCAGCCCCCCCTCACCCTTCTGTGCTCATTGGGATGGGCGATGACTGCCCTTGTAAATCTGTGCCAGTTTCCAAACATCCATATACCATGAAAATGAACATCACGGGGGATGATGTGTGCGGTGGAGCTCCCATGAAGCCATCTGGATCATATTAGCCTTCCACTCAGCCTAAGACGGGGGGGGGGGGGGGGGGGGGTCTTTCCCCACCCAATGATGAAGAATTGTCTTTCACGCCAGCATCAATGCTACTAGCATTGTGGAGGAGTGGCCTAGTTGTTAGGGTGGTGGACTTTGGTCCTGGGGAACTGAGAAACTGAGTTCGATTCCCACTTCAGGCACAGGCAGCTCCTTGTGACTCTGGGCAAGTCACTTAACCCTCCATTGCCCCATGTAAGCCGCATTGAGCCTGCCATGAGTGGGAAAGCGCGGGGTACAAATGGAACAAAAAAAGAATCGCTGCTGGTGCTCCAACAGTCCCTGAGCATCCATTGCCTTATCAAAACCCAATAATAGGGTTGCATATGACCATTCACACTTAGTACCCACCATCGCTTCAATTGCATCCAAAACATCAGTCCAGAAAGGGTGCAGTTTACTACACTCTAAGAAGTGATGCACCGTTGTGCCCTTTCCCAAAGCACATTTATCTCACACATCTGTATCCCAAAGTGCCATAGCCTTCCCCTTGCTTTTTGAGATGAGTATCATGCAGGATCCTAAATTGCGTCTCATAAGTTGACAATTCTGACCCAGTATGGGGGCATTTTTCAGCTGAAAGCCTTCCTCAGGGGTCCTTACAATTATACAAACAAGATAGATGTAAAATACTTGTAAGTTACTTTCATATCACGTACCTTCAGATGTCATAGTGTTGCAGGAACACTGGTTCTAAATATGTTTTGAAAGCTCATGTATTCCTATGTTGGTTTATTAAAGCAAATACTAACATCGCTGTTCTACCTTATGGCAGGGATTTTGATCCTTCTTATTCTAAATGACGACATGCTCTTCTCCACTGTGGTGGAGAATAAACCTTTGGGTCAGAGTTGTCAACCTGTGCTGATTCTTTACATTGGAGAATAAACCTTTACACATTTTTAAGAAGTATTAAACTTTTACTGCTGTGAAGCATTTCCTGCTTACTTCTCCTCCTTACCTCTAGCTGTACAGATTCAAACCCGGAATGCCTCTTTGCATTTCACTCTGGATAAAGCTCACCTGGACGCACCTACATTAGCAAAATAAAGTAATCCCATCCATGTTATTATACTGGTCTCAAAACTTCAGAAGAGGCAACTTCAACAGGCAGAAAAAAATCTGACATAAAGTTTCATCTGTTTTTAATTGCAAAGCCTTCCAGGAACAGTCTCAATTCAACAAATCAGCATTAAACCTGGCCAATTAAAAGATACCTCTCTAATTTACTACAATGTGACTCCAACCCCTCAAGTTTCTTTGGTCAACTCAGATACCTTAATATCAAGGGTTCATCCACCCCATTTGCTCAGTTTTGTGCAGAGGATTTTGCCCTTGGCTTTTCAGGGAAAATTAATAAGCCTAGAGAAAGCTTTCCATCTTCAGTAACAACATCTCTATTCTCACCTTCAGAACCTGACCGAAATAGTCTATCCTCACAATTTGATCCCTTCTCATTTTATTTGTTGTCAAAATCATCTGAAAACCTAATTTCCTCATTCAGATCCACTACCTTCCTGCCCTGCAAAACACTTTCCGGATATGCTCTTGTACTTTCTTTATTCCATGGTTATCACCAGCCTGGAATCTGGTATCTTCCTGAGAAATGGAAGTGGGCTGTGGTATGCCTCCCACTTTAAGGACCCTAAGGTTTGTTGTCTATCTCTAACCTCCACCCCATTTCTAATCTCCCATTCATGTCCAAGTTCCCTGAAAAACTTATCACTGTCCAGCTCACAGATATTCTAGATAAAACTAATGCCCTACACTCCCATCTTACTGATTTCCATAGTTGTCACTCAACTGAACTTACTCTTTTTGGACTCACTAATTACTACTACTACTACTACTTAACATTTCTAAAGCGCTACTAGGGTTACGCAGCGCTGTACAATTTAACATAGAGGGACAGTCCCTGCTCAAAGAGCTAATTGCATTAAGATGATCTTCGGAACATCTTTGATTCCTCTCTCCTTCTTTGCACACATTCAACAGACTGCTAAAAGCTGTCGTTTCTTTCTCTATAATATCACCAAAATTCATCCTTTCCTTTCTGAGCACACTACCAGAACCCTTATCCACACTCTTATCACCTCTTGTTTTGACTATTGCAACCTGCTTCTCACAGGTCTTCCACTAAGCCATCTGTCTTCCCTTCAGTCTGTTCAAAATTCTGCTGCACAACTTATATTCCGCCAGTGTCGCTATGCTCATATTAGCCCTCTCCTCAAGTCACTTCATTAGCTCCCTATTTATTTATTTATTTATATCCCATATTTTCCCGCATAGTAGTAGGCTCAATGTGGCTTACAGGTTCCGGAGAGGAGAGTACCAACTCTGGGAATATATAAAGAGTGGAAAATAGAGTAACAGGTGCAAGGAAGCTGATAAGGTTCCGGAAAAGAGAATACAACTCTGGGACGAATATATAGTAGCATATAGAGAGAAGTAATCCCAATGAGGCTGATAAGTCTCCGGGGATGGAACTACATGTTCTAGTGAGCAATACAGAGTAGGATAAGGGTAGAAGTACACTTAATTATAACTGGAGTGGTAAAATTCATACAGTTTGAAGTAATAGGATTGTGTGGAAGGTTAATTATACAATTATAATTATAACTTCTCTGCTTTAAAATACCTATCTCAACCCTCATTTATTTATTTCTTTGTTACATTTGTATCCCACATTTTCCCACCTGTTTGCATGCTCAATGTGGCTTACATGGTACCGGAATCGGCTTTTGTCGATTCCGGTGTGAACAAATACAAGGTGATCTTGTGGTAGAATAAGGTTCATGTGCAATATACATATTGGGGGATCTTAGAGAGGAAGAGTTAAGTATGTCCGTTACGTGCTTTAGTTTTGTTGTGTTGCAGGTATTCAGGCTTTTATGTTGGGTCGGTGGGTTATGCCTTTTTGAACAGGGTTGTTTTTAGTGATTTCCGGAAATTTAGGTGGTCATACGTTGTTTTTACAGCTTTTGGCAGTGTGTTCCATAGTTGTGCGCTTAAATAGGAGAAGCTGGATGCATACGTTGATTTGTATTTGAGTCCTTTGCAGTTTGGGTAGTGGAGATTTAGGTATGTTCGTGCTGATCTTATGTGTTTCTGTTTGGCAGGTGTATGAGGTTTGTCATGTATCCCTAGGGCTTCGCCGTAAATAATGTTGTGAACCAGGGTGCAGATTTTGAAAGCAATACATTCTTTGATTGGGAGCCAGTGCAGTTTTTCTCAAAGGGGTTTGGCGCTTTCAAAACGCGTTTTTCCAAATATAAGCCTGGCTGCTGTGTTTTGAGCGGTCTGAAGTTTCTTTATGATTTGTTCTTTGCATCCCGCATAAATTGCATTGCAGTAGTCTGCAAGGCTCAGGTTGCGAAATATTTCCCTCAGGAAGAATGGTTTCACACGTTTGAGTTTCCACATTGAGTGGAACATTTTCTTTATTGTAGATGTTGCTTGGTTCTCTAGTGATAGGTTCCGGTCGATGTAACACCGAGAATTTTCAGGCTGTCTGAGATAGGAAGGGTGTAGCCTGGGGTGTTTATGTTTGTGGGTTTGTATGTATTGTATTTGGATGAGATGATGAGACAGTGTGTTTTTTCTGTGTTGCGTTTTAGTTGGAATGCATTTGCCCATGAGTCCATGATGTTCAGGCTGAGCTTGATTTCGTTGGTAATCTCTGCCAGATCGTGTTTGTAAGGGATGTATATTGTGACGTCGTCCGCATAGATGAATGGGTTAAGGCCTTGGTCAGATAAGGACTTGACTAGTGGGGTCATCATAAGGTTGAAAAGGATCAGTGATAATGGTGATCCTTGGGGTACTCCGCAGTCTGCTTTCCACGGTGATGATATGTTTGAACTTGATTTCACTTGGTATGTTCTAGTGGTTAGGAAGCCCTTGATCCATTGCAGTGTGTTACCACCAATCCCGAAGTAGTCAAGAAGTCTTAGTAGTATATTATGGTTGACCATGTCGAACGCACTAGACATATCGAATTGGAGGAGGAGTACGCTTTTACCTGTTGCTGTTTCCTGCTTGAATTTAGTAGGAGAGTAAGTAGAACTGTTTCAGTGCTGTGTAGGGGACGAAATTCTGATTGTGATTCATGTAATATCGTGAATTTGTTTAGCTATCCGTTTCTGCATACAGTTCAAACTCCTCTTATTGACTTACTCTGCAGCTCCTCAGTACCTCTCCTTACACTTTTCCCCGGGAACTCCGTTCACTGGGTAAATCTCTCTTATCTGCACCCTTCTCCTCCACTGCTAACTCCAGAATCCGTTCCTTTTATCTTGCTACATCATATGCCTGGAATAGACTTCCTCAGCCAGTACATCAAGCGCCATCTCTGGCTGTCTTCAAATCTAGGCTAAAAGCCCACCTTTTTGATGTTGCTTTTAACTCCTAACCCTTACTCACTTGTTCAGCACCCATTTTTTTTATTTGCATGAAGTCTTTATTAACAGTTAAAACACATAGTACAATACATAGGGCATCATGAACCTTACAACATGCTCCAACTCTTCATAATGTACACTGTTTTACACCAGTTTTAAGTTCCAAAAGGTAACAATGTTTCTCCGAGGACAAGCAGGCTGCTTGTTCTCACGACTGGGTGACGTCCGCGGCAGCCCCCACCAACCGGAAGAAGTTTCGCGGGCGGTCCGCACGCAGGGCACGCCCACCGCGCATGCGCGGCCGTCTTCCCGCCCGTGCGTGACCGTTCCCGGCTGTCTTTTCTTTTCCGCGCCTGGAGAGAGACGTGTTCACCTCTCTCTCTTCCTCAGCCCTGGAAAACCGTCGCGTTGTTCGCGAACCTTCTTTTTTTCGTTTATTTTCGTTGCGCGTTCCTCTAAAATTTTTTTTTTCTGTAAAAAAAAAAAAAAAAGAGAACACGCTGTACTTTTCCCTCGTTTTCTAGCGGGGGCGTCGCGTGGCGGCCTTGTGGCCGCGCGGTCGAGTTGTTTTTCGAGGTGTGATTTACCGCCACCATCGATGACTTTGATTTCGCCGATGCGATTTTTCCGTCGATGTCCTCGAAGGTCCCAAGTGGATTTAAGAAGTGTGGTCGGTGCGGCCGGCCTATCTCGCAGACCGACACTCACGCTTGGTGCCTCCAGTGCCTCGGGCCCGGAGCACGATACCAAGTCATGTACTTTGTGTCTTGGTCTCCGGAAACGGACTCAAGTAGCGAGGCAAGTTCTTCGGGACCGTCTTTTTGGAACTTGCGCCGGCCCCTCGACGTCGACCTCGATGGCATCGGTATCGACGGCCGGTTCTTCGGTACCGGTATCGATGTCCGCGAAATCGGCACCGATGGCATCGACCCCAGGAGCACAGGTCCCGTCGGCCCGCCGGTCCACCGGTGACGGTAGGGGTGAGAGGCCGCGTGGGCAATCGGCCCCGGTCACTCCCTCTGCCCATGGCCCTCAGGACCGAACCCTGTCTGACCCGGTCCCTCGAGACCGAGGGGGATCGACCTCCTCCTCCATTCTACCTAGCGCCGATGACGGGCATCGCAAGAAAACAAAGAAGCACCGTCATCGGTCGCCATCGATGCATCTGGCCCCCAACAAGCAGGGGGGCACCGGATCTCGCCCCCTGTGTCAGGAAGCCGTCGGGATGTGGCGTTGGGCTTGCCAGTTCGGCATGCTTCTCCAAGCCACATACCTGGCAGGTGTAAACAACAGTCTGGCCGACAGACTGAGCAGAGTCATGCAACCGCACGAGTGGTCGCTTCATTCCAGAGTGGTACGCAAGATCTTCCGAGAGTGGGGCATCCTCTCGGTGGACCTTTTCGCCTCTCAGACCAACCACAAGCTGCCTCTGTTCTGTTCCAGATTTCAGGCACACGGCAGACTAGCGTCGGATGCATTTCTCCTTCATTGGGGGACCGGCCTCCTGTATGCTTATCCTCCCATACCTTTGGTGGGGAAGACCTTACTGAAGATCAAGCAAGACCGCGGCACCATGATTCTGATAGTGCCCTTTTGGCCCCGTCAGATCTGGTTCCCTCTTCTTCTGGAGTTGTCCTCCGAAGAACCATGGAGATTGGAGTGTTTTCCGACTCTCATTTCGCAGAACGACGGAGCGCTTCTGCACCCCAACCTTCAGTCTCTGGCTCTCACGGCCTGGATGTTGAGGGCGTAGACTTCGCTTCGTTGGGTCTGTCTGAGGGTGTCTCCCGTGTCTTGCTTGCCTCTAGGAAGGATTCCACTAAAAAGAGTTACTTTTTCAAGTGGAGGAGGTTTGTCGTTTGGTGTGAGAGCAAGGCCCTAGAACCTCGTTCTTGCCCTGCACAGAACCTGCTTGAATACCTTCTGCACTTATCAGAGTCTGGCCTCAAGACCAACTCAGTAAGGAATCATCTTAGTGCGATTAGTGCTTACCATTATCGTGTGGAAGGTAAAGCCATCTCTGGAGAGCCTTTAGTCGTTCGATTCATGAGAGGCTTGCTTTTGTCAAAGCCCCCTATCAAGCCTCCTGCAGTGTCATGGGATCTCAACGTCGTCCTCACCCAGCTGATGAAACCTCCTTTTGAGCCACTGAATACCTGTCATCTGAAGTACTTGACCTGGAAGGTCATTTTCTTGGTGGCAGTTACTTCAGCTCGTAGGGTCAGTGAACTTCAAGCCCTGGTAGCTCATGCTCCATATACCAAATTTCATCACAACAGAGTAGTGCTCCGCACCCACCCAAAGTTCCTGCCGAAGGTGGTGTCGGAGTTCCATCTTAACCAGTCAATTGTCTTGCCAACATTCTTTCCCAGACCGCATACCCGCCCTGCTGAACGTCAGTTGCACACATTGGACTGCAAGAGAGCATTGGCCTTCTATTTGGAGCGGAGACAGCCCCACAGACAGTCCGCCCAATTGTTTGTTTCTTTCGACCCTAACAGGCTAGGGGTCGCTGTCGGGAAACGCACCATCTCCAATTGGCTAGCAGATTGCATTTCCTTCACTTACGCCCAGGCTGGGCTGGCTCTTGAGGGTCATGTCACGGCTCATAGTGTTAGAGCCATGGCAGCGTCAGTGGCCCACTTGAAGTCAGCCACTATTGAAGAGATTTGCAAGGCTGCGACGTGGTCATCTGTCCACACATTCACATCACATTACTGCCTCCAGCAGGATACCCGACGCGACAGTCGGTTCGGGCAGTCGGTGCTGCAGAATCCATTTGGGGTGTAAATCCAACTCCACCCTCCAGGACCCGAATTTATTCTGGTCAGGCTGCACTCTCAGTTAGTTGTTCTTCGTAGGTCAATTTTCTGTTGTATCCTCGCCGTTGCGAGGTTCAATTGACCTGGGTTCTTGTTTTGAGTGAGCCTGAGAGCTAGGGATACCCCAGTCGTGAGAACAAGCAGCCTGCTTGTCCTCGGAGAAAGTGAATGATACATACCTGTAGCAGGTGTTCTCCGAGGACAGCAGGCTGATTGTTCTCACCTACCCTCTCTCCTCCCCTTTGGAGTTGCGTTTCATCATTTTTGCTTGTCATTCAACTGGCGGGAACGGTCACGCACGGGCGGGAAGACGGCCGCGCATGCGCGGTGGGCGTGCCCTGCGTGCGGACCGCCCGCAAAACTTCTTCCGGTTGGTGGGGGCTGCCGCAGACGTCACCCAGTCATGAGAACAATCAGCCTGCTGTCCTCGGAGAACACCTGCTACAGGTATGTATCATTCACTATAACTTCAAGATTTTATAAACATTTTAAAGTTCCTATTTCCCATTCCCCCCCCCACCCTCCCCCACCTCCAGAATACCCCAACCAACTCTCAAGGCTCTGGCCTCTATCACCGCTTACATTATACATGAAGGATAAATGGTTCCCAGATCGAGTGCCACCTGTGTGTCTGATTACGCTGCTCCGCTAGGAGCCTCTCCATCTCGCAGACATACCTCAGCTTGTGAAGCCATCTCGCTATTGGAGGAATCGAGGGCAGCTTCTAACATGAGGCTATTACAGTCCTAGCTGCACTCGTTGCATACCGCATCAATGCCTGCTGAGCAGGTGAAAGACTCGCCTCCTTCAGCACCCATTTTTATCATTCCCACCTTTGTAACTCCCTTATCCCTTATTTTCCTGTTTGTCTGTCCTAGTTAGATTTTAAGCTCTTTCGAGCAGGGACTGTCTCTTTATGTCCAGTGTACAGCACTGCATATGTCTAGTAGCGCTATAGAAATGATAAGTAGTAGTAGTGCCCGGTTGGTGTCCTGGCATGTGCACTACGAATCCTTGCCCCTCCCATGAACAAATGCCTTGGATTTATTCGTTTTTGAGCTGGGCGCTTTAATTTTCCATTATCACTGAAAAACAAAAACGCCCAGCTCACAAATTGTCGAATAAAACATGGACGTCTATTTTTTTCGAAAATACGGTTTGGTCCGCCCCTTCACGGACCCGTTCTCGGAGATAAACGCCCATGGAGATAGACGTTTTTGTTCAATTATGCCCCTCTATGGCTACTATATCCTCAAATATAGACAAGATAGCCAGTTGATTTTATGAGAATGAAATGATGCTCAGTACAACTAAGTCAAGACATTATTTTTCTTTCACATATCTCATCTATCCTTCTCCCCATGCCCAGCACACATGGAAAACAAATCTCCCATAGAGAGTCTTTAACTGGCCAAGCAGTTCATGAAGGGTTTCAACGCAGATGTTAACTCGCACATTAACTCTTATCACAGATCACATTAAAATGCATGTTGTTGCGATCATTAACTATCCAGCAGCTATGCATTAAAAAAAAATAAAGTTTTACCCTGCATTGTGCATGGGAAACTTTGTGCCAGGTCCAGGGCAGCACAGAAGGGTTATTTGAGAGGCGTGGGTGTCTTAACAGCACCCCTTCTCTTGCTCCAACCCGACCACCCTGGCCTGGATTACTTTCTGCACCATCCACTATCACTGGAATAGCAGGCTTCCTCCCTATCCCCAACCCGACCTGATCCTAACCTCCCCCCATCCACAAATATTAAAACATAAAAACACCTGGTGGTCTAATAGACTCCAACCCATCTTGCCCCTGACATCAACACACCAAAATCCCTACCTGCCCCCAATTCCCTACCTGCCCCCAATTGTAAAAGAAACCTCCCTGGTCTTTAGTGCCCCCTCCCCCCAGACTCACCTGTGCCTGAAGGCATGAGCAATGCCTGTTCACTCCTGCCTCCGCTGCCGTCATCCTCAAAATGTGGACAACTTGCCCTGCATGGTACATTCTGGGTTGCACTGGGTGATTCCAATCTACCATAGAAGGGAGTAATTGACCACTAGACCACCAGGGGATTTTGATGTGTTGCTGTTGGGTTTGGAGTGGGGGGCAGATCTGGAGGATGGGGTCCCACTAGACCACCAGGTATTTTTATTTACTGACGGGGGGCGGTGGTGGGTTAGGGAGAAGGAGAGAGGCTGCTGGAATACCAGGGATAGGGGCCATGCAGTTTGTCGGAGTTGGGGTGCAGGCAGTTTGGTTTTTTTACCTTCAGTGTCACCCTTCCTGTCAGTGCCTGAGCAAGTCACCCCTCAGGCACTGACGGGAAAGGTTACATTTAACAATGAGCTGTGGATTACTGCCACAATTTTAACACAGCAGTAGTTTGCATGCTTGTTGATAAGTGCGGGCTGTACCATGAGGCTTTTTGCATGGGCCCCTCTGTATAATCTCTGGCCATACACTCACATTCCATTCCCAAATCTCTAATGTTTTTTCTAGTTGTTACGTCACGTTACTTCAGTGTTACTTCACATTCTGTTCACTCTATCCTAAACCCCTCTTCCCTGTGGATTCTCTTTCTTGCTATGGTTACTTCCTGTTTGGACTATTGAAGTTCTCTATCATGGTCTATAGGTCACACAGCTAAGAAGACTTCAGCTAGTATTCTGAAAAATATGACCATGTCTCCCTGTTCTTTCCTTCTGATTGCTGGCTTTCTGTGGCCTGTAGAGTTCCCTTCAAAATCCTAGCTCACACCCACTAAGTGTTCTGTACTGGTCAATCATTATTCCTCTATTTTGCTTATTCCTTATTCTTCACAGAGAATGCCGATTTCCTCTCATCACAGTCTATTTTAACTGTCCCTTCCCATCATCAAATCTGCCTCTATTCTACTAGACACTTTTGTTTCAGCATTTATTTTATTTATTTTAAAAATGTATATACCACCTATAACCAATCCTTTGAAATAACCTCCCTCTATACTTTAGAGCTGAGTCTATCTTTAAACAATATAAGGTTTTAAAACAGTATAAATCTTCATTTAAAACCTATCTTTTCTCCCAGGCCTTCCCTAAGGCATAAGTGATTTTATTCCCACTCTTCTAGCCTGTTCTGTGCATGTTGGTGGCTGCATCATACCCAGTACCCTAACCATTTGTTCTTTTCCGCTTCCGTATGCTCTTGCTCTGTTGTAGCTATGCTTTCTGTTCTATTGTTTGGGTGTTCATCATGTTCTGCCCCTGTTTCACTCTGTTTCTTGTTTTCTCCCATTTTATTTTGTAACCCGTTTAGACACATGGTTTAGATTTGTGGTATATCAAATAAACTTGAAACTCAACAGTTAGGGGCCTTCAAGAGCATATGGAGAGGCTCTGTGACTCCTCTAAATCCAATCAGTTCCATCAGCATCAACCTCTAAGGGCCCCAAAGCCACACTGGACACTAGCAATACATTGACTGCAAAGATGTATTGCTCCATCTCAATGCTGAGCACTAATAAAGACCACTGAGGCAAGACACTGTCAGTGTTTCACTAATGCATATAAAAGATTCTACTGTATTAAAACTGTCATTGAAGAACACTGATAAAGTTGGTCAGGCAAAGGAAAAACAGCACTATCACTGGTCCTTATAAGTACAAAATGCTGGGAGACCTTGGTGTGGTCATGTTACTTCCCAGGTATTCCTTTCAGAGGACCATGCATTGGCTTCTACTTTTAAGGTAGCCTTCAGGTGCCCAAAACAGTCATTAATACACCTCAAATGATTGAGGAGGATGCCACTACTCCACTGCTTCCCCTGTAGTTTCAGTGGTATCTGATGAGTTGGAAAGGAAAATCAAAAACAAGTTCAGCGCTCGTCTGGCAAATATTATGACACCAGCATCAGTAGAGAGGTAGATTCAGCCATTCTTAAAACTGTGGTTGTCTGTAGGCATCATATAGATGCTGGTGCCCCATAGGGTATCTGTATCGGTGACAGCTACAGCAATCTGTTTTTACAGTGCATCGAGTGAAGAAGCTTCACCAAGACATCAATCGGCATCAAGGGGTAGGCTTCATTAATTAAGGGGAATCTTCAGTAAGACCTTGATTACTATCCAAGCACATACTTTGACTACTCCACCAGAAAAGTATTCTGACAGAGTTTGAGTGCCCCTTGGTATACAACTATGGATTTGAGGAAATACATGGTAACATCAATTAGTATATCAGGCTTTAAAAAAGGTTTGGACAAGTTCCTGGAGGAAAAGTCCATAGTCTACTATTGAGACAAGACATGGGGAAGCCACTGCTTGCCCTGGGATTGGTAGCATGGAATGTTGCTGCTATTTGGGTTTCTGTTAGGTACTTGTGACCTGGATTGATCACTGCTGGAAACAGGATACTGGGCTAGATGGACCATTGGTCTGACCCAGCATGGCTATTCTTATGTTCTCTGATCAGAAGGCAACAGATTCTACATGAACCCCATTCCTCCCAAGGAAAGGAGAAAATCTCTACTTGAGAGCCTCTCTTCTACAGAGTTTGTTAGGAAAATGGCAGAAATAATTTGAGTTTGGTTAGGGGAGGAGGAACCCAGGCATGGTTTCTGTAAACCTCAAATATCTCAAATCCCCCTTACCCCAAGGAAGATGAGAAAAGTTGTTTACCTGTAATGGATGTTCTCTGTGGACTCAGGATAAGGCAGCCACATACTGGTCATGGCATCCAATGGTGCCAAACTCTGGACTTAGTTCTGTTAGAGCCCAGAAAACCTAGAAATTTTTAGTGGGTGTATGTAGGTTTTCTACTCACTGTGCTTTTCTCAGAGTTTCTTCTGTTTGTGCCAGAGCTGGTTGCAGCTTCAGACAACAAGTAGCTGGGTTTGTCTAGCTGGCATATCTTGCTGTCCCCTGAGAATATCCATTACAGATTAGCAACTTTGCTTTCTCCATGGACAAGCAGGATGTGTCGGCCACTCTCTGGTGATTCCCAAGCTTATGGTTGGCAAAGGATTATTACCCTGATTCCTCTGTTGGTTTCTTTGCCACCTGTGTATATTGTAGTAGGTTGAAATTGCTTAGTGCAGAGAAATCTAGAGATTAACAATACAATACAATGCAAAATAGTCTTGTAGTCTATGTAGACATATACCGCAAGGTTCAATATAGAAGAGACCAATCATTGGGAATTACAAAAAATGCTTGTAGCAAACTAGAATAATACAAAATTTAAGTGCCTTAAGTATTTCCTAAAAAGATAGGTCATTAAACATTTTCTAATCACAGAATAGGAACCTGTTTTCCTTACAGTAAATGGCACAGAATTCCAGATATGTTCAACTTGATAATGGAGAGTTGAATAAAAAAAATCCCTCTTTTTGAATGGTAAAGTTTCAGATTAGAAAAAAAGAGTTTCTAGAAGATCTAGGGATTTCCTTCTCCAAAAAACATATGATTTAGCTTAAGTAAGATTGAGCTAGGGTAGACCAAATAGTAACATAGTAGGTGATGGCAGAAAACCCTTCTACGGTCCGAGGTACAGATCTTAAACGCTATTCATACCATGATTGGGAGTCAATATAAAGATCTCAATAGTGGTGTAAGATTATTAAAATGGTGGACAGAAAAAATACCAGCCTAGTCGCACTATTTTGTACAGTCTGCACTCTTATCAATAGCAGCTTAGCACTACCAACATAAAACAAGTTGCAATAATCTGATTGTGAAACCAGTAAACTCTGGACCACTAGTTGAAAAACCTGAGAAAACAACAAACTTCTTTTCTCCTAATGAGAAAACTGCATAGAATTAGATTTTTTAATTAAAGAAAAAATCTGCAGCTCTGGTATAAGTTGTCTATTAAGCAATACTCCTAAACGTTTTAGTTGAGATTGAGATTTAAATTTTAAGCCATCTACTTGAAGAGTATCATTCCAACTTGGCCAATTAATAAAAATTTGGTCTTTGTTTCATTTTAAGAAATTTATCTTATCCATCTTTCAAGCTGTCGTATATAGTTCACTGTACTACGCAATGTATCAGTAGGCGTGTTACCTGCAGGTAACAATATAGTTGTGTCATCTGCATAAGTAAAGATCTTATAACCTGCTGATGAGAGCATAAAACCCAAGGAAATTTTGTCTGCCTTTTGCATGGACTACACCACTATTTGGGTAGCAATATGCTTCTATCAATCAGTTTTTCTCTTCTCTTTTTTTTAACTTATAATTTATTGAAAAGGTCATGCGCTGAGCCATATAACTTAACTTCCATTGAAGCACAGTCCATTTGCTCTATCACTCTCATTTATATATATATATATATATATATATATATATATATTATATATATATATATATATATATATATATAAAATATATCAAACATATAAATGGCAAGTGACCGACTGATTTGCAAATGTGCAGTAGAGACTTCCCTCTCTGTCCCGCGTCAAGACGTGATGACAGAACAGAGAGGGGAACTGCGCTGAGGAGGGAACCGCAGAGGTCGCCGCCGGACCCCCTCCACCCAGGCCGGGCCCTCTCTTCTCCATTGAACTTACAGCACCGAAACCAAAGCAGGCAGATCAGCTCCCGTCGGCCTTCCTTCCATGCCTGTGTCCCGCCCTTGCCGACATTACGTCACACGAGAGCGGGACACAGGCAGGGAAGGAAGGCCGATGGGAGGCGATCTGCCTGCTGCGGTTTCAGCGCTGTAAGTTCAATGGAGAAGAGAGGGCCTGGCCCGGGTGGAGGGGGGGGACGGCGGCGACCCCGGGGGGGTGGGAGGGACGAGGGGGAGGGGAGGGGGCCTTGGAGCTGGGAGGGAAGCAGGGAGGATGCTGGACATGGGAGGTCAGAAGGAGGGGGGCCTTGGAGCTGGGAGGGATGGACAGAGGGGGGCCTTGGAGCTGGCTGGGAGGGAGGGACGGAGGGGGACCCTTGGAACTGGGAGGGAGGGGAGGGAGCCTTGGAGCTGGGAGGGGCGGGGAGCCTTGGAGCTGGGCGAAGGGGTGGAGGGGGGCCTGGGAGCTGGGAGGGGAGGGGGGAGGGACTGGGGCCTTGGAGCTGGGAGGGAGGGACAGAGGGCCTTGGAGCTGACAGGGAAGGAGGGAGGGCGGGGGGCCTTGCAGCTGGGGGGGGGGAGGGAATGGGGCCTTGGAGCTGGGAGGGAGGGAGGGAGTTACACATCAAAATAAAACATACCAATACTCGCCCGTTTTAACGGGCTTACCGGCTAGTATATATATAAGAGAGATAAATATGCATAGTAACATAGCAACATAGTAGATGACAGCAGAAAAAGACCTGCACGGTCCATCCAGTCTGCCCAACAAGATAACTCATATTTGCTGCTTTTTGTGTATACCCTACTTTGATTTGTACCTGTGCTCTTCAGGGCACAGACCGTATAAGTCTACCCCGCACTATCCCCGCCTCCCAACCACCAGCCCCACCTCCCAACCACCGGCTCTGGCACAGGCACAGACCGTATAAGTCTGCCCAGCACTATCCTCACCTCCCCACCACCAGCCCTGCCTCCCAACCACCGGCTCTGGCACAGACCGTACAAGTCTGTCCAGCACTATCCCCGCCTCCCAACCACCAGTCCCGCCTCCCGATCTTGACTAAGCTCCTGAGGATCCATTCCTTCGGCACAGGATTTCTTTATGCTTATCCCACGCATGTTTGAATTCCGTTACCGTTTTCATTTCCACCACCTCCCGCGGGAGGGCATTCCAAGCATCCACTACTCTCTCCGTGAAAAAATACTTCCTGACATTTTTCTTGAGTCTGCCCCCCTTCAATCTCATTTCATGTCCTCTCGTTCTACCACCTTCCCATCTCCGGAAAAGGTTCGATTGCGGATTAATACCTTTCAAATATTTGAACGTCTGTATCATATCACCCCTGTTTCTCCTTTCCTCCAGAGTATACATGTTTAGTTCAGCAAGTCTCTCCTCATACGTCTTGTAACGCAAATCCCATACCATTCTCGTAGCTTTTCTTTGCACCGCTTCAATTCTTTTTACATCCTTAACAACATATATTTTGAGAGGTAGAAATTTGGGATATATTTGCAGAGGAGGAGTGGCCTAGTGGTTAGGGTGGTGGACTTTGGTCCTGGGGAACTGAGGAACTGAGTTCAATTCCCACTTCAGGCACAGGCAGCTCCTTGTGACTCTGGGCAAGTCACTTAACCCTCCATTGCCCCAGGTACAAATAAGTACTTGTATACAATATGTAAGCCGCATTGAGCCTGCCATGAGTGGGAAAGCGCGGGGTACAAATGTAATAAATAATAATTATTATTTTGTCCTGCTGGAACTGTGTGTAAGGCTCGGAATCCACTAATAACTGCAACTTGCTACCAGGAAGAAAATTTTACTGGTTGTGTACTTTTAAGGGAGCTGTTTTTAAGGGTTCACAAGGCACTTGCATGAATTATTGGAGGACAAGGGTAACGCCCCAAGGTAATTCTGGCAGTTTGAGTTTGTCGTATATTGTTTAGACCCTTCATAAAACAAGAAATTAAAGAGTGGTTCAAAATCACTGGTTATGATAAGCTGTAATGGCACTAAGGTGTGTTCTAATGAAATTGGTTTTCAAGCCAGCATTGGATAGGTGCGGAAGGTGTTGGAGGATTACTTGAACAGGGCACGAAAAAAGGATCTTGCTTCTCATGGCACCATGTGGAGAATCTTCTCCACTTGAAGAAATAAGAACATTTTATGGAAGGTTTCCCTGATGCTGAAAGGACCTGCTGCACCTTTGATGGTAGTTGAAAGAAAAGGAGCAATTAAGAGCCTTTCAACATCCAAGCAGTCAGTTTCAGGGCCTGCAAGTTGGGGTGGAGTGAGAACTCATTTCACCGAGTGATTTGCTCTAGAGAGATGGGAAGGATTGTTGTTCTTTGATTTCTAGTCTCTGGAGGTATGGGAACCAAATCTCACATGGCCAGGATAGAGCTGTGAACATGACCACGATGGCATCTTGTGTTATTTTCTATAGGGCTTTGGCTATTAGTGGAATTGGTGGGTAGGCATATCAAAGTTTGTGGCCTCAATAGTTTGCAAAAGGATCCACTGCTTTCTGTCTGGCCTCCTGGAACTGAGCTCTTTGCATTTTGCATTCTCTTTAGTGGCACATAGGTCTGTGATTTGCCAGCCCCAATATTGAACAACGACTGTACCATTTGAAGGTGTAGCAAGCAGCTGTTCATGTGGGTCTAGTTTTCAGCTGAGACTGCTAGGGTGTTCTCACTCTTCAGTAAACAGATTGCTTGAATCAGTCAGTTTGATGGGACGAAGCTCCATATTCAGTAAGCTTCAATGCACGGTCAGTGAGCCTGTACCACTTTATTTGTTTGATGTAAGGGTAAGTGTGGGGGGAAGGAGGGTCATGGATTTGATACACCACATTTCTGTGGTACAACCTAACAGGGCCGCTGAGAGGGGAGAGCAGGGGGGACAAAATTTCCCGGGCCCGGGACTCCAAGGAAGGCCCGGCGCCGGGATCTCTCGCCCTCTCCTGCTCCCAGGCTGCCAACGCCGCAGTCCCCAGTCTCCACCTACCTTCCCTCAGCTCCCTTCTGTCTGCCATTCGACCCCTTCATTTAAAAAAAAAATCTCGAAATCGGCAGCACAGCGCCTTCTGTGTGAAAGCGACAGATCGCCTCGGGCTGGCCTTCCCTCACTGTGTCCCGCCCTCCTCTAATATAATTTCCTATATCCACGAGGGCGGGACACAGTGAGGGAAGGCCCGCCCAAGGCGATCTGCCACTTTCATACAGAAGGCGCTGCGCTGTCGATTTTGAGATTTTTCTTTTTTTTAAATGAAGGGGGTCGAATGGCAGACAGAAGGGAGCTGAGGGAAGGTAGGTGGAGACTGGGGACTGCGGCGCCGGCGGCCTGGGAGCAGGAGAGGGAGGCGACAGCAGTAGCAATCGGGGGGAGGCGGGGCAGCGGCGATCCTTGGGGGGGGGGGGGGCGCCTTGCCCCGGGCCCAGCTCAGTCTCTCGGCAGCCTTGCAACCAAAGTGCTTTACATATTATTATATGCAGGTACTTTCTCTGTCCCTAGTGGACTTAGATTATAAGTTTTTGTTCCTGGAGCAATGGAAGATTAAATGACTTGCCTAAAGTCACAAGGAGCAGCAGTGAGAATCGAACCCAAGTCCCCAGATTCTCAGCCCACTGCACTAACCTTAGGCTATTCTTCTTATTGGTATATAGCTGGTTATACAACACTTAACCCAGACTAACCTCCAGATTCTGTAAACTTGTACTCCCAAACCTTTGCACACAAATTATAGAATAAGGCCAGTTGCTCACACATCTTAATAATTGATTGTTAACTTTTTTAACAGCTAATTGGCTTAAATTGATGTTGAGCTGTTCAACTGCCCTTAGTTGCTATCTGGAACATTGCTACCTGGTTGTCTGTCTTTATGAACAGAACTTTGTCAATGAGATATGTCCCATTTTATAAAGGCAGTTAGGCTTCTATGTTGCCTTGATAAAATAGGCACTTTTTAAAATTATAGGTGCCCTGTTATGAAATTACTTGCACATGGACAATCCCAGTGTTTCTTAAACCTGCTTCAGTTTGGTGAAATACATGTTGTTCATCACTGATTAGACAAAACTGTGAATAGATCATTTCTCAGAAACAATACTTTGGCTTCTATGGCACAGAAATAGAAAATTTCAGAAAAATAAGTTTATTTTTGGTAACTTTGAAAAGCTGTTAGGCAAACATAGCGAAGGTGACAACAAAGGTGATAACAAAAACATCCAACGGACTCAATGAGTTGACATCGGAAGTTTAATTCAAAAAGTACTGGACTTGACACGAATCATGTTTTGGCCGCAAAGGCCTGCTTCAGGAGTCCCTGTAGTATGCAAGTATTAAATTTCTATAAGTTCTATAATGTCTGTGAATAGTAAACCAGATAATAGATGTGGGAAAACAGGAGCGTTCACAGGCTGTGTTTGCCTACTTACTTTGACCTGCTCAAGGATTCTGTGTATTTCTGTGTTTGTCGAAAAGAAGCTGTTTCCATTCAAGCTAATCATAATGTATTGATCTCTACTGCTCCCTAAAGGTGAAAAAGCACATCAGTGTGAAGAATGTGGAAAATGTTTTGGCCGCAGGGATCACCTCACTGTTCATTATAAGAGTGTTCACTTAGGAGAAAAGGTGTGGCAAAAGTAAGTAGCTTTGCCAGATATTTTTATTTTTGTTTTCACTCCCTGCCAAGACCAGTCTGCCCTCATCTTTTCTTTAGTTTCTGGGTTTTTTATGACCAGTATGTTGGATTCCTGTTTTATTTGTAGACGCCAAAAGTCCCATGACGTTTTGTATGGGTTCTTCTCTGTCAGAGTTAAATATCAATGGAGGATGTACACACTGGACTCTATGGTCCCTTTATAATAATGGTAGCCTTGTCACCGTACAAAAACTGGTTGATGAAATTGTTCTTTAAAAACAGAGAAAAGAGCTTTCTTGGGTTGAAGGTTCAACTCTTCCCTGACGTTACTAAAGAAACGCAAAAGCGTAGACAGAGATTTTTACTCATGAGACCTGGTGTGACTCTGCTGGGTGGGACATTTTTCCTAAAATACCCTTGCAGATGTATAATAAAATATCAGTCAAATAAGTATGTATTTTACGAACCCTCACAACTCTCCTCTTTTCTGGCTGCAAAAGGGAATGAGGGAGAAGTTAGATCATAACTCTAAGTAATAGTAATGTGGTATCAGTATGAGCTTCCGACATAGTGCTTTTACCTAAAAAAATGTTTCTTTAATTTCTCCATAGATGAATATTTTGAATCTCTGAAGTGTGGACTTTAGTAAACTTGCTGTGATGAAATTACCTAATTAGGATTTTTTTCCTTCTGTGAACAATAGCAAACAGTATATGTTTAATTTCTTGACAAGTATGTATTTGCTTGTAAAAAAAAAAAAATAATGAAAAAAAAAAAACCTCTTAACTTGCTTGTACCAGAAATGGGAGCAGGAGGTGCCTGAAAACAAGATAGAGGAGCTGCAAGTAAATCTTTGATACTACATGTTTAAAAAAAAAATTCACAACTTTCTATGCAGGACTGTTAGGCAGCTTGATTAACCTACAGTCATAATCTTTGATTTCCCCATTCTGTTTCTAGATATAAAGCAACATTTCATCAGTGTGAAATTTGTAAAAAGGTTTTTAAAGGAAAATCGAGTTTGGAAATGCATTACAGAACACATTCAGGTAATAAATGTTTAACAAATAAGCATTACATTAATATATGTTGTTTAGAAAAATGAATTTTATATAATTATAAGTAGGGCTGCACTTTAATTGCCGATAACTCTGCAATTAATGTATTAACTCATTAATTGTAGTTTTAAAAAACTAATCACTTTGTAGTGTATCCTTTCTCCTCCAAACATCTCTTCTGCTGTCTTCCACTCTCAACCCCTGTCCTTGGTGCAGACTGACGTCTTTCCCCATATCTACAATTTAATATCACTCCCCCCCACACACACACACACGTGCACCTGTCTTAAAGGTGGTCTTCTGTTGGTCCTGGCCAGTGACAGTGTTGCACATATGCTTCCTGGTCTGAAGTTTTCCCTCTGACCTGTCCTGCCCAGGCAGAAACAAGAAGTGATGTCAGAGGAGACAGGACAGGCCAGAAGGGAAAGGGAGATGGGACTTGCTATACCGCCTTTTTGTGGTTTTTGCAACTACGTTCAAAATGGTTACATAGTATATAAAGGGTACTTAACAGGGGTTAAGTGACTTGCCCAGAGTCACAAGGAGCTGCAGTGGGAATCGAACCCAGTTCCCTAGGATCAAAGTCCGCTGCACTAACTGCTAGGCTAGTCCTCCACTGGGAAAGCTTCAAAGTAGGCCACAGGCAGTATATATGCAATGCTGCCACTCCCAGGACCAGCAGAAGACCATCTTTAAGGTAGACCAGTGGGGGTATTGAGAGGGGGCAGATGCTGAACCCTGGGTTGGGGGAAAGTGTGAGCTGCAGACCTACAAGCAGAACTGGAGGATTCACCAGTGGAAGCTATAACTGAGGCAGTGAGCTCCAGAAGCTATAAGAAGAGCTTGGTGCTGCTCACCACCAAGTTCGTGTCACTGCTCATAGGGGTGGAGGCAAGGGAGGAAGGAGAGAGAGAAATAATGGATCCCAGGAATGAAGGAGAGATGGCACCTGGGGGAAGCGGAGAAGGAGAGATGTTGAATATGAGGGTGGGAAGGAGGGAGATTATCAGTCCTTTAGGGAAGGGGGATGGGATTTGATATACTGCCTTTCTGCGCTTACAATCAAAGCGGTTTACATATTATGTACAAGTATTTATTTTGTACTTGGGGCAGTGAAGAGTTAATTGATTTGCCCAGAGTCACAAGGAGCTGCCACGGGGAAAAAAATAAAATTGTGTGATTAATCGCGATTAAAAACTTTTATTTGGGCTGTAGCCCTAATTGTAGGTTATAACAACTTTAATCATATCTCTTATGTCATGAGAAAAATTAGAGCATAACATAAGCATTGCCATACCAGGTCAGACTGAAGGCCCATCAAGCCCAGTACCCTGTTTCCAACAGTGGCCAATCCAGGTCACAACTACTTGACAAGATGCTAGAACAGTAAAACAAATTTTATGCTGCTTATCCTAGAATATGCAGTGATTTTCCCAAGTCCATCTTAATAATGGCTTATGGAGCTTTAGGAAATTATCCAAACATTTTTTAAACCCTGCTAATCTAACTGCTTTTATCACATTGTCTGTCAGCAAATTCCAGAGTTTAATTACTCGTTGAGTGAAGAAATATTTTCTCTGATTCATTTAAAATGTACTACTCAGTAGCTTCTTTGCATTCCCCCTAGTCCTAGTATTTTTGGAAAGAGTAAACAAGTGATTTACATGTACCTGTTCCACTCCACTCAGTAATTCTAGTTTAATTTCAGTTCTTCTGCTGTAATCCTCCATGTATCTGTTGAGAACCAAAGCCCCATATTGCATAAAGTGTCCTAGGTAGGAAATGGTTTGTTCAAGTTAAGACATTTCACATCTTTCTGGGTATTTTACAAAAGGCTTAGTGAATGTGGAACCTTTTGTAAAATAAAAATAAAAAAATGTGGAACCTTTTGTAAAATACATATAAGGACACACACAATCGCGTGTATAGGTTACAGCACATCCAGTGGGCACAGCCATTTCAGTAAGAAACAAGTCCAAAACAAGAGTGGCTTCATTTGGTTAACGCATGTATATATCAGCATTTACACATGTAAGTGCCTGATTTTATAAAATCGAGTAGAATAATTCTTTTTAAAGAAAAGTTTAAAGGGGGGTTTACATATCAGATAGGTAAACACAATTGCCTTCTCAATCACTAGTACAAACCCCAGGTGAAAATAAGCAGTTAACTAACAGTTATGGAGCAGTTCTATAAGTGGGCACCTGGTAGAATCATATTCTGTAATGAAACTTACATGCCCAGATTCCATTCTAGAATACTAGTGTAACCTAGTATTGGCGCATCTGCAAAATAGGTGTTCACACTTAACCAGCCAGCAAGCTGGTGTAAGTGTGAGCACCTAAATGCAGTAAGGACAGTCCTAACTTACAGTATTCTGTAAGGTATGTTCATTCATGGGAGTCCCACCTATGTTCCTCCCATGTGTATGCCCCCCCTTGCAAATACGCACTGTGGAAGAAAGTCACATATTTATAGAATAGCATACAAGTGACATGTTGGCATATACACATGTAAGAGTGCACCTACGTGCATATATGCTAGTATTCATAGCATTTACATACATAGTGGATGTGTAAATTATAGCACCCATTTTATAGAATTGCACTTTTCCATTATGTAACTTCTCACTATTCCAGAACCTGTGGGATAGTTGTGTCCATCAAGCAGCAGGTGAAGATAGAGAACTGAAAACTGAGCTGAGACATATCTCTCTTGGCATCCAGTCCTGCTTGTGACACAGTGTGCTGGATTGGTGACAGTTGGGGTGAATGGTGACCCCTGCGGAAGCAGTTAAGTGGTGTTCCCACTGTGGGGCCAGCCAGCTGGTGTTGGAGCGTTGCAGTGCGTGCAAGCTGAGAATCCTGCGGGACATGGAGGAAATGGCCAGTGGTAGCAAATTTTAGATACAGCACAGCATCCAAATATGTCATGGTCTTCGGGCTTTCTGAGGCACTGGCAGCGTCGGGAGTTCCATCTTAATCGATCATGAAGGGACTTAGAGGTCTTTCTTAGGCCTTCCTGATGCATCCAGACATTCAGGACCTGATTACAGCAGAATGAGTCTCATCAGACACGAGACTGAGAGTGGGAAGAGCCATGGCTCACCTCTACCTGTTTGTTCCGGAGGAGAAAGATAAATTACAGCTTCCCAGACTGGGCTCTCTGATTACAGCGGTGACTAAGAAGACCACCTTGCAAGTGGAAGGGTGCATTTCCTTAAAAGACCTACAGGATAGGAAGCTAGAAGGCTCACTAAAACATGCCGTTGAAGTGGCCTCTTTGGGCTTTCAAGCGGGAGTGTGCAGCTTGGTTGTGGCAGTAGCCTGCCTGAAGTGGCAACAGCAGTCAACAACACAAGATGGATGCCAGAACGCCCTGCTGGAAGCAGGGTCCGCCTGCTTGGTGGATGCTATTTATAGCATGTTACAGGTTTTGACCTGCAGTATGTCTTTGGCTGTCACAGCACATTGGCAGTTCTGATTGCAGCAGTGGGCAGCAGATGAAGCATCAAATTCATGTCTAGTTAAACTGCCCTTTCAGGGCAAGTGGCTATTTGGAGAAGATTTCAGTAACTTGGTGAAAGAACCGGGGAAAACTAACCTACAGCAGTTGCTGGAGAATAAACTGAAAGCCTGTGGTAGTTCTTCTTCAGGGAGCTCAAGACAGCAGATGGTACTGGCCTGGTTGTCAGCAATATGGTCAGAAGTCCTGCTTTCAGACATGAGTTCTTCCTTTTGTATGGACAGGAAGTCCTCCTCTCAGTCAGCTAGATCACCCAATGCCTCCAGAGCTTTGCAGTGATGTGAAGCTGGTCCACTCTTCTCTTCGTCCAGTGGGAGAATGTCTTCAGGAATTTTGGGAGGAGTGGGCCAAAAATCACGTGAGACCAGTGGGTTCTGTATATTACTACTACTACTACTACTATTTAACATTTCTAAAGCGCTACCAGGGTTACGCAGCACTGTACAATCTAACCAAGAAGGACAGTCCCTGCTCAAAGGAGCTTACAATCTAAAGGACTAAAAAGTGCAGTCAATCAAATTGGGGGCAGTCTAGATTTCCTGGATAGAGGTACAATGGTTAGGTGCCGAAAGCGACATTGAAGAGGTGGGCTTTGAGCAAGGATTTGAAGATGGGCAGGGAGAGGGCTTGGCGTATGGGCTCAGGGAGTTTATTCCAAGCATAGGGTGAGGCGAGGCAGAAGGGGCGGAGCCTGGAGTTGGCGGTGGTGGAGAAGGGTACTGAGAGGAGGGATTTGTCCTGTGAGCGGAGGTTACGGGTAGGAGCGTAAGGGGAGCTGAGGGTAGAGAGGTAATGAGGGACTGCAGATTGAGTGCATTTGTAGGTTAGTAGGAGAAGCTTGAACTGTATGCGGTACCCGATCGGAAGCCAGTGAAGTGACTTGAGGAGAGGGGTGATACGAGCATATCGGTCTAAGCGGAAGATAAGACGGGCAGCAGAGTTCTGAACGGATTGAAGGGGGGATAGATGGTTAAGTGGGAGGCCAGTGAGGAGTAGGTTGCAGTAGTCAAGGCGAGAGGTGATGAGAAAGTGGATGAGAGTTCGGGTGGTGTGCTCGTAGAGGAAGGGGCGAATTTTGCTGATGTTATAGAGAAAGAAGCGACAGGTCTTGGCTGTCTGCTGGATATGGACAGAGAAGGAGAGGGAGGAGTCGAAGATGACTCCGAGGTTGCAGGCAGATGAGATGAGGGTGTTGTCGACTGAAATGAAGAGTGGAGGGAGAGGAGAAGTGGGTTTGGGTGGAAAGACAATGAGCTCGATCTTGGCCATGTTCAGTTTCAGGTGGCGGTTGGACATCCAGGCAGCAATGTCGGATAAGCAGGCTGATACTTTGGCCTGGGTTTCCGCAGTGATTTCTGGTGTGGAGAGGTAAAGCTGGGTGTCGTCAGCATAAAGATGGTATTGGAAACCATGAGATGAGATCAGCGAGCCCAGGGAAGAGGTGTAGATTGAAAAAAGGAGTCCAAGGACAGATTCCTGAGGAACTCCAACAGAGAATGGGATGGGGGTCAAGGAAGATCCATGAGAATGTACTCTGAAGGTACGGTGGGAGAGATAAGAGGAGAACCAGGAGAGGACAGAGCCCTGGAACCCAAATGAGGATAGTGCAGCAAGAAGTAAATTATGATTGACAGCGTCAAAAGCGGCGGATAGGTCGAGGAGGATGGAGTAGTGACCTTTGGATTTGGCAAGGAACAGGTCATTACAGACTTTAGTGAGTGCCGTTTCTGTCAAGTGTAGAGGGTGAAAACCGGATTGAAGCAGATCGAGGATGGCATGAGAGGAGAGAAAATCAAGGCAGCGGCTATGAACAGGGTATCTTGGAGAGGAAGGGTAGGAGGGAGAAGGGGCGGTAGTTGGAAGGACAGGTAGGGTCTAGTGATGATTTGTTGAGAGGTGGTGTGACTACAGCATGCTTGAAGGTGTCAGGGACAGTTGCAGTGGAGAGAGAGAGGTTGAGGATATGACAGATGGGGGGGGGGGACAGTAGGAGAGATGGTGTTTAGTAAGTTGGTGGGGCTGGGATCAGAGGAACAGGTGGTGCATTTCGAGGAGGAAAGAAGGTGGGCGGTTTCCTCCTCGGTGATATCAGGAAAAGAGGAGAAGGAGGCCTAGGTTGGTTGGTTGGTTGAGTGAGTGGGTTAAAGGGTGAAGAGGAGGAGGTGGCTTGGTAGTGAATTCGAGGTTGATCTTCTGCACCTTGTCACGGAAGTAGTCAGCTAGTGATTGAGGAGAGAGTGAGGGGGGGGGGTGGAAGCAGAGGGCACTTTGAGGAGGGAGTTAAGGGTGGCGAAGAGACGACTAGGATTGGAGCCGAAAGAATTAGTCCTGTTTGGCAAGGAATAGGGAGGACTGGAAGGAGGATAGCATGAATTTGTAATGAATGAAGTCGGTATGGGTGCGAGATTTCCTCCAGAGGCGTTCGGCAGATCTGGCGCAGGAGTGAAGGTATCGGATGCAAGGGGTCAGCCAGGGCTGGGGATTAGTACGCCTTGTGGAACGGGAGATGGATGGTGCAAGTGTGTCCAGAGCAGTGGAGAGAGTGTCATTGTAAGTGGAGACAGCCTTGTCAACAGACTCGGAGGACATGATGGAAGGGAGGAGATTAGAGATACAAGAGGATAAGGTGGGAGGGTCGACAGCCTGGAGATTCCTGAAAGTAGTGGTTAGTGTTGGGCGGGACTGAGGGGGAGGGTGATGAAGTGTGAAGGTGATCAGGTGATGATCTGAGAGAGGAAGAGCAGAGGCGCAGAAATTGGAGGGTGAGCAGGTAGAGGAGAGGACGAGGTCAAGACAATGGCCAGTTTGGTGAGTAGGGGTGGTGGAGCTCAGCTGGAGGTTGAAGGAGGATATCAGAGTGCGGAACTGAGAAGCCTAGGAGTCGGATGGGTCATCAGCGTGTATGTTAGTCTCTAAGAATGAGGGACGGAGATGAGGATTCAAGAAAAACAGAGAGCCAGGCATCGAAGTTGGTAAAGAAGGAAGGGAGGGACTTATCGGGGGGGGGGGGGGGGGGGGGAGGCGGTAAATGCAACTCTGAGTGGCAGTGGGTAGAATAGACGGATGGAGTGAACTTCAAAGGATGAGAAGCAGTGAGACTGCGGTAGGAGGAGGGGTTGAAAACTACAGGAGGGTGAAAGTAGAAACCCGACTCCTCCTCCGTAGCCAACTGGGTGGGGAGTGTGGGGAAAAGATAACCTCCATGGCACAGGGCCACGACTGAGGCAGAGTCGTCGGGGGTGAGCCAGGTTTCAGTTAGGGTGAGCAGTTGGAGGGAACGGGAGATGAAGAGATCGTGGGTGAAGGAAAGTTTGTTGCAGACCGAGCGGGCATTCCACAGGGCACACGAGAAGGGGAGGGGAGAGGAGGGGATTAGAGATGAGATTGGAGACATCCCGGAATCGTGTGTATGGATAGGACGAGGACAGGTGTGGGGGACCTGGATTGGGATTGATGTTTCCCGCGGATAGCAAGAGAAGGAGCAAGAGAGTGTGGAGGAGGGTGGGGGAGGTAGGGCGACGAAGACGGGATGCGCTTAGGAGGAAGGGGATGGGTTAATGGCAGTAAGGAAGTGATGAAGGTTGAGAGCTAGGAAGGAGGAGGGGGATAGGATGGATGATGAGGTGGTGAGGGACGGGGGTGGGTAGGGTATTGTAGTAGTGAGCAGGACGGGAGAGGACATGGATGGGCAGTGAGTTCCTGCGGTAGACAGCGGTAGGGGGAGGGGGAAAAGATTAGGAAGGGGCAGGGCAAGGAAAAGAATATGTATAGGGGCCATGAGTAGTGACTGAGGTGTTTATGGGTGCATATATAGTGACTGAGGTGTTAAGCAACAGATAGAGTAACTGGGAGAAAAATAGATGTAAAGAGGAAAATGCGCATGCAGCACCTAGAGCGGAGGCCCTGAGTGGATCGGAGCAGACCTGGGAGTCACCACAGAGAAGGCTGAAAGGATATGCAGATGAGCTGCAAGTCCTCTACAGCACCTGAAAGGCAGCCGGTGGTAGAGCTGGGCATCTCTCAGCTGAGGAAAAGGCTTACCATGGGTTAGGCCGAAGCCAGCATTCCTCCCCCTGAGGGTCGCCTGATCCTAGCCAAAAAGCACCTGGAAGCCCAGGTCACTTGGAGCGAGGGCCCTGGGAAGATCGGGGTGGACCTGGGAGTCACCCCGGATACAGCTGTGAGGAAATGCAGAAGGGCTGCAAGTCCTCCACAGCACCTGGCGGGAGCACTGGGCACCTAGAGCGGAGGCCCTGAGTGGAACGGAGCAGACCTGGGAGTCACCCCGGAGAAGGCTGAAAAGATATGCAGATGAGCTGCAAGTCCTCTACAGCACCTGAAAGGCAGCCGGTGGTAGAGCTGGGCACCTCTCAGCTGAGGAAAAGGCTTACGAGGGGTTAGGCCGAAGCCAGCATTCCTCCCCCTGAGGGGAGGAATGCTGGTTATAATTTGAAGTCCTCCTACCCATTTGCTCCTCTCTTCTTGCAGCTTGTCGAAAAGGAACCAAGGTAGTTAAGTTTCAGGCCACCATAGATTCCTTGCTGGTGCTCCAAGCCATTGTTCCAGTTCCCCAGGCTGAACAGGGACAAGGCAGATACTCTGTCTACTTCATTGTCTCAAAGATGGAAGGCACCTCTCATCAAGTCTTAGATCTCAAAGGTCTAAACCACTGCCTCTGAGTGTTCAGTTTTCTATGGAGACACTAAGAGCAGTCATAGCCTCTGTTCAAATGGGAGAATTTCTCACCACTCTCAATCTCAAGGAGGTGTACCTGCATATACCCATATGGCCACCGCATCAGAGGTTTCTATGTTTTGCGGTGCTGGGCCATTACTTCCAGTTCAGGGCTTTGCTCTTTGATCTCGCCACGGCTCCAAGAACATTTCCCAAGGTTATGATGGTGGTGGCAACCTTCCTTCAGTGCCAGGGAATCAGGCTTCACCCATATCTTGATGACTGGCTCATTCATGCATCGTCCTATTTGGACAGCATGGCAGCAATGGACAAAGTTGTCAGTCTTCTGCAGTTGTTGGGTTGGATGATCAGCTTCAAGAAGAGCAGACTAACTCTAGCGCAGATGCTGGATTATCTGGGCATTCAATCCAGCACGGGAGAGGATATTTCTCACAGGGTGCAGGAGGTCGAAGTTGATTCAACAGATTAGCCTTCTTCTCAGTCAAGGCAGGCCCAGGGTCTGGGACTACATCCAGGTTCTGGGTCAATGATGGTGGCTATGGAAGTGGTGCCATGGGCAAGGGCTCATATGCAGCCATTACAGGAATCTCTTCTCAGCCGCTGGTCTCGAATGTCACAGAAGTACGACTTCATCTTTCTTGGATGTTTGTTTCTAGATGGAGTATGCAGTAGAGAATTTGACCATTGGAGCTCCCTTTCCAGTAACACAATGAGAGGTGCTGACAACAAATACTCGCAAGTCTGTTTGGGAGCAGCCTCCTTCCGTATGCTGTGTCCACAGTTGAACCTTAATTTAGCTTATAGACTCTTCAGAAGCCTCCTTTTGAGCCACTCCAGAAGACCTCTTTGAAAGATCTTACGCTAAAGACAGCATTATTGGTGGCTGTTGCGTCGGCACATAGGGTTTCAGAGCTTCGGGCTCTCTCTTGTCCATTATCCCTTTCTTCACTTTTCGGAGGCAGGGGTCTCCCTGAGCACAGTTTCTTCCTTTCTTCCCAAAGTAGTATCAGCATTTCATTTCAACCAATCTGTGGATCTTCCATCCTTTCACAAAGAGGACAAAGAGGCTCAGTATTCTTCCTTGACGCTTCTCGATGTATGTAGAGTCCTCATTAGATATCTGGAAGTCATGAGTGAGTTTTGCAAATCAGACAGACTGTTTGTGCTTTTCAGTAAACAGGGTTTCCAAGCCGACAGTTGCTAGATGACTGAAGGAGACTATCATGTCCGCTTATTTGCTTGCGGGGAAGCAGGCTCCTCAGGCCTTGCAGGCTCATTCTATGAGGCATACAGAAACATACTGTCTCTGGCGGATATTTGCAAGGCAGCGACATGGTTGATGCTGCATACTTTTGCCAGACATTACAGGGTGGATGTTGTGGCACACTTGGAAGCCAGTTTTGGGGCTTTGTTCCTCAGGGCAGCAGCGCCAGGATTCCACCTACTCTAGGGATTGCTTTTGAGTATCCCATAGGTTCTGGAATAGTGGGAAGCTACGTAATGAAAGAGAAATTAGGCCTAACCTGATAATTTTCTTTCTATTAGTCCTTCCCACTCTTCCAGAGGCCTGTCCAAGGTTTCTGAGATGTTTTGTCGGTGCGAAGTAATGGGTCAAATAATGACTGTCACCTTGCGTGATGCTTTCTGTACATCTCTTGTTTTGTACAAGTTGTCCAGAGGAGAGAGGTCCACACAGTTTGCTAGTGTGGTTAGTAGATTAGAAAATTGTTTAAGATTGTGTTTATTCTCAGTTTCTCCTTACTGCTTGATTACGTTAAATACTGAGGAGCTGGACTGGATGCCAAGAGAGAGATTTCTCAGTTCAGTTTTCAGTTCTTTATCTCCACCTGCTGCTTGATGGACACAACTGTCCCACAGGTTCTGAAATAGTGGGAAGGAGTAACGGAAAGAAAATTATCAGGTAAGCCCTAATTTCTCCTTAATGCCTGCTTGGAGCAGTTTATTTATTTATTTATTTATTTATTCATTCATTACAAAACGTATATTCTGATTAAGCCATGGTTCTTAGCAGATCACATAGATACCAATTGAATATTTTTAGAGTATAGCTGTACTGCGATTGTAAAATTGGAAATGCATATAAACTTTTATGGCACACAGACAAAATGGCCCTTTCCCAAATTATCTGTGCCTTGGTTTTTCCACTTGTAAATAGCAACTTTCTAAGGGGTCCTTTTACAAAGGCGTGCTGAAAAATGGCTTGTGGTAGTGTAGGCACAAGTTTTGGGCACACACAGTTCCATTTTTCAGCATGCCTGTAAAAAAGGCCTTTTTTAAAATTTTGCCGAAAATGGACATGTGGCAAAAACAAAATTGGTGCGCTTCCATTTGGGTCAGCCATTGACCTAGCGGTAAAGTCTCACGTGGTAACCAGGCGGTAATGACCTATACGCGCCAAATGCCACTTGGCGCGCATCCGATACGCGCGGCTGAAAATAAAAATTATTTTTTGGACGCGTGTATCAGACGCGCACCAAAAATGAAATTACCGCAACAGCCACATGGTAGCCGTGTGGTAACTCCATTTTGGCACGCGTTGGGCGCACATAAACGCTTATGCGGCTTAGTTAAAGGGTCCCTAAATTTGCTATTTACATGTGAAAAAAAAGACATGTAAGGTTCTAAAATTATTCACATATTTATTATCTATAGTAGTCATATAGCTAATGACAGGTTAGTGGTAGAATAAGTTATGGGACCATGACACTTTATGTAGAGCATTCAACCACCAATGGGAAGGAGAAGTGAAGAAAGAGGAGGCAATAGACTTCAAGCAATTCTTCTTCTTTTTTTTTAAATTGAAATCCTTTATTGTAGAAAAGCCATGACATAATCTGGATAAACAAAACTAAACACTAACATCATAGTCTACATTTAACAACTCTGAAAACCCCCAGTATTGAACCTCCCCCCTTCACTCATTGGTGGCAAACTTGCAGGAAAATGTCATACAAAAAGATAAACAGCAAAGCTGAAGTATATCTGAAGAGGAACAGCCCTTCCTTTCAATCAATTCTTCTAATTAAGTAGCACATGCTGTGCTTTGTTTTTTTGTGTTTTTGCAAAAAGTGATTGTTTCTTTACCAGAAAGACCAAAAGCATTAAGGAGTTATAGATAAGCTAAGATTAATTACAGACAAGAAATGAAATCATTGTACATCAGCTTGAAGCCTTATTTTAACTCAGATTTTTTTTAAACAAGGTCTTTCGAATATAGAGACCTACAAATATTTGCATTTTGTTTAAGTGATGGCACCTGTTGGGGAGAGTGGATCTGTCTGTCCACCCATCTGTTTGCCCAGATCCTGGCAACTTTGAAAAAGCAGAAGTGGGAAAGTCAAGGTGATTGGAAACTGGAGTTAAAAGGGAGGGGGAGGGAGGGAGGGGATTGAGTACAAGGGAGTAGGTAGAACAGAGAGTAAGTACAGGAGGGAAGTGTACATGACTTCAGACCCTGTCCTCCAAATGCTCCCCGACACACACAGCCAGCTAAATTTGCCCGATAGAGATAGATATACACATGTTACCACTGATATGCACACACTTCACATACACCGTCAACCATTACGCACACGCTGTACCCACTCTTCCCCCACACATCCCCTGCTGTCCTACTGAAACACATTTTACTATGGCTGTTCCCTCAAGTGCCCCACATAGACATTCTTGAATCTGCGAAAGAAGGCAAGGGGAAACATGTCATTATGTCACACTATAAATGTGCACTTTTCAGCTTTTTGTTCTGTGTTTTTGAAGGCTTCTGCATGCCTGTTCCCATAAATCTGCGTATAGTACATCTTAAGAAGACACTGTTTTGGAACACACAAACAGTAACCTGAAGTGATATGACCTTTATAAGTTTTCATTTATTTCAAGAAAAAAAAATGCATATTTATAACAGTTTTGAATGAGCTGACAATCTGAAATAAAATTAATAACAATTGAAATTGTGCCAAAAATTGGGCAAGTCAATATTTTGATGATATACAGTGAATTGATCTGTGATATTTTCTCCTACAGGTGAGAAACCCTACAAATGTCAAATTTGCAATCAGTCCTTTAGAATAAAAAAGACTTTAACAAAACACATGGTTATCCATTCTGATGCACGACCTTTCAACTGCCAGAACTGCAGTGCAACATTTAAAAGAAAGGACAAACTAAAGTATCACAACGATCATGTGCATGGCTCTAAGGCCGCAGAAGAAATGGCTGTGACTCCCTCAGAGGAGAAACTGGTTGCTTTGCCGGTACAGTACACATCTGATGAGAAGGCTTACCCAGCTGAAACTAAGGAATACCTGGAGCAACCCAAAACTTACCAAGCAGAAGCCAAAGCTCTGTTACAGAATGTACCTACTGACGTGTGTGTCCCAGTTACCCTGGTGCCAGTTCAAATGCCTGTTTCTCAAGATAATCTGGTACAACATACTGCTACGCTGCCAACTCAGTCTCATGGCATTTTATCCCCACAGCCACAAGCAACAGACTTCCAGCGGGGATCTGACTTGGCATTTCTGGAAAAATATACTCTCACACCCCAACCTGCAAATATAGTTCACCCAGTTCAACCGGAGCAAATGTTAGACCCCAGAGACCAGTCCTATCTGGGAACGTTATTAGGGCTTGATACAGCTACAACAGTACAAAATATGTCAAACAGTGACCACCATACATGATCAGAAGTTATATTATCTAAGTAACTCCTAGCCAACAAAAATGAAACGGGGCTGCTGGGTCTGCACTGTTTTGTCTTTGACAGCTTTCTGAACTAGTTTTGTCACTGTGCTCATGGATTACCACGAATTCTGGCTATGTTGAAGAATGTTGAAACATCCAAGAGGTGCATGATTAAAATATGTTTTATGGTTTTGAAGATGTTTTTGACATCGCAAATGGTCTTAAATTTATACATTTTGGGACTGCATATTTCACGATGATTAACTACAACAAATTTTAATCAACTATTGAAATGTGTTCCTTGTAGCTGCTCCTTGATCTTCTTTGATAGTAGACTTGGGCAAATCAAAATCTTTAACAGCAACTTATAAGAGTGCTTTCTCTAGACAAATTTGTGGGGCCATTGCTTTGACAGATTATTTTTTGTGCCTGTTTAAATGTGCTAGATTAGATTTATAATGTAATTGTTTCAAGGTTTAACCACATTGACTGTGATCATATAACGGAGTATGTATGACTCACAGACATTTCAAGAGTGAATGCCATAGACAGAGGTATCTAGCTTAGTTTTATGAGGGAAAACCTGGAGTAATTTATGAAAGCTGATGAGTGCACATGCAAAAAAAAAAAAAAGATAAATTGACGATATCTGTAAAGCCATTGTTATTATCAGGAGCAAGAGCTAACTTGATTCAGTTTGTATCTTATGTATAGCCAGGAGCACAGCTTCATTAATTGTTCTGGGGATTTGGGATTTATTTATTTATTTATTTATTGCATTTGTATCCCACATTTTCCCACCTCTTTGCATCATGAATGGTGGAAATATATTAGAAAATAGACATTTAGTGTTACAGAAGAATCTTGGGTAACATGATAATGATAAACATGATAGTAATATAACAAGCAGATGTTATAAGACAGTTCTGAATATATGTGGAGGAGTGGTGTATGTTCACATTTGTTGATCTTTGTGGTATGCCTTATTAAAGAGATGGGTCTTCAGTAGTTTGCGGAAGTTGGTTAGTTCGTAAATCGTTTTTAAGTTGTTCGGCAGTGCGTTCCATAACTGTGTGCTCAGGTAGGTTTGACGCATGCATTAGTTTGTATTTTAGACCTTTGCAGTTGGGGAAGTGCAGATTAAGGAATGTGCGGGATGATCTTTTTGCATTCCTGGGTGGTAAGTCTATCAGGTCTGACGTGTAGGCTGGTGCGTCTCCGTGAATGATTTTGTGATCTAGGGAGCATATTTTGAACGTGATGCGTTCTTTAAGTGGGAGCCAGTGTAGCTTTTCTAGTAGGGGTTTAGCACTTTCATTTTTTGTACAGCTCATCCACAGGATTTGAAACCAGGGTTTATAAAACAGCTGCTGGTGCCGTTGTCCAAGCCGCAGCAGTGACAGACAGGCAAGGAGAATAATGTCCCAAGTTTCCTGTGCAGAAACCTGACGGCCCTTCCACCTCCAATGCCACATCTGAAGGCTCTCATCCCAAGGGACATCCCGAACAGTGTCCTATGCTTTTCTTTATGTCTCACAATGAGAGCAACGCTCAACAGTCCTAGTAGAAACAGGAAGGAAATAAAAGCAAAAACTGCAAATCAGTCCAACTTTGTAGTAAAATGGTATATTTACTGCTGTTGTGAAAGGCTGACAGATCACCAATTTCTATGAAGAAGTTTCCAGTGGGCACAGACTTAATCAATTTCCTCCAAAATGTAGCCACAAATATTTAGAAAATGCCAAAATCCCTAAGTGTTTTTTTTTTGTTTGCTTTTGTTTTTTTTTTTTTAATTCTGTAAGGAAGGAGAATGGAGCAGTGGCAGGAAGGATCACCAAGTGTACCCCTAAAATAGGCACTGCTTAAACACCTCCAGCTCAACTGAACTGAGAAACTCAGAAGAGAAGCAAAGCAGCAGAGAAGACCAGGAGCCTGTGAGAGACTGTCCATTGCCTGCTGGAGATAGAGAGCACTAAACTCAACTCTGTCATATAAAGCAGTATGCTCCTCAGTCAGTTAGTATGTTCTCTATCTCCACCTGCTGGTAGATGGTCATAACCCACAAGTCTCTGGATTTGTCTGTTGCTGATGACAAGGAAGGGAAAAGTTAAGAAACCAAGTCAGCCTGCTGTACTACAGTGGCAAGAAACTGCAGATGCAAGTGGAGGGGTCATGAGAGCCTGGCTCAGTGGCAAGTGATTCAAGAGGCAATTCTCAATACCTGGTCAACTTCAGTGGTTTCAAGAGAAGGAAAGACTTTGCAATTAATGGACTTTTCTGTATGGCTGGAACGTGTGAATGTGGGGGGCAGATTTAGATTAAAAGTGTTTGAGGGGGCATGATTATGGCTGTGACTAAGTGTATGTGGGGAAGTACAGTACACATGCTTAGAGGGGATAAGAAGTGAATTGCTGCTTAAAGAACTGAGCTGGGGGCTATGGCTCACAATGGTGAAGTCTATTTAGGAGGGATATTGGAATCCCTTAATTTTAGAGAAGAGGGGTTGATGAGGATGAGATACAAAAGGGATTGGGGAACAGGTTAAGGAGAATTTTGGATCTATGATAATAGCAGGGCAGGTTAAAAGTGCTAATGAAGGTGTAGCAGGATTATTTATTTGAAAAAACTGGTATATCAAATCTATAAAATAGACCAAACAAAAATAAACTGGATAATGATTGGATTAAAAGTTAGTAACCTTGAATATTAGGAGGTCAGATTATATCAGGAAAAGGCAACTGTAACTTAAAGAGCTGCTGTGAACAGGAAAGGATCGCTTACCGCCTTTCTGTGGTACAACCAAAGCAGTTTACATTTATGTTATGCAGGTTCCCTCTCTCTCCCCACTTTGAACAAAGGAATAAGGCTAGTAAACTTATAGCATTAAAGATATTTTTATAGTCACAATTATATAACAAAAATAAAAGATAATGAATTTAGTGAGCTTAAATGATAAGACAGTGATTTACAGAATTTTATATTATATACTACTGAATGCAGAACAAAAGAGAAGGCCATACAGAGTTACCTAGACGTAACAACGCACCCAAAGATAGAAAGGAAGGAAGGAGGAAAACATCCTAAATAAACCTATTACAGCTCAGGAAGTTGTTACGGCTATTAAAAGGCTAACACAGGGCAAAGCACCAGGAATTGACAGATACATTGAAAAATTCTGCAAGCTATTTGCCAGTCAGTTAATGGCCTTACTGGTCAGGATGTAGAATGCTTTTCTGAAGAAAGCAAGATGCTATCATTGTTGCAAACAATGGGTATTATAATATTAAAGAAAATCCTAGCTAATTGGTGATCAATCTACTCCCAACAAGGCCAGTCTCCTTGCTGGGAGTATATTTTAAGCTCACTAAGATTCTAGCAGAGACACTTGCCATTAATCCCAAAACTGGTCTATACCAATCAGTCTGGATTTGTTCCATGCCAATAAGATGTGGATATCAGAAAGGCTTTTGATTTAATGCAGTACACCCAAAAGAACAAGGAACCCACTTTACTTCTGATGATAGATACTAAGAAGACATTTGATAGGGTTTACTTGCCTTTTATGTTTCAACATCTACTGAGAATGGGGCTAAGAAGAAATTTTCTAAAATAAATCCAAATACTGTATGCAGGCCCCTGACCTGCTTAATGATACCTATAACAAAAGTCCTGAATTGCAAAAGAGAGAGTGACAAGGGTGTCCCCTTTTCCCACTTTTGTTCATTCTCACTATGGAACCACAAGCCCAACAAATGAGAGGTAATTCAGCTATACGTAAAGTGCAAATAATGGAGATACAACATAAGATGGTCCTATTTGTAGATGATATCCAATTCATGGTAACTCATCTTGAGACTTTCCCTGGCAGAATTACTGGAGAAAATGCAGAGGTTCAGAAAGGTTTCTGAAACCTAATAGGGCAAATCTATAACTGGGTATCTTCTTTTTGGCAGCCCGATGCCAGGCAGCGAGAACCTATTCTATAAATGGCATCACCCAGGTTCTGTTATAGAATACTAGTGTAACCTCAGTCAATACGCCTTACACTTAGGCGCCTACAGTTACACCAGCCACAGATCTGGTGTAACTACGGGCACTCAAATGAAGCAAGGACACACGTTACTTACTGTATTTCTGTAAGTTGTGTGGATTGACAGCCCCACGCTTGCTCCACAAATGTGAATGCCTCCCTGTCTCTTATTTATGCATTATGAATTATGCCACTAAAGTGAGTCCTTACAGCATATCGATTAGGTGTTTTACTGCTACTTACAAATTCTGTACTCTTATGCACTCAAGTGGCGGATAAATGTGGGCTTCCTATTATAGAATTGCCTTTCACATATATTCAATACTAAAGCAGAAAATTGGACAATTAAAAGGGAAATTCCCATTTAAATGGGCAAAAAGCCAAATTCAGAATCCGGGAATAAATCTGACTTCTGAAATACTACTACTACTTCTGAACTCACTAAGCTACACAAGGTTAACTGCCTACCCCTCTACTATAACACTATCAGATTTGGAGAACTAGATTAACTTAAACCAATCCTAGTTGGGCAGTGTAGAGGTCATCAAAATACCACCCAGAAACATGCACCTGTTTAACACGCTGCAAATAAAAATTCCCGAGTTTCTTCAAGAAGCTGAACAATAAACTTTTAGAACAAGCTTCCCCAAGTTCAGTCCTCGAGGGCTGCAAGCAGACCAGGTTTTCTGGATATCCCCAATGAATATGCATGAGAGAGTTTTATATACAATGGATGTAGTGGGTGTGCAAATCTTTCTCATTGGGGATATACTGAAAACCTGGCCTGTTTGCATGTATTGAGGACTGAACCTTGGACAAGCCTATTTTAGAATATGTTTATGGAATAGAAAACCATCATGGGTGGCATAAAAGGTGTTAAATTTGTTTAAGGCTAAAGGAGTGTTAGCAATCCCAAACTTCCACAGATACTAAGAAGCACTAGAATGGAGAGTGGTAGAGAATAAAGAATGAGCGATAACAGAATAGTAGCAGGTAGGGTAGATCCTACTATGGGAAAGATTGTGGATACCAGACCATCTTTCTTTCATTAGCCACAAATAATCCATCTATAGCACTAAAATTTAATGTCCAGAAGAAATGAAAACCCAAATTGTTGGGATTAAAGTCTCTGTAGATATATGCTGCTATAACAAAATGTTCCCACCAGGCGAGACTGACAGGTATTTCATAGATCGGAAACAAGAGGGCTTACAATGTGAGGGAAAATTTACTGGGGAAAGTGAAGTGTGTTCTTACTTGTAATTTCTTTTCCTTGAGTCCTGCTAGACCAGCCCAGATGGTTGGGTTATGTTCCCTTACCAGCAGATAAAGGGAGGGAACTTGCTTAATACATAAATTACTATATGGGGATAATTTTAAACGACTAGCTCATTATCTTGAATTTTCATCATTATGCACAGTTCACAAAGAACGCTGTTTAAAACTTAATTATTCATTGGTTAAAAAGATACAGAAAAAAAGTCTTATTTGGAATCCTCTCTTTTGTATCAGGGTGGAATAGCTTACCTCTAAAGATTTGAAACATTCAAGCACATTTATTATTCTGGAAATCTTTAAAAATGTATTGTTAGATAAGATGTGATTGCAATGTTTTATTCAGTAGTAACTCAAAGCAAGTTATGTAAGCACAAAAGGTTTTTCCTGTCCCCAGAGGGCTTACAGTCTAATTGCCCTGTTTACTAAGATGCGCTAGTGTTGTATTTGAGGCAATGGAGGGTGAAGTGCTTACACAAGATCACACAACAGTGGGATTTGAACCCTGGTTTCCTTAGTTCTCAGCCAGCCATTCTACCCATTAGGCTCCTACTCTACTCCTTTGCATGAAGGTTGAAGTGTAAAGTGTGGATGACATGGAACTGATCACTTTTCCTTTTTAAATGATGCATTAATTTTGCACTTTTATAAGACTCAGGCTGTGTTGATCAGACTTATTTTACAGTTGTGTATGCACAAGCCAAATAAAATGCGCATTTGTGTTGAAGAATCACAAGAATCGATGTCTTGGTTTTCAAGCCAAACTTTGAAAGACGATGGGGGTCTTTTACTTATGCAGCAGGGCCCATTTTATTCCTATGGGCCCTGCTGCAGATAACTCAAGCTAAGCTTTAGTAAAAGACCTCCTATGTGCTAATCCAACTGGAAAATATAGTTCTCAAAAACCAGTAAAGGAAAAAGGCTATATACTCTCTTTGGAGATAGTATGAGCTTGATTTATTCCATACTAGTTTAGATTTTAACCTCAAAATAAATATGAGGAGTAAAAAATCAGGACAACTTTGAATTTAGTTACTTAATAGAATGAATTTATCAAATGAAGCTGTTCATCATTATATAGTACATGCTAACTGTATACATGTATCACAAAAGCACAGCTAAATGCTAAAATTAACTTAGATTTGGTTTTAACATCCACATGATTTTAGTACTGAAGTGCAAATGTGTTTAAAAATTTCCACACAAAAGTTTTCCCAGTTTAATGCTTGCTATGCACCAAAGATTCCTGTTAGCTGTAGTATAATGTTAAAGTATATAATATTAGATTTAACATTTTTTAAGTATGAATTTGTCCAAAGAAACATACATGTCTTAAACTTACGGTTTTAGTTAAAAAAACAACTCCTCTTATATTAGGCCTATCAAGTGTATATAAAAGCCAGATTAGTGGAAACAGTTTTTAGGCAATGTGTCGGCATGCTGCAAGCACAGTATTTGGGTAGCAGATGATTATGAAATACATTTATAAAACAAACTCCATTGAGAGCTAAACAAATCTAGTTATCTAAATGTTGCTTTTGTCATCAAATACTCCATTTGTGATTTTCTATCTGAGTTTTTACTCTGATTCAAACACTGAAGCTGAATTATTCTAGGTGCACACATACAAACATGCCTTTTTTTTGTGCCTATGGGAAAGGGAAATGGGACTTGGTATTGTGCAACTACATTCAAAGCAGTTTACATATATACAGGTACTTATTTTGTACCTGGGGCATGGAGGGTTAAGTGACTTGCCCACAGTCACAAGGAGCTGCAGTGGGAATGGTAGCCCATTTGGTTTATATAAAACAACTTCCTTGCTATCTTTTTCTGCTGGTCAGGCAAAGGTATTTATCGACTGAGTGTCAAGAAATGAAAAGTCTAGGGGGCCCTTTTACTAAAGGGTTGGTGCACAGCAATGGGCTTGCCATGTGCCAATCTGGAACTACCACCGGGCTACTGCAGGAAGCCCAGTGGTAGTTCCCACCCCCAGCGCGTGCCATTTCCAGCACTACAAAAATATTTTCTATTTTTGTAGCACCAGTGCTTACCCGGCGGTAATCAGGCAGCGTGCACTGCCAGGTTAGCATGGGAGTCTTTACCACCACCGCATTGGATGATGGTAAGTGCCCCCCCCCCCCCTCCAAAAATGGTTGTGTGGAAAGTGGTTCACCTATGACACGGCCATTTCTTTAAAAAAAAAAAAAAAAGCCTTTTACCTGCTGTGGTAAAAGGGGTCCTCAGCACATGTCAAAAACACGCACTGATACTAGCACAGGCCCTCTTTTACCACAGCTTAGTAAAAAAAAACCTCTAGATTTGCAGCAGCAGATCTTTGTTTTGATATTATATAAGCTTGTGTGCTACATACATGGGCTTTTTTACATATCTTGCACTCCAAAGACTAAGTAGCCAATCCTGCTTAGATTCAGTTTGTGCTGAATAATAATAGGATGAACAACAAATTGAAAAAATATAATTTCTAAAGGAAAAGGACCTTAGTGCTAAACACCCTCTACAGGAAACAATCTCCAACCAGGGGGCTATAGCAATATAATCATAGGTTCCAACTTTCCTGTAATACTTAAGACAACTTTTAAGTAGAGAAAAAAGCTGTTAAGCAAAAAAAAAAAAAAAAAAAAAAACTCCACCGAACAAATAGACCAAGGACTTTTGATATGTAGTTGTAAAATTTTTATTTCATGATGACTCGACACGGTACCATGTTTTGGCACAATTGTGCCTGCTTCAGGAGTTTTAATGAAAATATTCAACAAAAATATCTGCAATTGTTGAATATTTTCATTAAGACTCCTGAATGTGCCAAAACATGGTACCGTGTCGAGGCATCATCAAATAAAAAATTTTCAACTACGTATTGAGAGTCCTTGGACTATTTCTAAGAGCCTGATCCTGTTCCCACTTTTTGTCTGATTGCATCTTTCATGTGGGGACTTTGGTGTTCTTTCTACTTTCATGGTTCCACACCACAAAGTGAATCATTATCCAGTTCCACAATGTTTCAGAAAACCTTCATGCATCAAAATATCAAAACTTTAAATGTACATATCATAAAATGGTTACTTACCTGCATTCCAGTCTGTAATGTTTACTTGATGCATCTAAATTTCACTTGACAAGGGGCCTTTGTTTTGCCTGTGCTATGTCAGGGTTTGTTTGTTTTTTTAAGAAACTTCATACTGACATGGTATCAACAAGGGTGTCCAATAAGTAGCATACACCATTATTCAAATCAGCCAATTGCTGAACTCTGTTGGCACAATTAAGGCACCAAGTCATTTTCCTTTAGAAATACATATATTTTTTTCAATCTTTTATTCTTTCCTGCTGCCTCTGAGTTGTTGTGTTGTTGCTCCTTACATATCCCCAGACTGTGTTTTCTCTTAAGTTCAGCTGGTATACAGGTAGACTATTTATACTGAACTGGAGCCATACTTATGACTTTATAGAACTTCTTTTGTTTCTAACATTATGGACATAGTAGATATGTGTATGTTAAGTGAGGTTTTCACTTGTTCACTGAAGCCTTATGGTGTTTTCTGGTGGTGTCTGCATTTTGATTTTAGTAAAGCTAAATAAAAGGAAGTAAACATCCAGCAGTACATAAAGGGCCCTGTTTACTAAAACGCTTTATAGGCGTGTTAGCGTTTTTAACGGGTTAACTGTGTACACACCTACAATATCCCTATAGGTGCCTACACTGTTAGCGTGCACACTAATTGTAGGCACGTTAAAAACGCTAACGCACCTTAGTAAATGGCCCAAAGTTTTGTATAACATTCACTGATGTCCATAAATGAATAAAGAGCCAGGTAATTGGTGAAAACCTGCTGTAGTCATCCATGCTTAGATCAGAATATTCAGAAACAGAAAGGTTAATGTTCGAAAGGGTGACTACTAAAGAAACAATGAACATGCAAAATTTAAATTGTGCATTCCTTTACAAGATATTTAGCACTCACTTCAAATAATTAATCTGACATATATTCCAGTTTTTATTGGTGTCACTGAAATTTTTCTGAAAGATACATGAAATACAGCATCCTTATTTACCTGTAAAAGGTGAACCTTGAGATTGATGACTTATGTTTTTAAGTATATTTGTCGCTTATGGAAAGTATGAACTTGTAACCAATATCCTGCAAGGTATTGGAGTTGTACTGTACATGTATAGTTTTGCCTGTGTAATTTGTTTAGTACTATAAAAATTGTAATATTTTAGTTTTATTTTTGTCTCCTATCATTGTTTGATTTTTTTTTGTAGAGTTACTCATGGGAGTAATTTAACTTTTGTCTTTGATTTGAAAATTGAAAAACAGGCAGAATATTGCCAAGCTGCTAAGTTCAGATAGTGTAAAAGATGCATAGGTGCTGTCCCCCAAATTCTTTAAGTGACATCCAAAGTTGTGCACAGAAATCTGTTTGCACTGCCACTTGGTACACAGAAGTTAATTAGTTAAGACAATCAGTCCTGATACTTGGCCCCTAATGAGCAAATTGGACCAAATGCATATTCTAGAAAGTAATGCACTAGTTTTCCAAGACGCACAACCTAAAAAGGCGCACATACGGAACATGTCCAAAATGTATGCGCACTGTTACTGAATCACGCCTAACTGTGCAGAAACTGGCCACAGATATGGAGGCCTGCTCTGAGCAGCCTAACTGCTCGTGCATACATTGTTCAGTGCTTAAGCACAATTCTGTACAACTTTCAATGCTGATTAGATGAGCCTCAAATTTATTGAGGACCTCAGATGTGATGGAGGGTTTAGGGTGCTGTTTGAGACTTTGGGGACTGGGCCATGGTATAAACAGCTGTTACAACCTATATTGTACCTCACTTTCTTTACTTGGGGGCTTTGCCCCAGATCTGGGATGCCTACCCTATGCAGTGCTCTGGGTCCCTTCTTGGAAAATTAAAGAGTATGTGTAGACCAGTGGCCTACTGGTAACAGCTTAGGCCTGAGGATTAGGTGACCAGTGTTCAGTTTCTACCTGATCTACAGCTGCCGTACTCCCCCACCGCTGTTCTACTGTTTTGGGACTGACAACTGGACCATGCAGACAGATGGTTACGGGGAAGAGGTATTTAAGGTGGAATATTGGGAATGGGCTGCATGGCAGTTTGGCCTTTAGAAGGGTTCCTTAGGTTCTTTGCGAAAGTGACCTTATGGAACTTCTCCTTTGCCACATTGAAGGACATCTTATGGTCTACACACTAGAACAGGTTGGTTGCTGTCTCACACTTCCTGGAAACACTGTTGGAGTCTGAAGACCGTAGTCATCTGTCCCTTGGAGATATCTGCACTTCTTCACTCAGAGATGTACATGTTCTCCTAAGGCATCAGTACAGTAGCCTGTGAGCTACAGCTTCAGAACAACTGAGAAGGGCTAGTGGAGAAAACAGTTGACCTGTTGTTCATGGGTGGTGAGTTCAAATTCCAAGGAAACCAGGTGTTTTATCTACACAGAACATGCAGCCAAGGTGAGTGGTGTTTGTGCTTTTGGGGTTCAGACACTGTTGCTGTGTTGTAGATGTAATTGGGAACTCGGATAAATGCATGCCTTCAGTACACCATACAGCCTGTTCACTTGCATTCTGTCCTTGCTACTCTGCCATACATACTTCTGGGGGTATGCATCTCTCTCAAGAGCTAGTGACTGATTTGCCTAAACAACTGTGAACTGTATCTGTTCACAGCATTGCACAAAGTCAAGCAAAAGCCACAGCTCTGTGACTTCTCCAAAGACCATATAACCAGCTACACAGAGCATGAACCTTGGACTATTCCTGATCTACAAGGGCTCACAGGTAATCTGATGGAGCCTGGAGAGGAGCCGATTCTTCACATCACCTGAAGCCAGGAACCCACAGACTAGAAGGGTGAGAAGCAGGAATTTTCCTCATGCTTCAGAGTGTAGTTAGTTTGGTTTTGTTTGTGACTGATTCGTTGTCTCAGGATTGGTGGTCAATAGCCTAACTTTGCTGCTCAGTGGTAATCTTTTCTCAGGCTATATTGCTAATAATTTTTATACATATAATAAATATATTTCCATTCTGGCATTATTCCTTTCATTGGTGAACAGCCTGACAAGAATCTAAGGGCTATATTCAGGTACTGATCATCCCTTTATGCCAAAGGAGTCCAGATTAATTTCTGTAAACTAAACAAGCTAAACAAGATAAAAGGAGACAGTTTTTGACTATGCTAGGAGATTTTGGCACTTGATGCTAATTTCTTTTCACATTTTCCAAGTAAATGCTTAATTAAAATGGGTGATAATTGATACATCTTTTATGAGAAAAATGGATGGGAGATTAGAAATGCATTGTAATTAGTTTACTGTATCTGGATAGTCTAATTTGGATTTGCTAACCTGTGAGCCCTTGTACTGTAATTTACTTATTCTTGATTTATTCTATATCAGTCTGATTTTCTTAATAATACCCCTCCCGATACTGTGGACTTATAGGGAATTTTCTCCATTTTTGCTTAGTTTTCCTTTTTATTTAACTTTTTTCTTGATGTAGTTGTAATTTATATGTTTAATGCAGTATTTCTACTTGTGAGTTATGAAAGTGTATAAATTAAAAAAAGTTACATAAATAGTTCTTCAATTCAACAATGTTACAAGATCTGGCAGAGATCTTAATTCAGTAAGAAAATGGTTGCAAGCTGTATTCTCTAAAATAAGTGAAGATTTTCCCTCTACAAAAAGAAGGGAAGTACCATTTTATCCCAAGTGATTTGTTTTGTAATGCTGAAGAAATCTTTCCACCTTGTCTATTTACCAAATAAAAGTAATTAAGGGTAAGACAAGTTATTTTACCACAAGCTGACCTAGCTATGCAAGGAGTTAGTGGAAGCATTCAGGGGCCAGTCAACATTGGAGAGGGGGGGGGGGCAATGCAGAAACCTTGTGTAAGAGCCATGCTCTGATGTGTCCTAACATAAGAGTAATGCCAAAGGTTTGCTCTCCAGTGCAGTAACCAAATACCTAAGGCCCCTTTTTCCAAGCTGTGGCAAAGGGGGCCTACACTGGTGTCAGCCCGTGTTTTTCATGTTTGCCGAGGCCTCCTTTTACCGCAGCAGGTAAAAGGGAAGTCTGTCCTGCAGGAAATGGCCGTGACAAAGCACTTGCACGGCCATTTCAGGGGGCGGGAGCCCCTACTGCCACCCATGGAGGTTGGGGTAAGGGCTCCCACACTAACCTAGCGGTAACCGGGCAGCACTGGATTCCTTTATGCGTGGGATATGCATAAAGGAATCCTGTGCAGTAGGAATGGATCCTCAGAAGCTTAGCCAAAATTGGGTGGCGGAGCAGGTGGGGGAAGAGAGGTTGGTGGTTGGGAGGCGAGGATAGTGGAGGGCAGACTTATACGGTCTGTTTCAGAACCGGTGATGGGAGGCGGGACTGGTGGTTGGGAGGCGGGAAATACTGCTGGGCAGACTTGTACTGTCTGTGCCCTGAAAAAGGCAGGTACAAATCAAGGTAAGGTATACACATATGAGTTTATCTTGTTGGGCAGACTGGATGGACCATGCAGGTCTTTTTCTGCCGTCATCTACTATGTTACTGCCCAATTACCACCGGCACTCCCTCTTAGTAAAAGGGACCCATATTATGTAAACAGGTTTGCCACAAAAAAAGTGTCCTAACATGGTCAAGTACCCTGGACATGAGCACATGGGTGTGTGCTAGTGACAGTTATTTCTTTTGCATAAATTGGAACCTAGAGTTGCATGTGCACACACCTGTGCATGTGTTAAAATGCTATTCTGTGCATAACATTTTGTGATATCAAGATTTATGTGCAGAAAAATAGCATTCCACACATCTATGCTTGTAACTCCAGGGGCTGATAGACACCTTTGAGTGCATGCAATGCTCAACAGCGCTACACTTTTTCTCATTGTTCCAGCATACCTCCCTCACAGTTTCTTTTTTTTTTTTAAAGCCATGCTCTTTATGAAACCCAGAAAAAAAGTTACAGATCCGTATGTTTGAAGTAGAGAGAAGAAACAAACATGAAATCCTAACTTTTATGCCTCCTCAGACATTGAGGTTGATGCAGAAACCTGTGTGTTAGAGCCATTGCCAGCATGGCTTCTTACGTGATGTTTCTACAAAAAAGTTACTGCGGGATGCAATAATCAATGAGCATACAAATTACTGTTGTGTTAAAATTGCAGTTGTAATCCACAGCTCATTGTGAAATATCATCCCTCTTGTCAGTGTGTGAGCGGTGACTGGCTCATGCACTGACAGGAAGGATTAAGGCAAGATCTGAGCTCATCCCTGAAATACAGACCGCGTCGGGTCCTTTTATATCGGCATCAATAAAGTATTTCTCCATAACAGCCTCAGTGTTGGCTTCATCCTTCGATCAGCCTCTATTTTTTCCTGTTTGGCCTTTCTGGCTACATATTTTTCCTGTTTGTGTTTCGTATTACATAAGAAAATCAAGACTAGAAGCCTCTGCATGCAATTTGGTAAACCAATGACTGGATCATCCCTGTCGTGCAAGATTCAGGTGGCAATTTTACTTTACTTTCATAAATTTTAAGAAATGGTGCTAAGATTCCTTTCCTCCCTTTCATAGATGCGGGTTCTGTGAACAGGCTATAACTAGATACCAAACTTCAAATTTTGATTTCTGTTGGTAACTTGTGGTCAGTGATTAGGCACAAGTATTACCAAACATTTTGATTTCAGTTACATTTCTTTCATCTAATAATGCGCCTCTTTCTGTCATTAACTTTCAGGTTCATCAGCAAGTGGTTTAAACCTGCCCCGCACACCACACACCGTCCGTAGTCCCTTAAAAAGCAGGCACTGACTTAAGATGATGATACTACCTAAAATTGCATATATTTTAAGCATGATTCCTCTCATCTTTCCTAGCTCTTTTTATAAAAACCTAGAAAAACTGCTCTCTTAATTTTTTATAGGACACCCAGAATCTCCTTAGGTAAGCTAAAGCTTCCTAAATTGCAGGGTGGGGTAAGGTTTCCTGATCTCTTAACATATCATAAAGCCTTCATTATTCGTCAGGGCTTTGAGTGGATCTCTCCTTCTACTACTACCTCTTTACCTAGGTGGTTTTGAACATTTTATTATAGATCTGCTGGTACACTCTCACTTAATTGACATGTACCTTCCCAAAAGTGTTGCCTTGAATCCCATCATTAACACTACTCATACATTAATATCCTCTTTTGATAAGCAGATGATTGTATTCTGGCCAGCACCACATGTATACCTATATGGAATAATCCCAAATTTGTAATTAATAAAAAGCATATCTCTTGGTCACAATGGTAACACATAGGTATATGGTATTTCAATGATTTCATTGATGTAAATAATTGCACTTAGAAATCATTCTCAGTTATGAAAGCTGAATTCTCTTTGTTAGATACGCACTTTTATCAATGGTTACAGCTTAATACAATGTTGGGGAAGAGTAAATTACAAATATAAAAGTTGTCCCGTACTCCTGAGATTATTAATGTTTCCAAGCAATTTCAATTCTCTGGACATGTTGCATCCCATATATACAAATTCATCTTAAACAACTTTCCTACTAAATGTGTGGGCTTACGCAAATGCTGGGAAGAGGATATTCAGCAATCTTATCACTGACAAATCTTGGGAGCAGGTATGGAGTTCTTTATTTAAATGCTCCAGAAACTCCTCAATAGCACAATCTTTATATTTCTTCACTCATAGATCCTTATGGACACCTCTCAAGTCACATATGATTAACTCTTCTATTTCCAACTTGTGTTGGTCTTGTCAATCCCAAAAGGTACTCTTAAGCATATTACATTCGATTGTTTGTGTATTCAAACTTTTGGAAGGACATATGGTCCGATTTAGTAGATATATTCCATCCAGGGCCGGTCTTAGGCCAAGGCGGCCGCATAGGGCCCCGCGCGGCGTGCCTCAGTCAGCCTCTTCCCAGGGCCGGTCTGACTCCGACACAGACGGTAAGCATGCATGGCTGGAGGGCGCCGTCATGCCATGCTTACCGCCACTGTCCGCCCTGGCGCCCTTTTCTTCTCCCCCCAACCAAGGATTTTTCTTTTAAATTTACCCTCCATTGCCGGAATCCCACAGCAGCGTCCTGCGTGCGTCACTGAAAGCGCTCCTCACCTCCTGAGTCCCCCCGACGTCTCTAGCAGAACGCAGCTCTTCCTGATTCGTTCATTCTCAGTGTCCCACCCTCGAGGGCGGGACACTGAGAATGAACGAATCAGGAAGAGCTTCTGCGTTCTGCTAGAGATGTCGGGGGGACTCAGAAGGGGAGGAGCGCTTTCAGTGAAGCATGCTGCTGTGGGATGCCGGCGACGGAGGGTAAATTTAAAAGAAAAATCCTTGGTTGGGGGGAGAAGAAAAGGGCGCCAGGGCGGATAGGCAGGCAGTTGAACTTGGGAGCGGGAGGGCAAGGGAGAGAGGACCTGGGCATGGATGGCAGGGCTCAGGGAGAGAGGGGAATTGCTGGATAGGGATGATGAATGGAGGGGGCAGGGGCCAGAGAGGAGCATGGATGGGAGGGGAGGGCAGGGCTCATGGAGAGAGGGGAATTGCTGGATAGGGATGAATGGAGGGGGCAGGGGCCAGAGAGGAGCATGGATGGGAGGGCAGGGCTCAGGGAGAGAGGGGAATTGCTGGATAGGGATGAATGGAGGGGGCAGGGGACAGAGAGGAGCATGGATGGGAGGGCAGGGCTCAGGGAGAGAGGGGAATTGCTGGATAAGGATGATGAATGGAGGGGGCAGGGGCCAGAGAGGAGCATGGATGGGAGGGGAGGGCAGGGCTCATGGAGAGAGGGGAATTGCTGGATAGGGATGAATGGAGGGGGCAGAGGACAGAGAGGAGCATGGATGGGAGGGCAGGGCTCAGGGAGAGAGGGGAATTGCTGGATAGGGATCAATGGAGGGGGCAGGGGACAGAGGAGCATGGATGGGAGGGCAGGGCCCAGGGAGAGAGGAGAAATTGCTGGACATTGAGGGCAGGGGACAGAGGAGAAATGTTGGACAGGAATGGAGGGAAGGAAAGACAAAGGAAGGAGATGCACATGGATGGAGGGGAAGGGATATAGGAGAAATGCTGGACATGGATGTAGGGGAGGGGAGGAAAGTAGATGTACATGGAAGGAGGGGAGTGAGGAGAAATGCTGGATATGCATGGAGGGGAAATTGCTGAATTTAAGGGCTGGATCGGAACACTTTGAAGGCAGATGCTGAAACTGGAGAAAGGATAAGGACAGGGCTACAGATGGTAGACAGGACACAGGAGGATGGTGGACATGGTGAGAGAAAAAATATCAAATGGAAAGACACTGCATAAAACAGAAGACACTGGGACCAAAGCGAATAGAAAAAACAAATGATCAGACAACAAAGGTAGAAAAAAGTATTTTATTCAGAATTTATTAATTGGAATATGTCAGCTTTTGGAAATGTGCATCTGTGATATTTTGCATGTAAGTTTAAATTTTTCTAGTATTGCTGCATGCTGAGTCTGATTTCTTGAGGTAACTTTTCAGTTCCGTATTTTGCCTTCATATCTGTTGTGTCATGTGTGATCAAGGTGCAGTATCCTGCTAGCGTGTAGCATTTGCAGCCCTTTTTTTTTTTTTTTTTTTTCACGAGATAGTGTATTGGTGTTTTAGAGCCTGGTGTAATTACAGTTTTGCCTTTCCACGCATAAGGTTGTTCTCGTCCTGTCCATGGAATTAGTGCTGTTATGGTTTGGTAAGGTTATGAGTGTGTTTTTGCACAAGTTTGTGTATAGTGTTTTGCAGTGGAGAGATTGTGTGTCCGCACCTCTGACCCCCCCCCCTAATTGTAGTGGACTTGAACTGAATAATTTCGGGGGGGGGGGGGTCATGATAGCATTGTGCTTATTATTTCAATCAGTTTTTCTGTACAAGTTTAGCTTCATTTGTCTTTATTTGAAATTTCATAAATAACAAATTTTCTAAAAATTTAATAATATTATCAATGGGGTGGAGCTGGAGTGGGGGCGGGGCTTGGATGGAGCGGGGCTAGGATGGGGCCCCACCAAATTGGTCTGCATAGGGCCCCGCACTTGCTAAGACTGGCCCTGATTCCATCTTTCTGGTCCAATAGTATATAAATATGTGATAGACCCATTTTTAAGACTAATGAATGTTTGCTTGTTAATACCATGTTGAATCTAGCTTTGAAAGTAGTCTTTACACCCTGGAAAGATTTACAACAAACTAATTATCAAGAATGGTGGAATTTATTGTTTCAAACCTATAAATATGAAACAGATTTTGCTAAAAAAAAAACATCTCCATTGACATCCTATTTTGAAGATATGAAGTGAGAGGTGTATATTGTACTTTTCCTTTTTTCTTCATGTATATTTTTTTTACTCAATTTAAATATCATATTGTAGTACATAGTAACATAGTAGATGACGGCAGAAATAGACCTGCACAGTCCATCCAGTCTGCCCAACAAGATAATTCATATGTGCTAATTTTGTGTATACCCTGCTTTGATTTGTACCTGTGTTCTTCAGGGCACAGACCGTATAAGTCTGCCCGTGCCCAGCACTATCCGGTCCAATTGTTATTAATGTTCTCTTTTTACTACAAAATCAATAAAATATTAAGACAAAAAAAAAAAACCAGCCACTGACGTGATGACAGAAAGAGAACATCAACAGCTTTAAATAAAACACTGATGTCTGATTGGTTAATAAGGCTTGCAAGGCGATTGGTCGTAGTTTGCGGAAAGCGTGTTTAGGGATTGGCTGAGGCTTCTGGTTTGAATATTGGAGGAGCAGTTCAGTTGTTTGTCTGCTGGTCCAATGTGCTGTTTTACTAATGTTGTTCCTTAGTGGGACGTTGCAGTCTTGCAGACCTTTCTCTGTATCCTGTTTTTTTAAAGAAATGCAAAACATAAAAAGGATAGACTGAAGGGGGCGTCGGCTTGTACATATGGTATTCTGCGGTGACTGGGAATTGGTCCCTGCCATGCAGGAAACAATTTCTTCTCCTTTGAACGCCTTACTGAAATGAGGTGTCGGAGATGGCGATGAGGAAACTGACCCACTCTTTGGAGTTCAGCCCTGACACTCCTTACCAGAGAAGCAGTGAGCGAGAGCCAGCGTATCCGAGGCTGATACTTAGTCACTTCTGTCGGCCGCCGTTTGTCACTTTTGGTTCCGTGAAAGTCGGCTCTTCTAAAACCGTGCTGCTGTCTGTAGAGAATCCGCACTCTGAGTCGGCCGAAGTTCTCGTAGACAAGTTCCCTACCAATAAAGGTTTCAGCCTGGAGCACAGGGAGCTGGTGCTGCAGGTGAGTGGAAGATATCTCGCCGCCCTGACCTAGCTGTACTTAATGTCTGTCGCTTTCTGCTTGCTTGCTAGCCAGCTACTGTTTCTTGTTCAGGGGCTTTGACATCTACTGCTTCTCTTGCTGGGATGTTCTTTACTTGAAATAACACGAGTGAGCTACTCTTGAGAGTTCAATCTTGAAAATCACAAAGGAAACCTGCTCTCGTCTGTCATGTGACGTTATGCACGCTTATAATGGTCTCCTAAGAGTTAAATGTAACTGAATTTAGAGTATGTCTTATGATTGGCAGTTCATGGTGAATTTGGTAGGTACTTCCCTGTTCCTTGTGGGTTTTAAAACCTAAGTCATCACAATTCACTGGGGAGAGGTGGGGAAGGAGAATTGAGAGAAGTCTCTGCAGCTGGCTTCTATAATGAAAATTTGTCAAGGAATCTCTCTTTCCCGGAACTAATCTCTTAATACCAGTGTGGTTTTCCCCTCAGTAGCAGCCATACTGTAAACACCCTTAGCACGCAGCTCTGGGCCATGTGATGCCCCAAATCCCACTGTTCTTACAAGACAGAGAGCGAGAGCACCATGCAGTTCAAATTAACTGCCAACTAAGTGGTGTTGGAAGAAAACAGAAAAGGTGTTAAAAAATGGCACCACAAACAAGCATCCAGAGAAAAACATATGGGGAAATTTAAAAACTAGAAATGTCAGCTTGAAGTGGATGGAGGTGAGGCATGGTTGAAGTTAACAGGGCACTTGCCTGTGTCAGATTATTGTCTTGATTCTTACATGAAACTTTATTTTTATTGCTATTATTATTTTTTTAACATGGTTCCCTCATAAAAATAGGGGAGCACTTTGCTCTGTGTAATAACACATGAGCATGTATCCACCAAGCTCATTGTAAATATTTAACAGTTATACAGAAGCTAAGTTCCAAGTTCTGGTCAAGACCCTAACTAGTTAGCAAGAGAAAAAAAGGGAACAATTGCTTTTATCTAGTTGTGGATCCCATTTAAAGATTAGATACAGTGAAACCTTGGTTTTTGTCAATAATCTGTATGAAAACAATTGGTGAAATCAGAAACCGACGAAAACCGAGGCAAATATTTCATATGAGTCAATGTAAATCCAATTAACTTGTTCTAGACACTACCAAATACATACCAAAACACATTTTATAGAGAATAAATATAGTGTTTTATATTAACAACATTTAACATGGCATTTACGGTATCAAGGCACAATCTGGGTCACTTCCCTTCTTGGTCTTTTAGCACTAGGACCAGCTTCAGTCAGTGGACCCGTCTCGCACAAGAAAGCTGTCCAAAGAGGTCTGTTTCTGCCGCCTCTTTAAGGTTTGCCTAAAATGGGGCAAGAAATTATCATTAAACAAGTTGCAGACACGGCCTGCAACAGATTCATCACAGTTGAAGACTTGGGGGATGAGTACTTCAGCCTCTACATAATCTTTGAATTCGGACACAAATTTTTCGGCCCCAGACTTGTCTGAACGCGCACCTTCGCCATGCCTAGACACACTGTGTATGCCAGCGCGCCTCTTGAATTTTTCGAACCACCCTCTGCTGGCCTTAAAATCACTAAGTACACTAGCACTCGTCCCATGCATTTTCTTGATGAGATACAGTCTGGCCCTTTGTTTTCGCAGCGCGGTCACGTGGGCACAAAATCCGAGTCAACCGACGAAAACCGAGACAAATTTTTCACAGAAACAATTGTTGAAAACCAAAACAGACGATAACCAAAGTCAATGAAAACCGAGGTTTCACTGTATTATAGCTCAATAACAAAATACCTCTCTGTACAAATAAAATGAATTATTCACTTCAACATTGGTAGTGGCTCAAGGGAGTTAGATTAACATACAGATAACACTATTTCTGACCGTAAAGTTGTATTAAAAAAGTCAAGGGCTACTTTTCAATTAAAAATTTTATTCGCATGATTGAAGGGTAATATCAGAAGTGAGCAGGGAGAACTTAAACTAACAATGTTGTCTTAAACCATAATTAGTCCCATGAGCTGACTCTGTCCTACATGTGCCTGAATAGGATTTAAGTGTGTCACCGGTGGCCTGCAACATTACTTCAGAGTGCTCATGTAAAGAGAAGTGAAACAACTTAATAAACTAACCTTGTCGCAAGTTCCAAAAAAAACTTGAGAGGAAAAGTAAGTGAAAATCTAGAGAAAAGGTGTTACATTCCAAAGGAAAATTTTGCGAGTAATTATATACAAGATAATGAAAAGATGACCAACTGAAAGTTTAACAGAATATGTTTATTCCAAAAGAAGTGATTTACTTAAGGACTAGTTAAATTATAAAAGTTCTATAGAATCTTTTATAACAGGGGTACAAGAAAACTATGCACCTCAATGTGTAAATGCTGGGGTAAATGCAAAGGAAAATTACAACTCAAATGTTTCTTTCCTCCCACTTAACAATAAACTATGTGGAAAATCCTTTTACAGCTGAAAGCACTTTGGTGTATACAAAAATGAGAACCCCCTTTTCTTACTGCAATATCAGATGAGAGGTTCTGCAGAAATTGTGGTACATAGGTATTGCCATACTGGGCCAGACCAAAGGTCCATCAAGCCCAGCATCCTGTTTCCAACAGTGGCCAATCCAGGTCACAAATACCTGGCAAGATCCCAAAAAGTACAAAACATTTTATACTGCTTATCCCAGAAATAGTAGATTTTCCCCAAGTCCAATTTAATAATGGTCTATGGACTTTTCCTTTAGGAAGCCATCCAAACCTTTTTATAACTCCGCAAAGCTAACTGCCTTTACCACATTCTTTGGCAACAAATTCCAGAGTTTTTTAATTACACGTTGAGTGAAGAAAAAATGTCTCCAATTCGTTGTAAATTTACTACTTTGTAGCCTCATTGCATGCCCCATAGTCCTAGTATTTTTGGAAAGTGTAAACAGACGCTTCACGTCTACCCGTTCAACTCCTCTCATTTTATAGAGCTCTATCATATCTCCCCTCAGCTGCCTTTTCTCCAAGCCGAAGAGCCCTAGCAGCTTTACCTTTCCTCATAGGGAAGTCGTTCCATCCCCTTTATAATTTTTGTCGCCCTTCTCTGCTCCTTTTTCTAATTCCACTATATCTTTTTTGAGATGCGGCGACCAGAATTGAACACAATATTTGAGGTGCGGTTGCACCATGGAGCGATATATAACATTCTATCTGCTTTCTTAGCCGCAGCAGCACACTGAGTAAAAGGTGACTCCTAACATGGAACCTTGCATGACGTAGCTATAATTCGGGTTCCTCCTTCCCACATGCATCACTTTGCACTTGCTCACATTAAACGTCGTCTGCCATTTAGACGCCCAGTCTCCCGGTCTTGTACGGTCCTCTTGTAATTTTTCACAATCCTCTTGCGATTTAACGACTTTGAATAACTTTGTGTCATCAGCAAATGTAATTACCTCACTAATTACTCCCGTCTCTAGGTCATTTATAAATATGTTTAAAAGCAGCGGTCCCACCACAGACCCCTGGGGAACCCCACTAACTACCCTTCTCCATTGAGAATACTGAACATTTAACTCTAGTACAGGTATACTTTCAGGATCATGAATCAACCAGAGAAGTATGGCTTTATCCCCTGCTATTACCCTCTGTGTGTCAGTGTCTCTTTAGCTCAATGAAAACGGATAGAAAATTGTCTAGTGCCTGGATGTCATAGGTGCAATTGCTAAAGACTTTTCTGTTGGTTGAAGCTTTCCTTGAGTTGTCTTGTGTGGAACAACGGTGGGGCCCTTCTTCTTTGTCCTCCTGCGCAGGATGGTGAAAAACTGCTGCAGTGGAACCTACTGCGTACTACTAAAACCAAAACAAAATGGAGAGAAAACTACCTCCTTATCTAAAAGTGTGCGCAGCCTGCCACTCAGGATATGTTCCTAAAAATAATTTTTGGTATAAGCTAAATACTATCTTATCTCAGACTTTGTTTTACCTCACTACCTATCTGTTGTCTTGGTTGACTGTCTTCAAAAATACTATTCACTTCACACACAGAGCAATCACCAGGACAAGATTACTGTCTTACAACAACAACAACAACAACAACAAAATATAGCTGTTGTAGATGTCACTGAAGAATATGGCCCTCCCCCCACATCAGAATTCTCAGAAATTCAAACACACACTGTATTACACCTGAAGCTGAGACATATCTCAACCCTTTCACAGTTCAGACTTATTTCTGTATGAAATTTAGGTTAACTTCAATAAGTCTTCCCTATAGAACACCACAAAAAAAAAATGCTCCTCAAACTGTACACATTTAAGGGTTCTCACAGAACTTGTATTTTAATTTTCTCCCCTTCCCTTTAAGTTATCACAGCTTTTCAGTTAGATGAAAAATAACTAATAGGTAATTCTGATAATTATCAGAACAAACTCACTTTACACTTTATTTTAGAGTCTCTCACCAAAGGGTCACAAAAATGTTAGCCTATCCAAAACACATTCACACTTTAGCTCTCACTTCCACTCACCAAACTTCTTCATATCAGTCAAACAACTTATTTCTTCAACTCGCTTTAACTTCCCAGACTGACACCCACCCTGCCTGTTCAGAGTCCAACCGTCTTCTCTTTTCTATCTTGGGGCCAGGTGGGCAATTTTTTTCCCACCCAATCCAGCACAAAAACCGCCCAAAACCCGCCCAAACTCAAACCCCTCCCCTGACACCCCCACCCCCGCGTCATCACCCCGCCCTCGCCGTCATCAACCCCGCCCCCGCCGTCACCGGCCCCGCCTCCCACGTCATCGGCCCCGCCTCCTACGTCACTAACCCCGCCCAAGAACGTCACTAACCCCGCCCCCCGCGGCCGAAAAAGCCGCACAAAAAACCGCCCTGAAGCCCAAAAAACCGCAACCCGCCGCGGGCAAAAATTTCCCGCGGTGGGTCGCGGAAAACCGCCCAATTGGGCGGTAAAACCGCCCACCTGGCAACACTGCCCAGAAATAGGTTCCTGTGGTGAGCTGTGCAGCCAATCGGATGAAGCTATGCAAATATCTGTAGAAGAGGGCTTGCCAAATTGAGCCCTGTATAGCTCAAACACAGTTAAAACTGTCAAAGTTATCTCAAAGAAACACCTCTTTTTCACTTTTAACATCATACAACGCTTTATAGCCATGCTTTGAGGAGAATTATGTGAAAATCTGCACTTTTAAATCTCTCTTAAACCCCCAGAGAAACTCAGGAGTTTTACATATCAAACTTCCTCAAAGGTCACTGCACCACTTAGGACCTCGGGGCATCTGAATTCTAGAACTTATAATCATACACAACCATCAAAACATTTTTAAACAATTTATCTTATATACTGGTCTGAGTGCTATTGTGGACCATTTCTGGGCTGCTCTGAGCCTCCCCCTTCAGCTAAACAAAATAAATAATATTTAATTGCAGGTTACAATAAGAACAGTAGTCAAAAAATGGATTCAGTATATGGAAATAAACATACTAACAATATTACTACTACTACTTAACATTTCTAAAGCGCCCAATATTGTATTTTTAACTATAAAAAGAACAGCTGACATGCATTCAGCATATGGAAACTTGGCAAGTAACAAACACTACTACTACTACTACTACTACTACTTAACATTTCTAGAGCGCTACTAGGGTTACGCAGCGCTGTACAATTTAACAAAGAAGGATGGTCCCTGCTCAGATGAGCTTACAATCTAAAGGACAAAATGTCAAGTTGGTGTAATCTAGATTTCTGAGTATAGGTGTGGTGGGTAGGTGCCGAAGGCGACATTGAAGAGGTGGGCTTTGAGCAGTGATTTGAAGATGGGCAGGGAGGGGGCTTGGCGTATGGGCTCAGGGAGTTTGTTCCACGCTTGAGGTGAGGTGAGGTGAGGCAGAAAGGGCGGAGCCTGGAGTTGGCGGTGGTGGAGAAGGGTACTGGAAGGAGGGATTTGTCTAGAGAGCGGAGGTTATGGGTAGGAACGTAAGGGGAGATGAGGGTAGCGAGGTAAGAAGGGGCTGCAGATCGAGTGCATTTGTAGGTTAGTAGGAGAAGCTTGAACTATATGCGGTACCTGATCGGAAGCCAGTGAAGTGACTTGAGGAGAGGGGTGATATGAGTATATCGGTCCAGGCGGAAGATAAGACGTGCAGCCGAGTTCTGAATGGACTGAAGGGGGGATAGATGGCTAAGTGGGAGGCCAGTGAGGAGTAGGTTACAGTAGTCAAGGCGAGAGGTAATGAGAGAGTGGATGAGAGTTCGGGTGGTGTGCTCAGAGAGGAAAGGGCGAATTTTGCTAATGTTATAGAGGAAGAAGCGACAGGTCTTGGCTATCTGCTGGATAATTGCAGAGTAGGAGAGGGAGGAGTCGAAGATGACGCAGAGGTTGCGGGCAGGTGAGATGGAGACGATGAGGGTGTTATCAACTGAAATAGAGAGTGGAGGGAGAGGAGAAGTGGGTTTGGGTGGGAAGACAAGAAGTTCGGTCTTGGCCATGTTCAGTTTCAGGTGGCGATTGGACATCCATGCTGCAATGTTGGATAAGCAGGCCGATACTTTGGCCTGGGTTTCCGCAGTGATGTCTGGTGTGGAGAGATAAAGCTGGGTGTCGTCGGCATAGAGATGGTAGTGGAAGCCATGAGATGAAATCAGGGAGCCCAGGGAAGAGGTGTAGATTGAAAAAAGGAGGGGTCCAAGGACAGATCCCTGGGGGACTCCGACAGAGAGTGGGATAGGGGAGGAGGACAAACCATGAGAGTGTACTCTGAAGGTACGATGGGAGAGATAAGAGGAGAACCAGGAGAGGACAGAGCCCTGGAATCCAAAGGAGGACAGAGTGCCAAGAAGTAAGTTATGATTGACAGTGTCAAAGGCGGCAGATAGGTCGAGGAGGATGAGGATGGAGTAGTGACCTTTGGATTTGGCGAGGAGTAGGTCATTGCAGACTTTAGATAGTGCCGTTTCTGTCGAGTGCAGGGGGCAAAAACCGGATTGAAGCAGATCGAGGATGGCATGAGAGGAGAGAAAATCGAGGCAACGGCTGTAGACGGCGCGTTCAAGTATCTTGGAGAGGAAAGGTAGGAGGGAAATGGGGCGGTAGTTGGAGGGACAGGTAGGGTCAAGTGATGGCTTTTTGAGGAGGGGTGTGACTACGGCATGCTTGAAGGTGTCCGTGACAGTTGCAGTGGAAAGAGAGAGGTTAAGGATATGACAGATAGGGGGGGTGATAGTAGGAGAGATGGTGTTAAGTAAGTTGGTGGGGATGGGGTCTGAGGAACAGGTGGTGCATTTCGAGGAGGAGAGGAGATGGGTGGTTTCCTCTTCGGTGATATCAGGAAAAGAGGAGAAGGAGGCCTGGGTTGGTTGGCTGAGGGAGTGGGTAATGGGATGCCAGTTACTGAGGCATACTAGTCTTTCAACATTGCATGGTGAGAGAGCTGCATGCTTTTTATTGACTGTCTTGATAATGAAAACAAGTGCTCACAAGGGATAGTTGTAGCTAGTGTTCCTAAGTATTTGCTAGCCAGTCTACCAATGACTGGTTGTGATGCTTTTTCTTTTACCACTGAAGTGGGTATAACTCTTGACAATTACATTAGCGAAACCCAAATGGATCAACAGCCTTGTTACCTGATGTTGATTGCAGTATTGGATTATGGTTGCAATTTGACAAATACTCTGCAAATAAGCAAACCTTTTTTCTTGGTGGTTCTGTAGATGGTCTGCTCCTTCCACAAGTGTTTGAATCTTGCTCTTTTCCATGGCTTTGCTGGGTGGGGGCCAGGCCAGAGGGGAGATGACACAAGAGGACAGCGGAGAGAGCAGGGGGGGGCAGAACTGCAGGGCTGCTGGGGGGTGGCAGAGGGGCAACAACCATCAGTGCAACACTGTACTTACAGGTCTCTGAGGTGGCAGCAGGTGCATGGGCAAACACAGGTAGTCAGTGGGAGGTAGCAGGGTACAAGCTTCTCGCGCTCTCTTCCCAAACAGCCATTCACAGCCTTGATGTCGGGTTCTCGAGGGCCTTTGCATTCCGTCAGGCTTCTTCCCTGGAAGCACTGGGTTTGTGAGCCCTTGGACCACTACCGTGGAGTGGCAGGCAAGGTCACCTTCAAAGCAGAGACGAGGCAAGGCTGGACTGGAACCCCGGACTGGAGTTCTGCACTGGAATACACAGGACTGGAACGCACCGGACGGGTGCGCACTGGATTAGAACCCACTGGACTGGTACACACTGGAGTGGAGCCCACTGGACTGGAACACATGGGACCGGAACCCGCTGGACAGGAACACACTGGACCTAGGCTTCACCTACGCTTAGCCACCGTTCCCTGAGAGTTGAGCCCTCAGGTTCGGGCAGCCGGCAGGGCTTACAGGAGAACTGGAACTAGCAAGCAGGAACAACAGGAATCAGGATACAGAAGTGCCCCCAGGCACCTAGGCGAAAGCAAGGCAGACAGGCAGGGAATGTCCGGGTTCCGGCAATAGTCAGGTCTGGCTACAGGCAGAGAATATCCGGGTTCAGGCAGTAGTTGGGTCAGGCAGCAAGTATCGGGGTTCAGGCAGTAGTCGGGTCAGGCAGCAGGCAGCATGTATCGGGGTTCAGGCAGTAGTCGGGTCAGGCAGCAAGTATCTGGGTTCAGGCAATGGTCAGGTCAAGTAGCAAGACTATGGCTGGGGCTCCAGTAGCAAGGAGTACTGGCAGCGGACAGGACTAGGACTGAAGCTCCAGAAGCAAAGGAAAACACACATGGGAAAACCGGAAAGCTAAATACAAGAAAACTAATAAAGCTGTACACAAGCTAACAAGAAAGCTATGCCCAAGTTAACTAGTCACAAGCTAGAAACTCACACTAAGCAAAACACAGGCGAACTAGTACAGCTGTACACAAGCTAACAAGCAAAGGTATGCCCAAGCTAACTAGTCACACGCTAGGAACTCACACAACACAACACACAGGAGAACTAGTAAAGCTGTACACAAGCCAACAAGAAAAGCTATGCCTAAGCTACTAGTAACAAGGTAGAAACTCACACTGAACTGGACAAGGTAGCAGTGCACAGAGCACTCTAACATACCAGGGACCTTAGACGATGCAAAGGCTGCAGTCTCTAAGCCCTTCAACACCTGAGGAGCAGCTGCAGCCATCAGTAAGCAACTACGGAGGCTGTCCAGGCACAAACAAGAGAGACAAGTCCGGCAGCCTGGAAGAACCGGACCGGACTGGGCTAAAGTCTGGAACGGGTAGGAACAGCAAGACAAACTATGGCAGCCACTAGCTCTGGCCACCAGCGGTTGAGAGGAGCACCAACCAAGGAGCAGGCAGAGCGCACACAGAACATAGAGAGACTTAGAATACCTAGGTGCAGCACAGAGGAGCAAACAGAGTCAGGCTGGAGACAGATGTAGAGCTAACTCAGGCAGTGCCCCCAGGTGCAGTAGAGTGGAGTAATTAAAGCCATGCTGGAAGCAGCCAGCACACAGAAGGAAAACTACTCCAGAAAGGATAGGCAGAAGCCAGCTTAGAAGTTGACCCCCAGAAATAAGGTAAGTCTGAGGGTGGTCACGGCCACAGACGTGACGATGAGATAGTGAGGTTGGTCCAGGAGGAAGAAAAGGAAATTGGAATGGTGGGGCTCTGGCTGAGGAAATGGCAGTAAGGGACATGCGGGCATAGCAAAAACTCCACAATTTTTATTACTCAAGATTAATTTTTTAAATCATGATTGGTAAATATCAGGTTCATCACAGCGTTTAATCACAATTAACATGCAGCCCATATTTTACACAAGAAAATAAAATTTCTCCGAGGACAAGCAGGCTGCTTGTTCTCACTGATGGGTGACGTCCACGGCAGCCCCTCCAATCGGAATCTTCCTAGCAAAGTCCTTTGCTAGCCCTCGCGCGCACCGCGCATGCGCGGCCGTCTTCCCGCCCGAAACCGGCTCGAGCCGGCCAGTCTTCTTTCGTCCGCACTCGGTACGGCTGTGTTTTTGTCGTGTCGAGCCCCGGAGAGTCGACCTCGCGCGTCCGTTTTAAATAGACGTGTTTTTTTCTTCGGAAAAGTTCTAAATTTGTTCGGGAAGTGCTCCGGAAACCCCCTTGGGTTTCGTTTGCCCCTTCCCGTGTTTCCAGTTTTTGCCCCGGCAAGGTTTCTTTCGTCGTCGGGGTAGGCCTCTTTTCGGCCTCGGTCGAGATTTTTCTCCCTTAAATTTTTGGTGCTCCAAATTCGTCATTTCGGATTTTGATTTCGCCGGCGTGATTTTTCCGCCCATGACATCGAAGCCTTCCAGCGGCTTCAAGAAGTGCACCCAGTGCGCCCGGGTAATCTCGCTCACTGATAGGCACTCTTCGTGCCTTCAGTGTCTGGGGGCCGAGCACCGTCCTCAGAACTGTAGTCTGTGTTCCCTGTTACAAAGGCGGACTCAGGTAGCGAGATTGGCCCAGTGGAACGTTTTGTTCTCGGGCTCTTCGTCGGCATCGGCACCGGGGTCATCGTGTGCATCGACGTCATCAGCGTCCAGACCTTCATCCTTGGCCGCCAGTGCATCGAGTGCATCGAGGCATCGGCCCTCTGCATCGGCGCCGAGACATCGGATAGCTGCATCGACGTCGGTGGTACCGGGACCTCGTCTCCTGATGTCGTCGGACGGTGGTGCATCGGGTGGAGTGCAGGTGAGGGCTGTCCATTCCCCTGCTGGTGGCGGTGAGCCTTCGGGGGGGGTCTCCCCCTACCCTGAGGGCTCCTGCGGTACAGCCCCCCCGGGATCCGACCTCCTTCGACCTCGGCCCTGAGGAAGCGACGGATGGATTCTACGTCCTCCTCGTCGGTGCCGGGGAGCTCCGGTGACATGCTTCGGAAGAAGTCGAAGAAGCATCGACACCGGTCTCCTCCCCGCGTCGGCACCGAGAGCTCTGGGTCGCCGAGGGAGTCGGCACCCAGCAGGCATCGGCACCGAGAGGACCGCTCACCCTCTGTTCAGGAGGTGTCGATGCGCTCCACTCTGGACAGCCCGGACCAGCCTCCACGCCCGGAACAGGTTCTGACGTCGACGCCTGCATCGACCTCCCTGCCTTTCTCTGCAGCCGCTCTGAACGAGAGCCTCCGGGCCGTTCTCCCAGAGATTCTGGGAGAGCTGTTGCGCCCTACCCCTCCGGTACCGGCGGTGCTTGCGCCTCCGGTACCGTCGAGCGTGGTGCCGGCTGGCCCATCGCCCGGGGTGAGGTCCCCGACGTCGGTACCGCGTGCGGTGCCGACTGCGGCCACCTCCCAGGAGGGCTCCCTGACTACGTCGGCGGAGGGAGCTTCGCCGATGCGGGCAAGGGAGTCTACCTCTCGACGCCCCCATCGTGGACGTGGCTCCACGGAGTCGAGCCGGGCGAGGTTGCAGACACAGGTCCGTGAACTTGTGTCTGACACCGAGGGTGAGGCCTCGTGGGAAGAGGAAGAAGACCCCAGATATTTCTCTGACGAGGAGTCTGAGGGTCTTCCTTCCGATCCCACTCCCTCTCCTGAAAGACAGCTTTCTCCTCCCGAGAGTCTGTCTTTTGCTTCCTTTGTCCGGGAGATGTCTACGGCCATCCCCTTCCCGGTGGTTGTGGAGGATGAGCCCAGGGCTGAAATGTTTGAGCTCCTGGACTATCCTTCTCCACCTAAGGAAGCGTCCACTGTTCCCTTGCACCATGTCCTGAAAAAGACATTGCTTGCGAACTGGACCAAGCCACTAAGTAATCCCCACATCCCCAAGAAGATCGAGTCCCAGTACCGGATCCATGGGGACCCAGAGCTGATGCGCACTCAGTTGCCTCACGACTCTGGAGTTGTGGATCTGGCCCTAAAGAAGGCTAAGAGTTCTAGGGAGCATGCTTCGGCGCCCACGGGCAAAGACTCTAGAACCTTAGACTCCTTTGGGAGGAAGGCCTACCATTCCTCTATGCTCGTGGCCAAAATCCAGTCTTACCAGCTCTACACGAGCATACACATGCGGAACAATGTGCGGCAGTTGGCGGGCTTGGTTGATGCTCTTCCCCCTGAGCAAGCCAAGCCTTTTCAGGAGGTGGTCAGGCAGCTGAAGGCGTGCAGAAAATTCCTGGCCAGAGGGGTGTAACGCACCTTTGATGTTGCGTCCAGGGCCGCTGCTCAAGGTGTGGTGATGCGCAGGCTCTCATGGCTGCGTGCCTCCGACCTGGAAAATAGACTCTAGCAGCGGATTGCGGACTCGCCTTGCCGTGCGGACAATATTTTTGGAGAGAAAGTCGAGCAGGTGGTAGAGCATCTCCACCAGCGGGATACCGCATTCGACAAGTTCTCCCGCCGGCAGCCTTCAGCATCTACCTCTACAGGTAGAAGATTTTTTGGGGGAAGGAGGACTGTTCCCTACTCTTCTGGCAAACGTAGGTACAACCCTCCTTCTCGACAGCCTGCGGCCCAGGCTAAGCCCCAGCGCGCTCGCTCTCGTCAGCAGCGTGCGCCTCAGCAAGGCCCTGCGGCTCCCCAGCAAAAGCAAGGGGCGAGCTTTTGACTGGCTCCAGCAGAGCATAGCCGACATCCAAGTGTCAGTGCCGGGCGACCTGCCGGTCGGGGGGAGGTTGAAAGCTTTTCACCAAAGGTGGCCTCTCATAACCTCCGATCAGTGGGTTCTGCAAATAGTCCGGCAAGGATACACCCTCAATTTGGCCTCAAAACCTCCAAATTGTCCACCGGGAGCTCAATCCTACAGCTTCCAGCACAAGCAGGTACTTGCAGAGGAACTCTCCGCCCTTCTCAGCGCCAATGCGGTCGAGCCCGTGCCATCCGGGCAAGAAGGGCTGGGATTCTATTCCAGGTACTTCCTTGTGGAAAAGAAAACAGGGGGGATGCGTCCCATCCTAGACCTAAGGGCCCTGAACAAATATCTCGTAAAAGAAAAGTTCAGGATGCTTTCCCTGGGCACCCTTCTCCCCATGATTCAGCAAAACGATTGGCTATGCTCTCTGGACTTGAAGGATGCCTACACACACATCCCGATACTGCCAGCTCACAGCCAGTATCTGCGATTTCAGTTGGGCACACGCCACTTCCAGTACTGTGTGCTACCCTTTGGGCTCGCCTCTGCGCCCAGGGTGTTCACAAAGTGCCTAGCTGTGGTAGCAGTGGCACTTCGCAGGCTGGGGGTGCACGTGTTCCCATATCTCGACGATTGGCTGGTGAAGAACACATCCGAGGCAGGAGCCCTGCAGTCCATGCAGATGACTATTCGCCTCCTGGAGCTACTGGGGTTTGTGATAAATTATCCAAAGTCCCATCTTCTCCCAGTGCAGAAACTCGAATTCATAGGAGCTCTGCTGGATTCTCGGACGGCTCGCGCCTATCTCCCAGAGACGAGGGCCAACAACTTGTTGTCCCTCGTCTCGCGGGTGCGAGTGTCCCAGCAGATCACAGCTCGGCAGATGTTGAGATTGCTGGGCCACATGGCCTCCACAGTTCATGTGACTCCCATGGCCCGTCTTCACATGAGATCTGCTCAATGGACCCTAGCCTCCCAGTGGTATCAGGCTGCTGGGGGTCTAGAAGACGTGATCCACCTGTCCACGAGTTTTCTCGAATCCCTGTATTGGTGGACAATCTGGTCCAATTTGACTCTGGGACGTCCTTTCCAAATTCCTCAGCCACAAAAAGTGCTGACAACGGATGCGTCTCTCCTGGGATGGGGAGCTCATGTCGATGGGCTTCACACCCAAGGAAGCTGGTCCCTCCAGGAACGTGGTCTACAGATCAATCTCCTGGAGTTGCGAGCGATCTGGAACGCTCTGAAGGCTTTCAGAGATCGGCTGTCCCATCAAATTATCCAAATTCAGACAGACAACCAGGTTGCCATGTACTATGTCAACAAGCAGGGGGGCACCGGATCTCGCCCCCTGTGTCAGGAAGCTGTCAGCATGTGGCTCTGGGCTCGCCGTTTCGGCATGGTGCTCCAAGCCACATATCTGGCAGGCGTAAACAACAGTCTGGCCGACAGACTGAGCCGGATTATGCAACCTCACGAGTGGTCGCTCAACTCCAGAGTGGTGCGCCAGATCTTCCAAGCGTGGGGCACCCCCTTGGTGGATCTCTTCGCATCTCGAGTGAACCACAAAGTCCCTCAGTTCTGTTCCAGGCTTCAGGCCCCCGGCAGACTGGCATCGGATGCCTTCCTCCTGGATTGGGGGGAGGGCCTGCTGTATGCTTATCCTCCCATTCCTCTGGTGGGGAAGACTTTGTTGAAACTCAAGCAAGACCGAGGCACCATGATTCTGATTGCTCCTTTTTGGCCGCGTCAGATCTGGTTCCCTCTTCTTCTGGAGTTATCCTCCGAAGAACCGTGGAGATTGGAGTGTTTTCCGACCCTCATCACGCAGGACGAAGGGGCTCTTCTGCATCCCAGCCTCCGGTCCCTGGCTCTCACGGCCTGGATGTTGAGAGCGTAGACTTTGCCTCTTTGGGTCTGTCAGAGAGTGTCTCCCGCGTCTTGCTTGCTTCCAGGAAAGATTCCACTAAGAGGAGTTACTTCTTTCTGTGGAGGAGGTTTGCCGTCTGGTGTGACAGCAAGGCCCTAGCTCCTCGCACTTGTCCTACACAGACCCTGCTTGAATACCTTCTGCACTTGTCTGAGTCTGATCTCAAGACCAACTCTGTAAGAGTTCACCTTAGCGCAATCAGTGCATACCATTACCATGTGGAAGGTAAGCCGATCTCAGGACAGCCTTTAGTTGTTCGCTTCATGAGAGGTTTGCTTTTGTCAAAGCCCCCTGTCAAGCCTCCTACAGTGTCATGGGATCTCAATGTCGTTCTCACCCAGCTGATGAAACCTCCTTTTGAGCCACTGAATTCCTGCCATCTGAAGTACTTGACCTGGAAGGTCATTTTCTTGGTGGCAGTTACTTCAGCTCGTAGAGTCAGTGAGCTTCAGGCCCTGGTAGCCCAGGCCCCTTACACCAAATTTCATCATAACAGAGTAGTCCTCCGCACTCACCCTAAGTTCTTGCCAAAGGTCGTGTCGGAGTTCCATCTGAACCAGTCAATTGTCTTGCCAACATTCTTTCCCCGTCCTCATTCCTGCCCTGCTGAACGTCAGCTGCACACATTGGACTGCAAGAGAGCATTGGCCTTCTACCTGGAGCGGACACAGCCCCACAGACAGTCCGCCCAATTGTTTGTTTCTTTTGATCCCAATAGGAGGGGAGTGGCTGTAGGGAAACGCACCATATCCAATTGGCTAGCAGATTGCATTTCCTTCACTTACGCCCAGGCGGGGCTGGCTCTTGAGGGTCATGTCACGGCTCATAATGTTAGAGCCATGGCTGCGTCGGTAGCCCACTTGAAGTCAGCCTCCATTGAAGAAATTTGCAAAGCTGCGACGTGGTCATCTGTCCACACATTCACATCTCATTACTGCCTGCAGCAGGATACCCGACGCGACAGTCGGTTCGGGCAGTCAGTTCTTCAGAACCTGTTTGGGCTTTAGGATCCAACTCCACCCCCCGAGGGCCCTGTTTGTTCTGTTCCAGGCTGCACTCTCAGTTAGTTGGTAAATTTTTTAGGTCAATCTCAGTTATGTCCTCGCCGTTGCGAGGCCCAATTGACCATGGTTGTTGTTTTGAGTGAGCCTGGGGGCTAGGGATACCCCATCAGTGAGAACAAGCAGCCTGCTTGTCCTCGGAGAAAGCGAATGCTACATACCTGTAGAAGGTATTCTCCGAGGACAGCAGGCTGATTGTTCTCACAAACCCGCCCGCCTCCCCTTTGGAGTTGAGTCTTCCCTTGTTTCTCTTTTGCTACAATACGAGACTGGCCGGCTCGAGCCGGTTTCGGGCGGGAAGACGGCCGCGCATGCGCGGTGCGCGCGAGGGCTAGCAAAGGACTTTGCTAGGAAGATTCCGATTGGAGGGGCTGCCGTGGACGTCACCCATCAGTGAGAACAATCAGCCTGCTGTCCTCGGAGAATACCTTCTACAGGTATGTAGCATTCGCTTAATTGTAAAAATATAAATGGAACACCCTATGCTGTGTGATCAGGCAAAGTGACTTCCTTGCCTTCCCTTTTTTTTTTTTTATTATTTCTTTATTCATATATTTCCATATATCATCACAATACGTGAATTTGCAATCGGCATTTATACAAAAGGCAAAAATAAAAAATAAAGAGAAATATCATTAACAGCCTTTCTGTCCACAAGTTTAGGAAATTTGGAATCCAAGAATTAGAATTTAAAAATAAAACATATAGCAATAATTACGAACTAATGGTTGCAACCTCTGGATCAGACCCCAGCCTGCATTTAGGGAGGGCACACAACATTCAATTCCACTCTAGCATCTAGAAATTCTTTTAACTGTTTTAGGTCTACAAATTGAAACTGTTTACCCTCAAGCATTACATTACAATAACAAGGAAAACGTAATATGAAAGTTGCCCCCAGTGCCACCACCCTAGGGCGGAGTTCCAGAAAGGCCCTCCGTCTCATCTGTGTAGGCCTTGAGAGATCAGGAAAAATACGAATTTTTGAGCCCAGAAACAGATTTTCTAAGTGTCTCAAGGAAAGCCTTAATACGGCATTCCTATCAGGCTCCAGCACAAAAGTAACAAGCAGAGTCAACCTCTGAGTAATTATCTCCCATGAACTTTCAAGGAAAGAAGTAAGATCCATTCCTTCCCCTGCTATCGGGGGATTTTCTTCCACCACTCCTGATGTAATAAGCCCGAGTAAGGGGAGGCAGTGAGTCCTTATCCATTCCAAGAATATCAATCATATATTCCTTGCCTTCCCAACGTTCAGTCGCAAAGTGCCATGCCTTCCCAACGTTCAGTCGCAAAGTGCCACTCAACCAGCCACAACATGGCTGTATTCAAACCATCTGTATATATATAAAAGGCACCACTGCAGCCTCCAGCCGGAAGTGTGAAGCGCCAGAGATATCCGGTTTCCCCATGAGTGAAGGAAAACAGCAGTGAAGGACTCAGAGGGGGGAGGGGAGAGAGATGCCTTCACTCTCTCTGTAACAAAAACACAGAACAGCAGGAAACTTAACACTGAAGGACTGGACTCCAAGGGGGGAGGGGGAGGGAGAGAGGGCAGAGGGAAGGGACACACACACTCCCACATGCACACTCTGAAGAAAACCTTGCTAGCCCCCGTTTCATTTGCATCAGAAACGGGTTTTTTTTACTAGTTGAATATAATTGCTATTAATAAGTTTGGCCGATATTTCCTTTCAGAGAGGTTTGTATTTTGCCTGATGTGTTTATGATGATTAAATTGCTTTTCTTGTTCTTTGTTGTAAGATATATTCTACTTGTAAAACTTGAAAACATACAATAAAATTTGGCCTGCCCAACGGGCAACTATGTCCGAAAACCCTATTCCACGAGCACCTGAGCTGAAAGGAAATGATCCATTCAAAACTTGCTACATAGCCTGCACACACAGTCTTCATGAGCCCACCCTCCACCATGTTAAAAGACAACTTCCTTGTCATCAGCAGCAGATGAATCCATTAACTGATGGGTTGTAGCAGCCTACCAGCAGGTGGAGATAGAGAACACTGAAAGACCATAGTGCCTCTAGGACGGCTAGCCCCAACTGCCTTCAGTATTTCTCTATCTCCCAGCAGGTGTGGACGTAGCTTGATCAGCTCCTGGATTTCAGACTGCCTGGGGTGGCTCCTGTGCTTTGCCAGTTGAGTAGGGGTGTTGTGGTTGGTGGTGCCCACTTTAAAGGCACACCCTTTCTCTGCCTTACCCATTCTCCCCACCTCCCGGAGTCCCTCTGTTGCTGCCTGCCTCCAACTTTCCTCACAGTGTTAAAAAAAAAAAAGCGCGCTCTTACTGCGTGGCTGTTCTGAGGCTTTTTCCAGTGATCCTGGTTCTGTGCAGCTTGACCGGAGCTCATTGACTCGGTCTTCTGAGGTGAGAGGGGTGCCCAGCTCCTCCGCGGAAATCCTGCGGACGCCATTCCGATCGGGGTAAGTTTTGGCGCGAAGACGCCATTTTATTGCTATATTCCCGTCCTGCGAAAACACGGATGATGGCCGCTGGAGTTAAGCGCTGCTCCCCTTGTGGTAAACGCAGATCAGCAGCGGGGCTGTGTAAAACGTGCTCCTTAGACGCTCACGCTAGTATGAGCATGCCGAGCGATGATTCTTCCCGCTCGATGGAGCTGGCAGCGGGCGCCATTTTGGAAGTGCCGCATGCCTAGACCCTCGCAGTTGCGGAGGAGTCTGAGTGCAGGGGGATGCCTCGCTTAGAGGCTGCCAGAGGAGCTCCTACATCTGTTTCTCCTAATTCGGAGGTGGAGGGTCAGGGTGAGTTTTTCTCCCCTGAGTTTGTGCTTTTAATGCATAAGGCTTTTATGCTGAAAAGAGCTCTGCCGCAGGTGTCTGACACTGCGTTGCCTCCTGGCTTCCCTCCGGGTGTTGATGCCCCGGGAATGACTTCAGAGGTTATTTCCTCCCCCGAGCGTTGGAAACATGCTAAACATAGAAGGGTAAATTCCCCATCTGGTCGGGCTGTGGAGAGTCTGAAAGATCTGGCAGACCCTCAGGGACGGATGATCCAGAGGAGGGTGCCTGTTTGCCACTGGATTTGGATGATCCCAATGCGGTCCGGATTTTCCACCGTGATGAGCTGCCAGCTCTTATTACTGACGCCTTGCAGGCCCTCTCGATTGATGATCCTGCTGAAGGCGGCGCCTCCCCTGTTAATCTTAGGATGGTGAGTACTAAGAAGCCTACTCGGGCCTTTCCTGTGCATGACTCCATCCAAGAGCTTATTTCAGCTCAGTGGTCTGACCCCGATGGGCCTTTGAAAGTGGCCAGGGCTATGGGTCAGCTTTACCCTCTGCGTGAGGAGCACTTGGCCCCTTTGGGGATGCCTAAAGCGGATGCATTAGTCACGGCGGTGACAAAAAAAACACACTCCCAGTAGAGGGAGGGGTCGATTTGAAGGACATGCAGGACCGGCGGCTGGAGCCCACGCTGAAGCGGTCCTTTGAAATTGCGGGCCTTGCCTTGAGGACATCTATTTGCAGTTCCTATGCAGCCCGGGCATGTCTTTCCTGGCTACAGCAGGTGGTGGAACAGCCTGCCGATGGTGCGGGTCCCCTTTCTGAGGTTGCCCCGCGGGTGGAGTCGGCCCTGTCATTTTTGGCTGATGCCCTTTATGATCTGGTCAGAGCTTCGGCTAAACAGATGTCTGTGGTGGTGTCCGCCCGCTGTCTTCTTTGGCTACGGCATTGGGCGGCTGACATGGCCTCTAAGCAAAGGCTGGTGAGGTTACTCTTTCGGGGCCTCCTGTTATTTGGAGAGGAATTGGAGAAGATTGTGAAAGACCTGGGGGAATATAAACCCCAGAGGTTACCTGAGGATAGGCCGAGGCCTTCTTCCAAGGGTTCTGTGTTTCCCTCCTCTTCCAGACCTCGCTTCCGTGAAGCTCGAAGATATCGCCCGGGGCGCTCTGCTGGGTTTTCTCAATGTGCCCGTTTTCAGCAGAGGAACTCCTTTCGCTCAGACAAACGTTCTGCAGGGGCCGGTTCTAGGCCAGGAGTTCTGGGGCGTCCTCCACAATGATAGGAGGACGTCTTTCCCTCTTTCTAGAGGAGTGGACCAAGATTACCTCAGATCAGTGGGTCCTGGACCTGATCAGAGAAGGTTACCGACTGGAATTCGGTGCCCCGGTGAGAGACGTGTTTGTGGAGTCCTGATGCGGCACTGCCATAAAATGGGCGGCAGTAGAGGAGACCTTACAAGTCTTGCTGCACCTTGGAGCGTTGATCCCGGTGCCTCCTGCTGAACGCGGCTGCGGCCGCTATTCCATTAATTTTGTCGTGCCTCAAAAAGGTGGGTCTTTCAGGTCGATCCTCGACTTACGAAGAGTAAATGAGGCTCTCAGAGTATGACATTTTCGCATGGAAACCCTGCTCTCCGTCATTGCAGTGGTACAGCCAGGAGTTTCTCACGTCTCTGGACCTAAAAGAAGCTTATTTGCACATTCCTATCTGGCCTCCACACCAGCGGTTCCTCAGCTTTGCAGTGTTGGGAAAGCATTTTCAGTTTCAGGCCTTGCCTTTCGGCCTAGCCACAGCTCCCCATACCTTTTCCAAGGTAATGGTGGTCGTAGCTGCCTGTCTCAGGCGAGAGGATATCAGAGTTCACCCTTATCTCGACGACTGGCTCATCAGTGTGGACTCGGCAACCGAGAGTCGTCTTGCCACAGCCAGAGTGGTGGCGGTCCTGCAGGCGCTAGTCTGGGTGGTCAATATACCCAAAAGTCACCTGACCCCCTTTCAGTATCTCGAGTATTTGGGGGTCCAGTTCGACACAGCATTGGGGTTTGTCTTTCTCCCTGACCAAAGGCGGGGCAAGCTTCAGAATCCGGTCCGTCTGCTCCTGCGGATGCCTCGCCTGCGAGCTTGGGACTTTGTCCAGCTGCTGGGGTCGATGACGGCCACCTTGGAGGTGGTGCCTTGGGCGAGAGCGCATATGAGGCCTCTGCAGATTGCCCTGCTTCAACAATGGTCTCCGATGAGCCAGGAATTTCAACGCAGACTCACGTGGCTCCCTGCGGCCCGGCTCAGTTTGAGTGGTGGCTCTCTGACAGGATGCTGCGCCAAGGAATGCCTCTGGCGCTTCCTTCCTGGTGCCTGGTGATAACAGATGCCAACCTTCTAGGCTGGGGAGCACATTGCCAAAGAAGCTATGCTCAGGGTCTATGGACACCGTGGAAGTGGGGTGGTCCATCAATTGCTTGGAACTGAGAGCGATATTCCAGGCTCTTATGGCCTTTCAAAAGACTGAAGGGGCTTGCTGTCCGGGTTCTGTCAGACAACACGACAGCGGTGGCATACATAAATCGTGAGGGTGGCACTCAGTGCAGGGCCCTGGCCGCGGAGGCCGCTCAGATTTACCACTGGGCCGAGCTCCACCTGCAGCTTCTGTCAGCAGCTCACATAGCAGGTGTCGCGTTCTCGAGGCCCTTGGAATGCTGTCAGGTCCTCGAGGCAGCACTGGGGATCGTGAGCCCATGGGCCCCTGCCGAGGAGCGGCAGAGGCAGGCAAGACCATCTTGGAACTGGACGTCCGGAAGGACCGGACTGGAACTCGGGACTGGAAGTAGGCCACTGGAACCGGCAGAACAGGAACCGCTTCACCTGTGCTTAGCCACCTTTCCGCTGGAGTTGAGCTCCAGTGTGCGGGCAGCCGACAGGACTTGCTGGCCAAGGCCGGACTGGAGATCCAGAGGACCCACCGAGGATCAAGGAAACACGAGGAAACTGGATTAGGAACTAAACTCAGACGGAGTGCTGCTGCACAGCCACTAGCAAGAACCAGACGGCAGACCAAGGAGACAAGACATAGGAACAAAGACTAGGGCAACATGCCAGCAAGGCAGACTGGGGATCAGGGAATACCCAGCGGGTAAACCCACCAGCTAGGAAGCAGCAGGAAACAGGGACCACGCCCTGGCAATAAACACTAGCTAGACAAAGAGGATTCAGGATATACACACAGGAAATACAAGCAGGGTAAGCACACAGACTAGGCAAGGCAGGATTCAGGATATACACTCAGGATATACAAGCAGGGTTCAAGGTAGGCAACAGAGCGAACAGAGTAAACCAGGAAGAACAGGCTAAGGGTCTTGGGCCGGCAGCAGAGCAAACAGAGATCAAACACGGACAGAGGCTTCACCCCCAAACACAGAGTAAGCCAGGGACAGAGGCTTCACCCCCAAACACAGAGCAAGCCAGGAACAGAGGCTTCACCCCAAACACAGAGCAAGCCAGGAACAGAGGCTTCACCCCAAACACAGAGCAAGCCAGGAACAGAGGCTTCACCCCAAACACAGAGTAAGCCAGGAACAGAGGCTTCACCCCAAACACAGAGTAAGCCAGGAACAGAGACAGGGGAACCCCCCACGGAAAGACAACAGACACAGACACAGAAAGAAGCGGGGCTAGAACCCAGAGAGATGCTAAGCAGTAATGCAGCAGACTCCTACTAACCTGACCTGGCCTGGCCTGGCCTGAGAGTATAACACGTCATGCAAAGGCCCTGACTGCAAGCCCAGCACTCCCTTATGAAGGCTCTCACTGATGAGTCACTATCAGCAGGACAGAAGCAGGAAGTTCCTTGCCTCCAAAGAGAGGCTTGACACACACACAGAAAGAGAGCCCACAGGAAGGAAAAGCAGGAGCCATCTTGGATACTGGCATAGAGGAGGCGGCAGCCATCTTGGAAGAGGCATAGCCCACACAGGTGAGGTCCAGTAAGGCAATCAGCACACAGAGCCAGAGAGAAACTAAGACAGAGACAGACACAGAGACCAGCAGAAGCCAGCACAGCCACTGACTCCCAGAAACAGGGTAAGTATGAGGGTGGTCATGGCCACAGACGTGACAGCAGGTCAGAGCAACATGCAAGCCGATTTTCTCAGCAGACATCAAATCGACCCGGCGGAATGGGAACTGGCAGAAGAAGTTTTCCTTCAGATTTGTGCCAAATGGGGGACTCTTGGGTATGGATCTAATGGCGTCAAGTGCAAACGCCAAAGTACCTCGCTTTTTCAGCGGAAGGAGAGATCCTCACTCCGCGGGGTTGGATGCTCTGGCTCAACCCTGGCCCTCGGGCCTCCTGTATGTATTCCCTCCTTGACCTTTGATAGGATGAGTCCTACTGCGGATTCGACTGCACTGAGGTCTGGTGATTCTCATTGCTCCAGATTGGCCAAGGCGTCCGTGGTATGCGGATCTCCGCCGGATATTGGTGGACGCTCCGGTGCATTTGCCCCTGGTGCCGAACCTGTTGGTTCAGGGTCCGGTGTCTATGGAGGATCCCTGCCGATTTGGTCTTACGGCCTGGCTATTGAGAGGGCACAATTGAGAGACAAGGGCTACTCTAACAAGGTTATCTCCACTCTCTTGCAGGCCCGCAAGCGCTCCACCTCCGCAGCTTATGCTCAGATCTGCCGCAAATTTGAGGCGTGGGGTGTTTCAAAGGCGATCACAACCACGCGAGCTACAATCTCAACTGTGCTGGACTTTTTGCAAGAGGGCTTACAAAAAGGCCTGGCTTACAATTCCCTGCGGGGGTGCAAGTGGCAGCATTATCATGCTATCGAGGGAAAGTCGCTGGCTTGACCCTTGCTGCTCATCTGAACATTGCCAGATTTCTCAGAGGGATGCTTAGGCTCCGTCCTCCTGTCAAGTTGGCCTGTCCGGCTTGGAACCTGGGGCTAGTGTTGAAGGCTCTTCAGTGTTCGCGCTTCGAGCTGCTTAAGTGAGCTTCGGAGAAGGATGTGACTCTCGAGACAGTCTTTTTGGTGGCCATGACATCGGCTAGACGCGTATCTGAGCTGCAGGCGCTGTCCTGTCGGGACCCTTTTCTGCAGTTTTCGGAGTCCGGAGTAATGGTACGTACAGTGCCTTCCTTCCTGCCTAAGGTGGTTTCAGAGTTTCACCTGAACCAGCCCATTTTTCTTCCTTCCTTTTCTAGGGAAGAATTCCCGGACTCCTTTGGGCAGTTACATCTTCTGAATGTCCGCAGGGCGCTGTTGCAGTATCTACAGATGTCAAATGACTTCAGGACTTCTGATCACCTTTTTGTTTTGTTGTCAGGTCCTCGGTGTGGAGGCCCGGCGTCTAAGGCCACTATAGCCCGTTGGCGCAAGGAAGTCATTTTTTCTGCGTATGTGCTTTCAGGTCGGTCTCCGCCTGAAGCGTTTACGGCGCATTCCACGAGAGCCATCTCCTCCTCATGTGCTGAAACGGGTGCACTCTCCAAGAGATCTGTAGTGCGGCTACTTGGACTTCTCAGCTCTCTTTTGCCCGGCATTACAGGCTGGATGTTGCAGCGAAGCAGGATGCTGTTTTTGGAGCTCAGGTTTTGGCTCGTGGTGTGGCCTGTTCCCACCCTAAGTAGGGATTGCTTTTGTACATCCCATCAGTTAATGGATTCATCTGCTGCTGATGACAAGGAAGGGAAAATTAGGTTCTTACCTTGGTAATTTTCTTTCCTTTAGTCACAGCAGATGAATCCATGATCCCTCCCTGTCTGACTTTGTTTTTTGTTCAGATATTTCATGCAGATATAAATCTCATTGGGAGAAGTTGGAAAACAGTTATCAGAATTTCTACATGATGTTCTACTACAGGAGGTTGGGATTGTCCCTCCTTTCATGCTCCTGTTATGGGGCGATTGTTCGCTGTGAGGAAAGTTTATGTTTTTATACCTTTATGGTTCACTCTGCTTTGGAAATCTCAAATACTGAAGGCAGTTGGGGCTAGCTGTCCTAGAGGCACTATGGTCTTTCAGTGTTCTCTATCTCCACCTGCTGGTAGGCGGCTACAACCCATCAGTTAACGGATTCATCTGCTGGGACTAAAGGAAAGAAAATTACCAAGATAAGAACCTAATTTTCCCATATCTGCTCGATCCAAGGCCATGGGAGATGCTGTGCAGAACATCCAACAACTGACTTGTACCCACATTAGGTGCTCGAACCACCACAAAATCATCAAAGTCAAAAGGACTATGGTCACATGACCTGGCTGCATATTTTCATGTTTCTAGGTAGAATGGATTAGAAACCCCCAAAGGGAAGAAAAGAGGCCAGGAAAGCTATGGTAAAAGCAAGCAGCTGGGCAATGTGTCTGTGTGAGAGAGAAGGGATGAAAATGAAACCAAAGCTCTTAGACCTGAGCTTTGTGCCAACTGATGCTCATCATCCATATTCACCATGGTCAGACTGCCTGATGGAAACTGCCACACCTCTAAAGATAAAAAAAAAAAAATGGGGGTTTCAGTTTGTTTAGAAAAATCAAAACTGGAAGGTAGCAAACAAATCACTCTTAGAAAATTAGTTCTAAAATGTTGCTAAACATCCACTGATTCGAAATGTACCCACAAACCACACAAATATTGAAATCTACAAAAAGTACAAAACACGAAACCCCAAATCTCCAGAACTAGACATTTTCATAACAAAACAATCCTTCAAGGAGTCCCAAATTTATAAGCTTCAAAAAATGAGCCTGCAAATAGGTGGGAAAATGTGTGATACAAATGCAGAGATTTCGGATTACCATTCTGCGCCCCAATAAGGATAAATATCGCATTAAGGTATTTATCAAAAGGGAAAAACTTCAGAACAGTCTCTAGGGGCGTGGCCATGGTCAGAAAAGTATATGGCACAAAGAGTGGCACATATGGTGTTGTGTAATTATGTGCTGAACTATATTATACTGTGAAAGGAGTTTAACAGACTAAGTAGCACTAAATGAAAATACAACAAGGCTGGCACTATACCTAAATCTGCATTAAAAATTAATCCAAAAAATAGAGTGAATTATATACTTACCTCTCTTCAGAACTTTCCACTCTTCAGGGATACTTCACAAAAGGGAACTATTCAGATACCCCACGTTTACCCACTTCATCTTTGGTTCACCGGGACAAGACACAGTAATATCATAACATCTATACTTAGTAGTCAAGGGACTTAGCAAACCCCGTGTTCTAAACCTGGGTAATTAATTAATGCGTCCACTAATTAACCTGCTCTCAGGAGCCATTACAAGAATCTTAAGACACTGTCGCTATACCCTTACCACACACAGTTTGGTCAACCTCAGGACCACAAAGAACACCCAGTTCGGTCAACCTTAGGACCGTAAAAAAAGTATTGGTCATCCTTAGGACCACAAAAAAAAAGTATTGGTCAGCCTTAGGACCACAAAAAACACAGTTTGGTCACTTCAACCCTAGGACAGGTAATATTAAAAAAGAAATAGGGTTAATTTAAGTCTAAATTTGGAAATAAAAAATTACAGATAATCTTTAGATAGTACCCTGTATAGAGGCACCCAGGCAATCAGTTCTGTATGTTCACAAAGGGCTGGGACACTAGGTTCTCAGACTCGTATACAAAAGGAAGTTGACCTGCAACACCCCTCTTTTTTTTTTTTTTGTTACAAAGGGAAAGGTCAGTATCCACTGATGGGACACTGTCTAATAAAAATACAATTTTTAAGGCAGAAAAAGGTAGTGCTTGCAATTCAAAAAGTGAATGTTAGGCTGAGGTTGGAAACATGGGGCTTCTCCAACGTTTTCATAACCATTAATAGTGTAAGAAAGGATTACCGAAAATGCCTACTATGTAAATAAAAAATTGAATAATATATGTAACCTTTCATAAGTTGGTACTGGGAGAAGCCGGAATAGGCTTGGTATGTCAGAAATGCTTCCCTTTATGGAGAAGGGAGACTTAGAATTATAGCCAGAGGGACATAAATCTCATGGGCGCCCTCAAGAATATGCCGGAAGATCTAGTGATTACCAACCTGAAAAATGGTTGGAAGTTTAGGGATGGAAAATAATAGAGAAGAGCATTAGATAGTTACTAGGTACCGGTTCCAACACAGTAGCGTGTCTTCACCATGGTACATACTAGCAGAAAATGAGAAAGAAAGGTACAGAGACAGCAAACGAGATTATGTTAAAAAGGAAAGACGTGGTGAATGTTTAACTTGTACCAACAGGAAGGTTATCAATAAAACTCAATAGTTCTATAAAGCAGCAAAGACTAACAAAGGAGAAAAATTGAACCGAGCTCTCAGTAGAGAAGCAGAACCTGTGCAGGTCGCTTAGGGCAGAGCACAAAGCACACCAAAAATTACTTTTAAACTTCAGTGTGTCAATTCTGTTTCAGCATGTCTCCGTGTATGGAGCGTGCAGGGCTCAGTGTATAAACAATCTTGCTTTGGCAGGTTTCCCAGGAAGAAAAGATCTTGAGCACAAAGTTTCATTTTAGAAATGATTGGGAAAGTCTAAGAAATTGTTTTAAATTAGATGTGCCATCCTAGTAGCTGTAACAGTTAGGAAAGCTAATGTTTGGCAGCTGTGCGCAGTTTTACTTAAATTTAGAGAGGAAAAAAAAGTGTATTTAAAGGTGGCTGACCCATTTATTCATTTAATCCCAGAGGAACAAACAAAGCCCAATAGTCTCTACATAACTAACCCTTTCCAACCATCAAAGCGTAAGGCACAGTCGGGATGTCACCAAAATGTAAATAATTGCGTGTTCCCATACTAACTACTCTGACCTCGCATCTGCTTAGACTGTTCTATACATTCTGGACACTAATAAGCTTCATAATCAGAAAGACACCCAGTAGTCGGCAGATATAATAATATGGTTTATTAGCATCAGTATCTTACCCAAAGGCAGTACAGGCAAATAGGCATTCATATCTGTAACATGGTGGAATAGCGCTTCACGACACAAGGCAGGTGCAGTCTGTCCTCTCTCTCCAGCCTTCTGCTCTGATACCCTTCAGACTGCCCTTTTTATACCCTTCTGGCTCTATTCATCCCTATGGACCCTGACTTCCTCACCAGAACTCTTTGGCCCTTATCGGTTGATAAGAATGACTTTACATGTTCCCAAGCCTTCCTCCAGCCCCCCTTTGGATGTTCTCATCCTTCTTGCATCTGACCTACTGCTATCTTCCACTAGCCAAAACATCTTTGTTCATGACTTCTTGCAGGTGCTAGTTCCACCATTGTTGATAGAGCAGATTCCCCCTCCCCTGACAGCTCTCGGAGAACTCACTTCAGCTTTTGCTGCAGTGAAATGTACCATGTCAGCGATGATCTTTGATTTTTACAGGCCTAGCTCTTAGCCTGAGCCATTGGCCTGTATTTCACTGAGAGCAAGTGACAGCATATTTCTACAACTCTTCCCCGGGAACTCCGTTCACTGGGTAAATCTCTCGTATCTGCACCCTTCTCCACCACTGCTAACTCCAGACTCCTTTCCTTTTATCTTGCTGCACCATATGCCTCGAATAGACTTCCTGAGCTGGTATGTCAAGCTCCATCTCTGGTTGTCTTCAGGTCTAGGCTTATAGCTCACCTTGTTGATGCTACTTTTAACTCCAAACCCTTACTCACTTGTTCAGTACCCATGTTTTATTATTCCCACCTTTAGTAATTCCCCTATTCCTTATTTGTCCTGTTAGTCCTGTCGAGCAGGGACTATCTCTTCATGTCCAGTGTACTGCACTGCATATGTCTAGTAGCACTATAGAAATGATAAGCCTTCATTTGTTCTGGTTTCCTCCTATTTATCCAAACAGTACCTTTGCTTTAGGCCTTTTACTTTTGCTAATTCCAGGCCTGTGCCTGCTACTCTTGGTGCTACCAGTCTGGGTTACATCTGTTCTTCAGGGATCTGCACTGGACCTCAATAGTACATATTGAGTACAGCCTTGCAGGTGAAAGGCATGAAAATATGGTGTCTAGTGTGGAAGAGCCACTGGAGGGGCTGTTGCTGCAATAGAAGCTAGGATTGAGGAGATACCACTCAGATCAAAAAGCTGAAAGGCTAGGTGAAAAGGAAGGAGGGAGTAAAGTCAAAGCAGTGTCTCCTGGAACTAACACTGTCCTGTTTTTGTCTAACTCCATACTTCTGGGCTGACCTGATACAGATTACAAGAAGTGGGGGTAGCATAGTCTGGCCTACTCCTCCTGCTTACCCTCACCAGCCCAGCACTTCCAAAACATGGGCTGGCACTGGTAAGTTGCCTAGGTTCCAGCTTTTTTCCCTTTTCCTCTTGACTTGTGTGCAATCATTTGTGTGCCTCAGAATATCCAGGATGCATGTGGGGAGACACAGATGGATGTACCCTCTAAAATGGGTGCTTTTGCTAGAGTGAAGCATGCTTAACCCACAAAAGGAGGAGATTCTCCCCCCCCCCCCCCCCCCCGGTTAATAAAATCAGCACCTAGGTTTTGAAAGAGATTCTATCCCTGTTCCTGTACTTTGATCATACAGAGAGATTTAGCTAATAACATTTCCTTAGCATCAGAAGCAGATGAATCCAGGAACTGGTGGGGTTGTATCGGTCTACCAGCATCTAGAGATAGAGATAGGGTCATTCCATGTCAAGTGGTCTGGTGGTCCCTGCGCGACCATCACAGATTTCGATGAAAGTTTCTGTGAACATTCATACATGTCCCCAATGAACATTGGTAAAGTTTGACGTTCGCCGATGCAATACTTGCTGAGATATAGTAATCTGTTTGACCCCATACTGCAGCCTTCTATGGTATGACTCAGAGATTTTGGCAACCTTGAGACACTGTATCTCCGGCAATATTTTGTTGAGAGAAACAAAACTTGGCCATCTTGTACAACTTTTTGCGCTCTATTAAACAAAATAATTAAAAAAAAGTCTTCATGAGCGAGAAGGTTGGAACATGTTTTGAGAGAATTTTCTAAGTATGTAGGTATTCATTTTCAAAGCACATAGACTTACATAGGAACATACGTTTCTATGTAAGTCTATGTGCTTTGAAAATGAGCCTCATAACATTTTCAAGTGTTTTGGTTAGTAGATATTAATGATACACTTTTATTCTTGTGGATGGTCCTTGTATAAGAATGAATGGAATGCTGATGATGGGAAATACTTTACTATCTAGTTATTATTTCTTTTACTTGAATATAAATATATATACTTTTTTTTTGTAGCCTAAAGAAAGACACCTTATTTCAATAAAATGGACACCTTTAGAAGACGGCGGAGTCCGGGAATTGATAACTTTCGTTGTCAATGGCATTGTGAAACACCAAGCTGTTTTGCTAGGTAGAGCTGAACAGACAAAGACAAAGGTACATTTCATGTTTTAAATGGACACAAACTATAGCCATATCTCTGACCTTGTTTATTGGCTTCAGTAGAAAATGAGTCTACAATAAAATAAAACCATGCAGCAATAAGATTGTTGTAAATCCAGTGTGTCAGTTACAGTTATTTTTGGGTGTCAGCTGATCCAGCCAATTCATACAACATGATGTGGGGTAAATATTGTACTAAGAGACATAAGTTGTGTAATTGTTTATGGATCAAGTTGTTCACTTATGAGTAAGTGTTTATTTCAGCAATGTTATTAAGCAAACTGTTACTTTATTGCTTGCCAGTAATTTTCCTAATAAAACAATTTTTTTTCTTTCTAACTTCACGTGTGAGTATAGTGAGATTGCAATATTGATTTAGTATAGATTGCCCCTCCTGTTGAAATATTGGAATATACAAAATAAGAAGAGAAGTAAGCATCAGTGCAACATTCTCTATCTTTAATTTTTACTTTATTGATTTGTATTCAAGTAATTCATTCTAATATTTTCAAACACCTGTTTTCTATTTTTGACTTGTGTGTGAGTGTGACCTGTCACCTATATTATTTTTTTTTTCTTATCCAAAGAGGTTAAATTACTATTAGTACTGTCTTTTACTGAAACTACTACTGTACCTGAATGACACCACTTTGATATATTTTGGGCCGATAGGCCGTATATAAGGTAAGCAGTATATAAGAAGTTAGATAGGGGTACTGAATGTATTTGCAGTTAATTTTTGAGTAATCCTCAGATTAACGTAGCAATAAAAGCAATGAACACTTTCCCTGTAAAACAGTGCTGTTTTTAAAAGGTGCTTACTACATTAGTAAATAAGTATTATTGTAATTAAAAATCAAATTTGGTGTTTTTAATTTGGGTTGTGAAATAAATGAGGTTTCAGTTCTTCTAGTCTCATTTGAACTTTGGTCTTCTAATTGGTAGTGACATTTCTAATTCTTTTAAATTGTGTTTTCAGAAGCGTCTATGGAATGTCATTGAAAAGAAACACAAATCAGCAGGAATTAATTTTACAAGAGCCAAGAAAAAAGAACTGAATATTAAAAACACAAAAACCTTTTGTGTTTCTAGGAAAATGGATAATATTGGATCAGATAGAATTAGAAGCCCCTTGCAGTCCTGTGAAAATTTGACCACAGCTGGAGAGAACCTGTCTTCTCCAAAGTTTTCCATTGACAACACAGAGAATAAAAGATTATCATCCATTGGCTCTCAAGGACACCATGCATCAGACTCTTTGAAGAAATCAAAATCATCCTCTCTTTTTTGCACATCTGAACATGAGTCGCTGCAAAAAATTATTTCTGTATCTACTGTTCATAAAGATTTTAATTATGAGGAGGCTGAAAAAAATACTAGTATCCTGAGACTAGATAATAGATTTTTTAAAAAGGAGGATCATGTTGCATGTACGTCAGATTCTATGGGTTGGTTAACTACAAGCTCTGCTTTTTGTAAAGCTGCATATTGTAAATCAGTTCAAGAAGTTACTTGCATCAGAAATCAACATCATCTTAATTTTGATGAGAAGGCTACTTGTATCCATAGCTGTGTTAATGGACCAGGAATAGTAAATTGTACAAGTGAAAGATTTGATGGGAGAACTTTAAATAGTATGTGTTCACCTGTTGATACATCAGATCCACAATCAATATTAAATACTTCATTGAGCCAAAGGAGGATTTTAAGTCCAGATTCTTTTGTAAATAACAGTTACAGCCCAGATAATGACATGGAGCTTGCACATAAACCTATTTCACCAGATCAGTTTGTAAGGGATAACTTCCTCGCTGTACAGTCTGTTACACCTCGGCCGTTACAGGAGTCTTTACCTGCATCATCTCTTACTAGTAATTTGGATTTATCTATTTCAAATTCCTCCCCAATACAGAAGAACAGTAAAACACACGCTACTTTTGAGAAGCTGGAGCCGGTGAAATCTCAATTAACTTACTGTATTAAACAAAAAAACAGTTTTCCCCAGTCTGAGATTCAGAATGACTTACAGTCCAAAAGACTCCCTGTTCTTTCGGCAACAGTTACCAAAAGTAGATTTGCCACTGGGGAGAGAGCAGAAATCCGTGAAAAACCAAAATGTAGACGATACCTTGGCAGTGCTTTAACAGAACCTAAATGTATTGTATCTAAGCAATCGAAGTCGGTGATTGCTCTGAATGATCCTCCAGTGATAGATTCCATTTCTAATGAAACTGGAGTTCAAGAAGGTGAAAATCATTCGGAAGAACTCAGAATTACTACCCTTAGCCGTAAAAGGAAAAGTTCAGAATATATAGGAGAGATTGCTTCTGATATCAAAACTGATCAGTACATGGAATTTGCTTCCAAAACAATCATTGAGCCTTGCATCGAGGCAAAGAAGCTGAATAATGCTAAAAATGTATGTTCTGCTGGGCTTCTAAGTAATAGGGAAAAACAAACACACAGAAAGAAATTTGGTAAGAATGGCTATTGCTACTATTGCTATTTAATAACGCTTTTAGTTTCATAGTTATAATCATTAGCAAAGTCTCAAATGAGCTTTAAGGGTTTTACCTTTTCTAAAAAAATTTTTTTCTCAAATTTATAGTTTGTATAGTGAATGCACAGTAATAAGGTATAATAGTTGTAGACTGATGTGTGACAGGTATGATAAACAGATTTGAAGTTAAGGTAGTTGGTTCCATGCTTAATTTTCTAAATGTCAAGGCCAAACTGTATAAAGATGATATTGGAGGCATTTATACAAGTAGAAACCTGTTTAACATATAGAGTAGTAGCTGAAAAATTGCTTTTTCACCCCCAATTGCAGGTGAAAGTTCATATTCATATTCTTAGCTACAGTTAGAGTTCTTTGGGGCTGTGACTTAGGTGGCTTCAGAAAATTATGTACATGGATTGTATTTTATGAGTTTTTACCTGGAATGTGTTCAATGGCCTCCTATAGGAGAGGTGGAGACTAAAACTGTGTTTGAATTCAAGGTTATGGAAGAGGAAGGGACTTTATAGAGCTTATTAATTTGGTTAGGGCTCTGTGGTCTTTATCATACTGTTCCCAGTGCAGTATACTAGGAGTATAGAAAAAGAATATCTTGATCTCCATCGACCAGCAGGGTGTAATCGACCACAAAAGTGGATGTTGTCATTGATGATGGGATGGAACAGCTTTTCCAGAGCTCAGAACAAGTGTAAAAATCTGAGCATGCATGGCCCTTCCTATAGCAGTCACCAGTTTTTTGATACTGTCTGCCTTTTTTTTAATTTTACTTTGTTCTCCAAATTAGTGATGTAGAATAAGCTAGGATTCTGAACGTGCCCTACTTATGACTTAGGAATAGTGAACAGTGTTCATGTGATCTGCCTCAGGTCCGCTCACATGCAAGCTGACCACAATGAATGCAGAAGAATGTCCTTAATACCTGGAAAACATCTATTCCATCTCCACAAACATTCCTTATCCTGCTAGACCAGTCCAGACAAGTGGGTTGGGACCTCTTCCTACCAGCAGATGAAGGCAGAAAACACTGATGTTGTGTAAGCAGGGGTGCAACCCTGGAATCAGCCAGTATTTCTCTGTCTACACTGTACAGCAATGGTTTGGTGTAGCAGGTTGGTTTTGCAGGCTGGTTTCTTGGAGGCACAGATTATGGGCTGGAGCCTTGCAGTTGAGGGTCTGACCCAGTGTGCTGTTAGGTTTCAGGGTAATGAGACCTTGGTATGTAGTGGAAGTCTACAATAAACAGAACCCTAGTTGCAGAATTGTATCAGGCCCACAATAGGGTCAATGTCTGGAACTGGACAAAACCAGAGATGGTTGTGCAAGTAAGCCATAGTGACCCAGGAACTCAGACACACAGAAGCTGGTGGCTTCTCCGGAACCCACTCAACACACAAGGACACGAGAGGTTGCTAGAACCCACACACACGATGAAGCACAGGGCTGCTGGAACCCTCACATACAGACAGATGTTGGAATGCAGCACAGTGGGAACTCACACCTACAGCGAGGTCCGCTGTTCACTGGAATCCATTGCACAGCAAGGTAGCACAACGGCAGCTGTCTGGTAGGCAGAAAGGACAGCATCTCAGGACCCACAGGAGCAAGTATGCAGGAAGGGCAGCTTTGATGCAAGAGCAAGCCAGCACCCAACAGAGTTGAATGCCCCATTCAATGTCTGATGTCGTCATGGGTGCACTGGAGTCCGGTTGGAGCAGGTCCCTTGGTGCATGTAGCACCGCAAGAGTGATTCCTCCTGCTGCTGCCGTTTCTGACTCCAGAGTCACAGTAGGACCGTGACATGAGCTCTCAGGGGTCAGCCTACAGGCCTTCATCCTGATGATGTTTTATCAATAGCTTTAATAGGAAGCCAACATAGTTTACACAAGTAGCTCTTTCAAAGTGAGAAACTTGAAAGATTAATCTAGCTTCTGTATTCTGGGCCGTTTGTAATCTTTTGAGGACACATTTCTTACATCCTGCATATATATCATTACAGTAATTAAATTGAGTTAGGACTACAGATTGCATTAGTAACCTGAAGATAGCAGAAGGAAAAAAGAGTCAATACATTTCAATTTCCAAAGGGATTTGAAGGATTTACTAACCACAGAGGAAACCTGATGTTCAAATGTGAGATACCTATCAATAATGATACCCGGTATGCTCAACATTTGCTCCAGCAGGGATTCTCAGTGGTTCCTCTGTGTGCCCAGGAAAGAGCGTTGGGAGCGGAGGTAGGCATGGCTGCTGAGAGGCCATGGCACACTGGGAGCAGCGAGGCATCGAGTGGGTCTCCACCTGCCTCGAGGTCTTCTATATAGGCCCCCCTGGGACCATCTGTTGTCAGACCTGACCCCGAGGTGATGTGGGGATTCGATGTCGTCCTCGACACCGAGAGGTACATCGAGCGAAGGCTAAGAAGTACCGATACCGCTCTCTCTCGATGCATGATACTGGGGCGCCGAGGGATTCGGCACCTGAGAAGCGTTGATGCTAGGAGGACCACTCCCCCTCCATACAGGAGATGCTGACACAGCGGCCTCTCAGCAGTCTGGTTCCTGCTCCCGAGCCCCAGGCGACTCTGCCACTGACTGCTCCACTGGCCCCGCAGCCTTTTCAGATGGTGGATCTCGACGAGTACATTCGGGCCTTGCTTCCAGAGCTTCTGGAAGGACTGCTGCATCAATCTGCAGCGACGTCGGGGGTGCTTGTGCCTACCATGCCAACTGCTGTAGCTGTGTCTGGCCCTCCACCCGCGGTGAGGTCCTCGAGCTTGGTGCTGCTTGTGGTGCTGGTATCGGCTGCCACCCAGGTGGACTTCCTATCAATGCTGGTGAAGGAAGGTTCACTGCAGTCTATGCAGGAGTCGGATGCTCGACATTGCCATCGAGACCATGGGCCTTCAGTGTCGAGGTGGGTTCGGTCACTGAGGGAAGTGCTCTCCGATACCGAGGAGAAATGCTCGTGGGAGTCGGAGGAAGATCCCAAGTACTTCTCGGATGAATCCTTTGGGATTCCCTCTGAACCTTCCCCATCACCTGAAAGGAGACTGTCCCCTCCTGAGAGCCTCTTCTTTTCATCTTTGTGATGGAAATGGCTCAGGCCATTCCATTCCCTGTAGATGTGGAGGATGAGCCCAGGGCTGAGATGCTCGAGGTCCTGGACTACACCTCTCCACCTAGAGAGGTAGTGACACCTCCTTTGCATAAGGTACTCAAGGAAGTCCTTATGGGGAACTTGGCGTCCCCTCTGTCTGTCCCTTTTGTCCCGAAGAAGACAGATTACCAGTACCGGATCCACGGGGAACCTGGGTTGATGAGGTATCAGTTACCCCACAACTCCTTGGTAGTGGACTCCGCTCTCAAGAGGTCCAAGATTTCTAGAGACTATGCTTCGGTGCCCCCAGGTAGAGAAGCTAGGACCTTTGGACTCTTTTGGAAGAAAGATGTATCAGGCCGCCATGCTCGCTGCCCATATTCAGTCAAACCAGCTCTTCACAAGCATCCACTTGCGGAACTCGGTGAGGCAGCTGTCAGCTTTGGTCGATGCCCTCCCTCCGGAGCAGGCCGAACCTTTTCACCAGCTGGTCAAGCAGCAGAAGGCGTGTCGTAAATTCTTGGCCAGGGGTGCTTACAACACTTTTGATGTAGCATCTAGGATCTCTGCTAAAGGTATAGCAATGCGCAGACTCTCATCACTGCATGTTTCTGACCTGGACCATTCAGTTCAGAAGAGGATCACAGATGTTCCTTGCCGGGGAGATAATCTTTTTGGAGAGAAGGTGGAAGATCTGGTTGACCAGATCAAGAAGTATACTGATGCTATGGCTTTTCTCTCCCACCGGACGCCTTCTGCTACCACCTCTTCAACTAGGAGGTATTTTGGTGGGTCCCGGAGTGCTCCCTATTCCTACTGTAGCCATAGGTACAGTCCGGCGACTCGGCAGCCTACTCGTTCTTGTCAACAGCATGCGCCCAAGGCCCCTACTGCTCCTCAGCAAAAACCAGGGACGGGTTTTTGACTGGCTCCAGCAGAGCATAGCCGCTATGTGTCCGTACCAGACGACTTGCCGGTGGGAGGGAGGTTAATGTTTTTTCACCAAAGGTGGCCTGTCGTAACCTCCGACCGGTGGGTTCTTCAAATAGTCTGGTTAGGATACACACTCAGTCTGGAATCCAGACCTCTAAATTGCCCACAGGGAGCTCATTCATACAGCTCCCAGCACAGGCAGGTACTTGCAGAGGAACTCTCCGCCCTTCTAAAGGCCCATGCGATCGAACCCGTTCCACCAGGGGAAGAAGGGCTGGGATTCTGTTCCAGGTACTACCTTGTGAAAGAAAACAGGGGGGATGCGTCCCATCATAGACCTAAGGGCCCTAAACAAATTCCTAGTACGAGAAAAGTTCAGGATGGTTTCCCTGGGCACCCTTCTTCCCGTGATTCAGGAAAACAATTGGCTATACTCTCTGGACTTAAAGGACGCTTATACTTGTATCCCAATACTTCCAGCCCACAGGAAGTATCTTCGATTTCTGCTGGGAGCATATCACTTTCCGTACTGCGTACTGCCCTTTGGCCTAGCATCAGCTCCCAGAGTCTTCACAAAATGACTAGCAGTGGTTGCAGCGTCGCTACACAGACTGTGATTTTGTGTTCCCTTATCTCGACGATTGGTTGGTGCAGAGCACCTTGGAGGAAGGTGCTGGCGAGTCCATGCAGAAGACTATTCAGTTGCTGGAACTACTAGGATTTGTAATCAATTACCCCAAGTCCCATCTCACTCATGTTCAGAAATTGGAGTTCATTGGAGCATTACTTGACATGGCAACGGTTTGAGCCTACCTCATGAGACTGAGGGATTGGGTGTCCAAATGGCAGATGAAGTTCAACGTTGACAAGTGCAAAGTGATGCATGTGGGAAGGAGGAACCCGAATTACAGCTATGTTATGCAAGGTTCCGCTTTAGGAGTTACGGACCAAGAAAGGGATCTGGGAGTCATTGTGGATAGGACATTGAAATCTTCAGCTCAATGTGCTGCGGCGGCTAAGAAGGCGAACAGAATGTTGAGTATTATTAGAAAAGGGATGGAAAACAAACATGAGGATGTTATAATGCCGTTGTATCGCTCCATGGTGCGACCGCACCTGTAGTATTGTGTTCAGTTCTGGTCGCCTCATCTCAAAAAAGATATAAATGAATTGGAGAAGGTGCAGAGAAGGGCGACAAAAATGATAAAAGGGATGGGACGACTACACTATGAGGAGAGGTTAAGACGACCAAGACTCTTTAGCCTGGAGAAAAGGCAGCTGAGGGGTGATATGATTGAGGTGAGTGGGGTAGAGTGGACAGATGTGAAGCGTTTGATTACACTTTCTAACAATAATAGAACCAGGGCACACAAGATGAAATTAGAATGTGGTAGGTTTAAAACGAATCGGAGAAAGTTTTTCTTTACTCAGCGCGTAGTTAGACTCTGGAACTCATTGCCGGAGAAGGTAGTGACGGCAGCTGGCCTTGCTGAGTTTAAAGGGGGTCTGGATAGAATCCTGAAGGAAAAGTCCATTGATCGTTATTAAATTTTGGGTTTTTGCCAGGTTCTTGGGGCCTGGATTGGCCGCTGTTGGAGATGGAGTGCTGGGCTTGATGGACCTTGGGTCTTTTCCCAGCGTGTTGGTGCTTATGTGCTTGTTTACCTTCCCGAGGCACGGGCAGACAATCTTCTGTTCCTAGTGTCCAAGGTTCGAGCAATTCACAGCTCGACAGATGTTGAGACTTTTAGGGGACATGGTCTCCACAGACACGCCCATGACATGTCTGCACATGAGATCTGCTCAATGAATCCTAGCTTCCCAATGGTGTCAAGCCACGGGGAATCTAGAAGATATGTGTGTCCACTGACTTTGCACATTCTCTTCAATGGTGGACAATTCGATCCAGTTTGACCATGGGACACCCATTCCAAATTCCTCAGCTGCATAAACTGCTGACGATGGATGCATCTCTCCTAGGGTGGGGGGCTCATGTAGATGGGCTCCACAGGGACCCTGGTCCTCTAGGAAACAGATATTCAGCTCAACACCCTGGAGCTCCGAGTTGGAACGCTCTAAAGCCTTTCAGAGATTGGCTAGCCAACCAATCTTAATTCAAACAGACAATCAGGTTGCGATGTACTACACCAACAAGCAGGGAGGCACTGGATCTTACCCTCTGTCAGGAAGCCATCCAGATGTGGCGTTGGGTGCGTCGTCATGACATGTCTCTCTAAGCCACTTATCTGGCAGGCATAAACAGTCTGGCCGACAGGCTGAGCAAGATAATGCAACCTAACGAGTGGTCGCTGAATATGGGCGTAGCCTGCAAGATCTTCTGAGCATGGGGCACCCCCTTGGTGGATCTTTTCACCACTCCGCTCAATCACAAGGTTCCTCAGTTTTGTTCCAGACTTCAGGCCCACAGCAGACTAACGTCAGATGCCTTTCTCCTACATTGGGGGACAGGCTTTCTATATACATATCCTGCCATACCTCTGGTGGGAAAGACTTTGCTGAAACTCAAGCAAGACCATGGAACTATGATCCTGATTGCGCCGTACTTGCCGCGTCAGATCTGGTTCCCTCTTCTTCTGGAGTTGTCCTCCGAAGAACAGTGGAGAGTAGAGTGTTTCCCGACCCTCATCACGCAGAACTAGAGGTTGCTTTTACATCTCAACCTCAAGTCTCTGGCTCTCATGGCCTGGATGTTGAGACCCTAGAATTCACTTCCTTGGGTCTTTTGGAGAGTGTCTCCCGAGTCTTGTTTGCTTGCAGGAAAGATTCCACTAAGAGGTGTTAACTCTTTTCAGTGGAGGAGGTTTGCAATCTGGTGTGACAGCAAGGCTGCAGATCCCCTTTCTTGTTCTACGCAGACCCTGCTTGAATACCTTCTACACTTATCAGAGTCTGGTCTCAAGACCAACTCCATAAGGGTTCACCTTAGTGCAATTAGTGCTTATCAGTGTGTAGAAGGTAAGCCTATCTGTAGACCGCCTTTAGTTGTTTGCTTCATGAGAGGTTTGCTCTCTTCAAAGTCCCCAGTCAAATCTCCGCCAATGTCATGGGATCTCAATGTCATTCTCACCCAGCTGATGAAACCTTCTTTTGAGCTACTGAATTCCTGCCATCTGAAGTACTTGACCTGGAAGGTAGTTTTCTTGGTGGCTGTTACTTCAGCTCATAGGGTCAGTGAGCTTCAGGCCCTAGTAGTGGATGCACCTTTTATCACAACAGAGTAGTCCTTCACATGCACCCTAAATTTATGCCAAAGGTGGTGTCTGAGTTCCATCTGCCACCATTTTTTTTCCCTGTCCTCATGCCTACCCTGGCGAAAGCAGCTTGCACACCTTGGACTGCAAGAGACTTGCCTCAGGTACAAACTTAAATTGTGAGCCCTCCAGCGACAGAGAAATACCCAGTCTACCTGAATGTAACTCACCTTGAGCTACTACTGAAAAGGTGTGAGCAAAATGCGTATAAATAAATTAGCAAGTCTAGTAAGGCTATTTACTAGAAAGAGGAGCATAACAAATTGGTCCCACGTTGCTATAGAAATTTAATCTTCCTACAGACTATCTGCTCAAAATAGACTATTTATACTGTAGCTAAGAAGCCTCTCCCAGGTCTAGTGTCCAAAATAAGACCAAGTCCGTTGATTCTCCTATTAGTAAATTAAAGGCAGCATACAAGCTGGTAAGCTCCACATCATATAATGGTTGCTGCTGTCACTGAGCCAATCCCACACTCATTTGGTGTAAATTGTAGTTAAGGTAATCCATGAAAAGATCGGTGCACAGCTTGATAATGTAGCTAAAAAGCCTCTCCAAGATACAAAGATAAAGACTGCACCAGATTTTCATCGTCTTCTATTCACATAAACATAGGGGCAATCCATCAAAGGGTCTCTGCTGCAAAAATGGCAATTTGCTACAAGTAGCAAGCGAATTATGTGTTTTAATGCAGTATTGATGACTGGGTACACATAAAGATTAAAAATAAAAAGCAATGGCGACAATAGAGCACCTTGTGGCATTGCATATTTCAAAAAGTTGGGTTTAGAAAGTTTAGATTCAACCAGCACATACTGGGACTTTATTTTCTATAAAAAGATCTAAACCAAAGTAACACAACAACACAGATCCTAATGTTCATTAGTCTAGTTAATCGCATGATCAAATATATTGAAAGCGGCACTTAAGTCGAATAAAACATCATTCCCTTTGTCTAAGTACTTCTAACAATCGTCAGCAATATCTAACAAAACAGTTTCTGTGCTATGGAACTTCCTAAAACCAGACTGAAACTCGGAAAGAACCTCCTGTTCCTTGACAAAGTCAAGCAAGTACATTAAAACTACCTATTCTAAAACTTTAGATAAAAATGGCAAATTAGACACCAGTCTAAAATTTCCCAATCTTTTCATGGAAAAAATCTGACAAGGTTTCATAACTCAGTGGAGTAGATAAACATTGTTCAGTACCTTGAGAAGTAATGAACAAATTCTTAGTCAATACAAAAATATTCCTAGATCTATTAGGAATTTTCAACTGAGTAAAATAAATTCTTAGTCTCAAAAATGACTGATTTATATTCCTCTGAGAATCTTTTCCAGACTCCTCTTATCAAAAGTTGGCATTCTGCACCAAGTTCTCTCAGCCGCCTTCACCTTTACCAGGGAGAGAAAAACTTATGAAAAATAGGTTTAACCTTTTTAGTGGAAGCCAGGTGTTCATACAAAAGTTGAACACCTAAATTTCAAGATTCAATAGTTTTCTCAAAAGGGTAACCAACCAAATTCAAATTCTCTAGTAGCTGAGAGATACCATGGGCTTGATGTCAGGTGGCTTTTGGATTAAAAGATTTGATATTAATGTACCTGTATATATTGTAAATTTCTTTTATTGTACCACAGGCAGTATATTGAATCCCATTACCCTTATCCTTTCCCTTTATGATTTGATCTGCATCTGTTCTGTCTCTGGCCTACTTGTGCTCAACTGCAGGTGCCAGCTTCAGCACTGGACAGCAGATTCCACCTTGAAGGTTCATTTGAACATGCATTTTTCAAGGGTGCATTTTGTTTGGTGAGGATCTAGTTAAGGCCAGGCCTTAGAGACTCCCAGAGGATGGTAAAAATCTATATTTAGGGGATCTGGGGCTAATGTCGCCTGGGCAGGCAAAGTTTGGCTGTTGCTGATTTATTGAGGGAGCAAAAGGGACATCCCTCTTGTGGAAAAGAAATGTTTGAGGTGGGGATAAAATTGAGGAGTACAAAATCCTGAGTGGTGTAGAATGGGTAAAAGTGATTCGATTTTTTTTTTTCAAAAAAGTACAAAGACCAGGGGACACTCAATGAAATTACATGGAAATACTTTAAAACAAATAGGAGGAAATATTTTTTTCACTCAAAGAATAGTTAAGGTCTGGAACTCATTGCTAACAGCAGTTAGCGTTTTAAAAAAAAAGGTTTGGACAAGTTCCTAAAGGAAAAAATCCATAGTCTGTTATTGAGATAGACATGGGGGAAGTCAGTGCTTGCGATTAGTAGCATGGAATGTTGCTACTGTTTGGGTTTCTGCCAGGCAGGGGTGGCCCAAAGCAAGATGCCACCTGAGGCAGGACTGAGGCCGCCCGGCCCCCCTGCCTCGGTGGGCCAAGCTCTGGCATCTCCCCCGCCTTCCTTCCTGCACCCTGTTCCCCAATTTTACCTTCTTTTTAAGTAAGGCGGTTGAGGGATAGCAGCATCCTCTTCCTTTGTTGCTACTGTGACCCCATTGAGGGTCATTCAGCACTCTCTGTGGAACTCCAGGTAGGCCAGTTACACCTGTTCCTTCAAGAGTGTGCCCTCATACACCTGACCAGTGGCATTAGAGGCTTTTTGTGCCCTGGAGCTCACATAACCCATTCTAGATGCCCTTATGGTAACCCCTTGCGAGTCCTTTCTCATGAGGCTATAGAGCAGTTAATTCAGCTTGGAGTTGTGGAGTCCATACCAGTACAGGAGCAGGATCGGGGAAGAAAGTTCATCATCTAATTGATTTAAAGGGATTTATTTATTTAGGGGTAAACTGCTTGACAGTTTTCATTCTTTAAATCTAGCTATTTATACATACGTACATACATACATATCTGTTGTGAATGTCCATGCCTATTTCTGTTGTGTTGATGGAAATGTAAAAATTAACAATAATAAAAAATATATATTAGAGCAACTGTTGTCATGATAGGGCTCTTGAAATTTGCATCACTAGAGAAAATCTATAAAGTAGCTACTGGGTCTTCAGTTTATACTTTCTAGTTATTTGAACCAACCTTCAGTCTTAGCGAGTTCAGTACTACTTGTCCATCTCCTGTTCTGCAACAGGGGGATGATTGTTTCTGATACTAAATCAGCCCTTCGTTTGGAGGGAGTCATTTGTTTAGCTGACTATAACATGCTTGTCAGTGGATGTTTTTAATCAAGTTGTTCCCCTGTAACAGGTGCTCTTCAAAGACAACAGGATTAATAAGACATGCAATTTCACCCAGTTAATTGAGTGTCCATTTATGAACTTTTAACTGGGGAACTGCTCTGTGTGAGCGGGGGGACATGCTCATAATTTTATTCTTGTTTTGAGCTCTGAAATCCTTTTGCAGTCACTCACCTGTCTGATTTAATTTTGCTGTCTGAGAACACCTATTAAAGGTAACTTTGCTTTTTCTACAGTAACTTTTTTTCTGAAAATTTAATGAAACCCTCAATCAGAAGACCTTGTTTTGTATAAATGATTTGTGATTGGGTTTATCGATCTTGCTTTTTTTGTTCTATAGGTTTGTCTCGGACGTCTACCTTTGCCGGCCCCAAAAGAAACAAACATATTGTTACTGTGCCACAGTCTCGGTTGACCTTCGTGAAATCAAAAACAGGTGGAAAGTTTAGATCAACTTCTAAATTACTCATTATTTCCTCTTCTACTTGTACCCTTTTTTATTCTTTTAAACGCAATATGTTGGAAAAAATTATAAATAAGGAATTCAAAATAAATATCTTTTAAATTATAATAGAACAGGACTAAATTTGGCATTTGAGAAAAAAGCGATGGAAAAAAAAAACAGTGTTTGAAAATGGACCAGACTGGAGTGGGGGTTTCAGACAGAAATTCCTCCCCAAAATGGCCCAATGCAGTTCCTGTTTCTGCAGCACAGACATTTTGCTAGAGTGAAACATAGCAGCTAGGGAATTATTTCTTTTAAACTGCCTTTTCCTTGTCATCAAGCAGATGAAGCCATTACGTATGGGTTGTGTCCATCAACCAGCAGGGGGAGATAAAGAGCACTCAAATTTCACAGTGCCACATGGTCAGCTAGCTCCACTGCCTCTTCAGTATTCTCTGTCTCCCCAAGCAGGGTGGTTGCAGCTTGATCAAGCTCCTTAAAAAATCTGCCTGGGGGTGGCTCCTGGCTTGCCAGTTGTTAGCCGGGGTGTTAGAGGCTATAGCAGCTTCACTTTAAAGGCACATAGGTTAGCCCTTTCCCTGCCTTACCCATCTGCCTTTTAGTGATCAGATATGCATTTCATTTTCTTAATTCTGCTGGTTGCTATATGCACTGCTAAATAATATCTGTTACTGTGGGCAGGTTAGCTTGAAGGATAAGGAAACCAGGTTCATGCCTAGAGCCCAAACATTTAAGGGAGGAGGCTCAGTTGGGCATGCTCAGAACTGAGGTTAGGATTGCCAACTGTCCTGTTTTTGGTTTTTTTTCCCAGGATTCAATGTATTTTGCATTGATGCCCTGAAACTAGAAGGGTGGCTAATGTGTTGTGCATTCTTCAGAGTTTAAAATCTTTCTTGTTTCTCTGAGCATCCTCTTTGTGTGAGAGTCTGCTGTGTGCTTCCATTGTCACTATCTGAAGACACTGTGGGTAGGAAGGATCCAGTCAATAGGAAGGGAGTAGGGGCAGAACATAGGAAGGCTGCTCTAATTATAAAGAAGGGAGGGGTGAGCCAGTGGGGGGGGGGGGGGGGGGAGTTCTTGAGCTGTAAAGGTGGAACTTTTCTGCATGAGGTGGATGAGGGGGAATGAGCTCTGCCGGAGAGACTGGGCTGATATTGGATAGAGTCACTAAGTGCCTGGGGGAAGTGTACTTAGAAGCAGTAGAAATGGGAACAGGATTGGGGGGGGGGGGGGGGGGGGGGAAGGGGCTGCTGTAGCCTTAGGGATAAAGCTGTCACAGAATAGCTGACGATGATAGTGATAGAGCTAAGCAGTATACAGTAGTACACAACTTAGACTAGTGTGTGTATGTGAGAAGAGCAAGAATATATTTTTCTCTGATTCTGCAAGTATCGCAAATTGAGCTGAAGAAGTCTGCAGCTACAAGTATAGTGGTGTGCAGTGGAGGATGAAAATGACTTGCCCAGCTCCCCTGATTGTCAGCCTCACTGCTCTAACCATTAGACCACCCCATTCAAAGCATATACTTGCATATTTCCCATGTTCACTCACAACCTGCTGCAGCCACTATGGTACGCAGAACTACACCAGGGCTTTCCAAACTGTGGGCCATAACCCCAAATGGGTTGGAAAATCCACATTTGGTGTCGCAACATGTGCAGTTTGGAAAAAAAAAAACATTGTTGGCCTGCTCCTCCCAATGAGTGCAATTATAATTAGGCTACAATGGGGTTGTGGCCACAAAGCTTTGATAAGCTTTGCTCCATGCTACTTGCAGAGAGGTGAAATGAGGTGGGGGGGGGGGGGGGGGGGGGGGGAGGCAGGGAGAGCCATGAACAAAAATGCTGGAGGTGGTGGGGTGGTGGCCATGGAAGTGCATGAAGTTCTGTGGCAGGATTCTAAAAAGAAGTAAATAGGGGGTTCATTATTGGGGCCCACAAATGTATGTTAATCAAAGACCCATTATAGTATTCTGTCTTGGCAGTGGAACAGTGGCACCCTATTGAAGTCTTGTCGGTAATATCTAGTGATTTAATATGTTTACCACACTTGGTTTAATTGTATTGTTTCCAAGCCAAAGGAATATTTGTTAGCCCATTCAAGCCATCCCCTCCCCTTCTTTATGTCAAAGCAAAGGTGGATTTTTTGATAAGTTAACTGATAAACTGTCAGCTTTTGACACACAGAAATAGGAACAGCATCAGAAAGCTGAAAAGGAGTAGATGCCTCAGTTTAGCTTTCAATTGACTTCAGTGTGTGCAAAGGGTCAGTCTGTAGTTGCATGTTACACACTCCTAATGAGTAAGATTGAACACTGCCATCAAGAAGTAGAAGGGTTTGAAACAATATGATCATTCTATTATTGTTGGGTATGTAAGCACTTTTTTCCTAACTGGAATAGGAATTGTGTTTGAAACTGTGGATTGCCACAATGTAAGCCTTATTTGAAATTAGAAATCTTAGGCATGAAAAAGACTTTATATCTTTTACTAATCAGTTGAACTGCTTGTCCTCTGGCTTCTGACTTTTTCAAGAACCTTTAGTTTGGAAAATATTTTTTCTATTTTAAAAATAAAATGCAGTTATACTGTTTTCAGTGTTGTGTCAGTTGGGGGATTTTTAAAAATGTAGCTATTGGATATTGTGAATTTTTAGAAGGGATATGTGAACGTTAACTTGGTGTGTTTTTTTTTTTTTCTACAAAAATATCACTTTATTTTTAGCAATCCCAAGGCATCCAATGCCATTTGCTGCCAAAAATGTGTATTTTGATGAACGCTGGAAGGAAAAACAAGAAAAAGGTTTCATCTGGTGGTTGAATTTCATACTCACTCCTGATGATTTTACTGTGAAAACAGATTCTGTGCAAGGTAAAAGATTAATTAAATTGAATCAAAATGGATTGTTGCTAGGGGATGGAGGACAGGTGACTGATGGGTGAATTATAGTTAGGTGTCATGTTTAATGATGTTCAGTGTCCCACAGGAAGTATTTGAATATTTAGAGAAGCCCTTCTAATGCAGGGTTGCACAGATTACGGGTTGTGACCCCAAATGGGATTGCAAATTCTACATTTGAGGTCATGATCTGAATAAACTGACCCCCCCCCCCCCCCCCAAAAAAAAAAAAAAAACCTGTTATCGGCCTGCATCTCCTGACGAGGCCACACTGTAATTAGGTCTGCACAAGTTCTGTGGAAGGTAGGGAATGACAGTAGCATTGGCCGCAAAGCTGTAAAAGAGCCTAGAACAGCAGCATGGAAGAATGCTAGGCCTCGGGGGTTGCATGCTTTCTGTGGCCGCAATAATGGGTTTGTGGCCACATAAAGTTTGATAAGCAGGTTCCTAATGTATGATTAGGATCCTTCATTATCCTTTTAAAGTTATTTTCACCCTAATATTGCCATTTAAAGCAACAGCTCCAAACTGGTTTGAAGCAGAATTGTAGTTTTACTGGGCTGCCAGCAGAGAGAAGCAGGGACTGACCAGTGTTGCAGCTGTAACAAAGAGGGGGGGGGGGGGGGGGGGGGGGGTCAGCACTTCTGCTTTTAGAAAAGTCCTTCTTTCCTTTATTTTCCACCCCTTCTTTAGCTCTTCCAACTAGCAAGAGGAATCTGTGAGCAATGCTTGTCTGCTGTGGCTGCTTTCTCCTCTGCATTTAGAATTGTGGGGCCCCATGGCCTCAAGATCTACCAGCTCTGAGTAATTCCAAGGGCAAAGGAAAGCCCACAGAAGAGGAAGCAGCAGATAGGTTGTGGTCACTCAGCTCCTGTAAGCTGAACTCTAGGTCTGGGCTTCCCAAACTATGTTTGCGGTCACAACCACAGCATCTGAGACTAATACAACAGTGAATCCCTTCATAAAGGTAGTTGTTAAATCCCAATAAATAAATTGAATATGCTGTTTTTTCTCTGAGTACATGCAGAATGTAATAATGTCACTGATGGGCGACATCCATTCAATGAAGCCTGGTGCCGAAAATGCTTCCCAGTGTCCATTCTAGAAGTGTTTGAAAGTGTCTGAGCACGCCTTCCTGCCTGCCATCATTGCATAAAACCAGCTCAGTCTTCATTTTTTTTTGTGCAGCAGTGAAGATATATGTTGTCTGCTGTCCCATGCAGTTTGCATCTCTGAAAACATTTTACCATTGCAAATTGTGGTGTTTTGCTGTCTTGACATGTGTAAGTTGTATATGTGGGGCCTTAGACCTATTCCTTTCTCCTGAGTTTCTTCTAGCCAGAGTTTTCGGCACTCTTTATTTTTTTGTGGCCCACTAGTTTCCCTTATGCCTCAGGCACATTTTTCATTGAGCCATTTTGATTTTGCTTCGGCTGTTTTTCCTGACGTGTTCCATAAAACTCTGTGGTTTGAAATACTCCCGGTGCAATAGTTCCATGTTGCTTATGGACACATGCCTGGGGTGTGCAAATGAACCCTCTTGTAAACTCCATTCACAAATGTCAATTAGATACATCAAGGATTGAAAGAAGTAGTGTGAATGGATTTTTGGCACCAGTAGGTCTGACCCATTAACTTTAGCATCGGAGGCATCCAGGCTCTGGCAGCTGCACTGGACACTGGGGATACATCGACATCAAGAAGGCCTCCATCTTCCTTGACATCGAGCGTTGGTAGCGACCGTTAGGATCAGGCATCCTCCGATCCCTCCCCGAGGATGACGGAGGATTTCTCATTGCCCTCGTCAACATCAAGGAACTCCAATGCAATGCATTGGGTGGAGGCCAAGAAACATCATCAATTTCCCCCTTGATCACTAGGGCATCAAGCTCACCAGTGTCCTTGAAGTGTCCCTGATGTGTGAGAGTTGTTCATTCTCCTGGAAACCAAACATGGTGAGAGAGTCTCCATTGAGCTGATCACTGGTACTCCCAAGATACCTTCAAAGGAAGTAAGCACTCTAGCAAACCCTAGCCTTTACAATGGCTTCCTCGAAGGAGTAGCCCTGGGCCATGGTCCAGAAGCAGCCTCTATTTGCTTGACAGGAGGCTCTGGCATCGAGGGTACAGGTGCTAGCATTTCAGGTGGTCCGGCTTATTTTTGAGATCCATTCATTGCCTATGGGGAGAACATTGATGCTAAGGGCTTCATAGGCATCGGAACCAGTGTACACTGAATTGGTATCGGTCTACAGTCCCTCAGGGGGAAGCCGCCTCAAGGCACCGGGGTCCTCAGTACCTTGATGACCCTAGCCCAAGCTTGACCATGGTGTCAGTCATCTGAGTTAGGCAGAGACTCTGGGCGAATCTCCCACCTGCAAGTTATTTCCCCACAATTCCAGGGCTTCCACAGTTCCTACAAAACACCCACAGGGCAAGAAAAATCACCAGGATTTTTAGTCCAGGACAACAGAGCTAATAAACTAATAGGTTTATTATCAGAAAAAGTAGAACTGTGAACGGTAAAAGTAGTAAGCAGCAGATAGTGATAGGTAAAGTAACAGGTATCAACATTACTACTACTATTATAAATCACTTCTATAGCGCTACCAGTTGTACGCAGCGCTTTACAATTGAACATGAAGAAGACAGTCCCTGCTCAAAAGAGCTTACAATCTAAATCAGGACCAAAAAGGGTAAGGGAAGGACAGACAGACAGAAGGACACATAAGGAAACATTAAAACTAAACATTGCCTTACTACCTAAGTTAGTACCTGGGGAGTTCAGGAAAAATTACTGCTCACAGGATTTGAACAGGGTCTCAGTGTAGTGGTCTTCACTCTCCATACTCCTACTCTGAGACTAGGGAATTCCAGCATATTCTGGCTGGATCTTGCACATCAGGGCCCAGAGCACTCTGAGGGTATTTGGCCAATGGCACTGCAGGTTATTTTCCCTCAGGGGTTTCCTCTCTCCTTCAAGGAAGACAACAGTTAGCGGGGATTAAAAAGGTTTGGATAACTCCCTAGCAGAAAAGTCCATAAGCCATTATTAAGATGGATTTGGGGAAAATTCACTGCTTATTTCTTGGATAAGCAGCATAAAATGTAATACTGTTTTGGGATCTTGCCAGGTGCTTGTAACCTGGATTGGCTACTGTTGGAAACAGGATGCTGGGCTTGATGGACCTTCGGTCTGTCCCAGTATGGCAACACTTATGTTCTTACTAGTAAAAAATGGCCTGTTTCTCACACAAATGAAACGGGTGCTAGCAAGGTTATCATGTAATGGCGATTATGTTTTTAAGGGAACCATTAGGAGGCGAGGTGTGGTGCGAGTTCCGCGCTCGCCCGCTTCCCGTCACACTGCTGGTTACTATGGAGTTTGAGCTGCGTGGGAGTCTGGATGTCAGTGGCCAGTTGTGGCACGAGTTCCTGCCTCACGGCCATTCTGAGTTTGACACGGCGCTCATTAACGCTAAGAGTTCCATGCCCCCCCCTCTCTCTCCCCCTCTCCTCCGAGTGGCAGCCTGACCTGCGCTGCCCGCCGTCTTCTCCCAGTCCTCCACCTGCCCCTCTTCCTGCGTGCCGCCCAGAATTTAAAAGTTCTTACCTCGTGGCCGGTGGCAGCAGTGAAAGGCAAGCAGGCTCAGGTCTTCAGCCTGCCTTCCCTTCTCTCTCAGCTCTCATTTCCTGTTTCTGCAAGGGTAGGACCAGAGGCAGAGCTGAGAGGGAAGGCAGGCTGAAGCTCTGAGCCTGTTCGCCTTTCACTGCTGCTGCTGGACCCTGAGGTAAGAACTTTTAAATTCTGGGTGGCACGCAGGAAGGAGAGGAGCAGGCAAAGGACTGGCCAGTGCAGGTCGGGCTGGCTGGGAACTTCCATTCCGGGACTTCGGGGCGGGTCAAATATTGGGGGTGCTCGAGCACCCACGGAGTCGGCACCTATGCCTCCATATCTAGCAATTCTTCCCTCCCCTCCATGTCCAGCGATTCTCCTGTTCTCCGAGGACAAGCAGGCTGCTTGTTCTCACGACTGGTTGACGTCCACGGCAGCCCCCACCAACCGGAATAAAACTTCGCGGGCGGTCCCGTGCGCGACCGTTCCTGCTCAGTTTTTTTTTATTCCGCGCTGGAGAGAGATGTGTTATTGTCTCTTTCTCTGTCAGCCCCGGAAACCAGATTGTGGCCTAGCCGCGGTTTTTTCTCACTCGCGTATGTGTTCACGTATTTCTTTTTTGATTAAAAAAAAAAAAAAAAAAAAAAGAACAGTGTCCTCGTTGTCCCTAGCCGCGAGGGCGCTTCGTTGCGGCCTTGTGGCCGTGCGATCGTTTTCTTTTTCGGGTGTGCTTTTTCACCGCCACCATCGACTTTGACTTCGCAGACGCGATTTTTCCGTCGATGTCCTCGAAGGTCCCGAGCGGATTCAAGAAGTGTGGTCGGTGCGGCCGGCAGATCTCGCAAACCGATACCCACGCTTGGTGCCTCCAGTGCCTCGGCCCGGAGCATAATACCAAGACGTGCACCTTGTGTCTCGGCTTAAGGAAGCGGACACAGGTGGCGAGGCAAGTTCTTCGGGACCGTCTTTTCGGAACTTGCGCCGGCCCTTCGACGTCGACCTCGACGGCATCGGTGTCGACGGCCGGATCTTCGGTACTGGTACCGATGTCGACGAAATTGGCGCCGACTATGGCACCGACCCCATGAGTACAAGAACAGGGGCTCTTCGGTCCATGCAGTGCACTATTCAACTTCTGGAGCTGCTGGTGTTTGTGATAAATTACCCGAAGTCCCATCTCCAGCCAGTCCATAGGAGCTCTGCTCTTGACCAGCCAATCGTCGAGATACAGGTATGTATCATTCTCTTTCCCTGCCCTGCCATCTCTGTCCCGCAGTTCTCTCCTCTACTGTCCTCCCATCCCGTCTGTTCTCCTCTGCCCTGCCCTCCCCTTCCCTTCCTCCCTCCCTCCCTCCCCTTTCGATTCTCTCCTCCCCTCGATTTGTATAAGAACGTTCTCTGGCTGGTTGGCGCTGGCTTCCCTTCCCTCTCACTGTTCCGCCCTCTGACGTCATTACGTTTTGACACGAGGGTGGGGCAATGAGTGGTTATGGATGTTACGAACCCAGGCATCCAGACGTAGAATGTTGGAGGTGCAAATTATTATATAGGATGTTCTAAACACTCTATTACTGCTATAATGCAGAGGTCAGACACCACTTGCTGGCCAAAACAAGTGAAATACACTGAAAGAAAAAATGTCATAAAAATAATAATACAAAACAAATGCATGAAAATCCCCTGTTCTTCCACAATTCCATACTGGGGTGTAAACCTTCTTTGGTGACAAGATGGAGGAGAAAGAGGAGCTTATCAAGGAACATACCAAGACCATCAAGTCCCTCTTCCAGCCCACTCTTAGCTCGGCCTCTACATGTATGAGGTACTTTCGAGGTCAGTGGAGGTCCTACTGCTCTCAAAGGCATAGGTACCCCCTCCCCCCCCACACACACACACCTTCCAAGCAAACCAGGGATCTTCCTCCCATCTATGGTGGCAGAGGGCCCAAAAGTCCCAGGCCCAGATGCACAAACCCTAACAAGCCAGGAACGTGGTTTACATTGGCTCTAGCCGGTTTAGCGATCAAGGAGTACAGTGAGACATGCACAAAAGTTTCTCCAAGCTCTTTTCCTGTCACGATAGCAACTAATGAAAATGGAATGCAAAGTTATTATAATGAGCTAATTACTATACAAATGTGCATGCAAAGTGATGCACAGCCATTTTCCAACCCGATGCACAGAAGCAGACCCTATCTTTACCATTGAAAATTTAACAAGAGGTCTGGAGCTGTCAGTCCTGACAGTTCTTACAAGTACTCCACAGCCGCAGGGTCCTCTATAGTGGCAGAAATAGAAAAGTTGTTGGGGAAGAGGATGGAAAGGGGAAAAGAGCCTTTATTAATGCCTGTGGCTCCTCATTATATAGCAAGGCTGCTGCCACATCAATCCATACTGCCCCCGGAAAATGCAGAACACACAAGAGACAGGAGAGAAGTGGTTCAGAAAAAAAGCTGCTGCCTTGCTTCTCTCTCCCCCAAATTAGCAGTTTGGAGAAAATAAAACAAACACCTTTGGTTGTTTGTTTCCATTTAAATATGCCGAGTCCCCAGTTTTTTCAGGCTTCAGTGACTGGCCTTTCATACAGCCACTATAAAATTACGATGTGCCTGAGAAGATCCTCTTCTTCTTCTCTATTTTCTCTCTGTGGATTGCACTGCTCCGGGCTGTTTAGTGCAGTTCCTCTCCCTCCTGGCTTGGGTTTCTCCTCTTCCCCCTCCCCCACTCTAGTTCCTTCTTCCTGGTTAAAAAAAAGGCTGCAAACTGCTTTCATACACGCAGCTTGTCTGTGTATGAAAACCATCAGCATGCGCAGAGCAGCCACATTAGTGATTGACTGTTCTTCGCATGCTCACCTGGCCGACCAGCTTCCTCCCCTATCACATTCAAATGAGCTGATCACAGAAGCAGCGACCAGCTCATTTGCATTTAGTTCGCTTTGGAAATCGCTCTTTATTTCCAAATCGGTAATTTTTACCAAGGTGGAAATAGAGTGCTTCTTTACTGGGACCTTTGTGCATCTCAGTCCCAATCGGCCTCCCAGTCAGATCAGAGGGCAAGTTTTTGACCTGGCTCCAGGAGAGCATAGCTGCATTAACTAAAACCACCCCAGATGGCCTTCTCCATAGGAGGGAAGCTGAATTTTCTTTTCCCAAAATAAATGGCCTCTTGGAACCTCAGACTGGTGGGTTCTCAAGATATTCTGGACAGGTTACACACTTGGAAAGCTTATCACCAAATTATCCACTGAGCACATCAAGATTAAGCTCTGAGCATCAGGAATTGCTTTCAAAGGATCTCTTCCCTTTTGTAGGCTAATGCGGACAAACCCATTCCACAAGGAGAAAAAGGGAAGGGATTTTAGTCCAAGTACTTTTTCTTCACCAAGAAGATGGGATTCTGCTGCTTCCTAGACATAAGGGTCCTGAACAAAATATTCAGGATGGTTTCCCTGGGCATCCTACTCTCCATTAGAGAATGACATGGGGATAAAATTTGTCCCCGTCTCTGCCCCCGCAGGCCCTGTCTCCATTCCTGTCCCCGCAGGCCCCATCCCATCCCTGTGGGCTCAGTTTCATCTGCAGAAGCCTTGAATATTTTATATTTAAATCTTTTTATTAAAGTATAAAAAGGAACAATATGCTGTGCAACTGTTATGTATAAATTACAAATAGAAAACTAATAACAACTAGCAGTTATAATAACCCTCCCACCACCACCACCCTCTACCCTTCCAACCCCAACAAAGCTGACTTCTATTACCCCAAGGAATCCTAATCCAGGGGTACAAAATACAACCCGTTCTGTATGCACTAGAGGGAAGAAATATGCCCTTTGAAGCACTATTATGAGTTTTTAATCTGTGGATGAATAAGAAGTCATCAGAAATCTCAGGATTCAGTCTAGCTCTTCTGTCTTCCACAGTCCTTCCTGCAATAGAAGGTGATTTCTTAGAAGATGTGCTGGTAGCAAGAGGTACAGGATCCCCCATTCAAATTTTGCTAGCTGTGGCCAGCATCAGGCTTCAAACAGAAAGTGACAAGGGGGCAAAGTTTGTCCCCATCCCTGCGGTTACTGTGGGTCCCCGTCCCTGTGTCATTCTCTACTCTCCATGGTTCAGAAAGGAAACTGGCTGTGCTCCCTTTACTTAAAGAGTGCCTATACCCATATACGGATACACCCCAGTCACAGGAAGTGGGGAAACACTATTACCAGTACTGCATACTATTCTTTGACCTTGTTCAGCGTCCAGGGATTTTACAAAATGTTTGTCGGTAGTCGTAGCATCTCTTTGCAGACTGGAGGTGCATCTGTTTTCCTACCTGTCGATTGGCTGGTCAATAGTGCATCAGAGGAAGGGGCAAAAGAATCATGTGCAGAACCATTCAGGCGTTGAAGCTACTATGCTTCACTATAAATTACCCCAAGTCCCACTTCAACCTGTACCAACATTGGGAATTTATCAAAACCCTACTAGACATGACTCAAGCGAGTGCTTTTCCTCCCACCACAGTGAATAGAGGATCTTACCAGGAGATCTGCTAGAGTCATCTGGTGTCAGCTTCACAGATGTTAAGATAACTAGGCTACATACTCCACTGTCTATGTCACTCCAATGGCATGCTTCAACTTGATTGCCATCAAAGAAAATCTCCCAAACTAGTATTAAAGCAATCAAATATAACATAAGGTTATTTTTTAAGTACTCATAATTAGAGGAAAACCCACCATTGGTGTCAGAAAAAAACTGTCAAGGGTTTTAATCATTGCACTAAACCATTGCAAATCATTCAAAGCCAGTTTTAAATTATTTTTTAATTGCTAAATTTCAATAAAATCATTTCAAATAGAGAAATATTGAGCAGAGCAGCACTTATCTGGACTGATGGTTTGAATGCGAAATCTTAAATATTCAAAATACGAAGTATCAGAACTCAACATGGATCATGTTTCGAAAACCTGTTTCAGCAAGACCATCCACAGCAAAATGTCCAGTTCAAATACTTGTCATAGAAAACTCATTCTTATCAAGATTGGCAAGTCCAGTTTACAACTGTAGCTCTTAATAGGGTACAAACTCAACTTGAGGCAGGCTTAATGGACTGAAGCCATAGGAAATCTTCAGGGTATCATCACTGTCACAACTGCTTTGAAGGAATCTGTGTCTTAGTGGCTAATTTGCAGCAATTTGAACAAGGGGCTACCATTCCAAATTCCTCAAACCCACAAGACAGTTACGAGCAATGCATTGCTATTTGGTTTGATTAAGGGTCTTGCCTTTTGCTGATCTCAGTTGCATTTCCGTTTTCTTTAAGACAGTGTGGTAGTTATGTTTATTCGTCATTTGGGATTTCCTGCACCAGGCTTTGTTGTATGACATCACCAATCAGTGCGAGTATTTATCCTGATGTTCTTGGAGAACATCTGGTACAGGTGAGTAACTTTGATATTCCTAGGTGTTCTACATTTCAGTAGGGTGATATTTGATTATATTGAATTGTATATTTATATGGTACATGAACTATTTTCTTAAATATTTTTCCCATTCAGTAAATGCAGCCACACTTCTCTTGGGAGCAGAATCTTATAAAACTAGTGTTCCTAAAGCTCCCACCAAGGAGGAAATGTCCCTTAGAGCTTATACATCTCGATGTAAATTAAACAGACTACGCCGGAGGGCCTGCTGTTTGTTCACTTCAGAATCTATGGTCAAAGCAATTAAAAGGCTGGAGATCGAGATTGAGGCTAAGCGACTCCTTGTTAGAGAAGATAGACACCTCTGGAAAGATATTGGTAAGAAAATGTGGAAACTATATTTTGAATGTAAATACTTACTTAGAAGGGTGTTTTATACTTTGTAAAATATTTATGAAACAAGATCATTTTATATTACATATTTCTGGAAACTTGTATGTAATATGTGCACTTCATAGTTCTTATTTTATATAGTGGTAGAGAGTGAATAATTGTTTTGCCCTAAACTTTCCAGGATTTTATGTTGTATCTTTCAAAAGTGAGTTCTTCTATTTGAAAATAGTAAAGTTGTTTCTTGGTTTAAGGAGATCATTATATTCAAACAGTTCAAAGCAAGCATGCGAGGGTTGGTGAAAGACTAGATCTCCATAGCTTGTTTGCATACTCTGGATTTACCACATTTGAAATGCCCTTATAGGAGCAATATTCTGTTCAGAGATGGGTAAGCCAGGAAGAGCAGATGGTACAAGTCTCTCTCTGAGGTTCTTACCTCTGGAATAGGCTACGACAAGCCTCTTTATCTTTAAAGCATTTGTGAACTTCTAAGATATGCCAGTGTTGGTGAATGCTTTTTTGGATATGGGCCACTAGATGTGAGAATCTGAGTTTACATACCAAATCAGGTGAAGGTCTATCTTTCAATGATTGTAATAGTTCTGTGCGGTCTTCAGCAAGGGCCTTACGGTAGCCTGAATGGATATGAGTTAAAGGATATTCTCTCTGTTCTAATCTAATCTATTTTTCATGATTTCAGCTACCGTGAGGCACTTGCTCACAAATGCTTTAAAGATAAGAGGCTTGTCGTAACCTGTTCCAGAGGCAAGAACCTCAAAAAGAGACATGCACCTTCTGCTCTTCCTGGCTTACCCATCTCTGAACAGAATATTGCCCCTAGAGGGCATGTCAAATGTGGTAAAAGCAATGTACTCAAACATGCTTTGCAGATTTCATCTTTCATCGATCCTTGCACCAAAAAGAAGTACAATTTTCAACACACATCCAGCTGCAATAGTACAAATGTTATCTACTACTACTACTACTACTACTTAACATTTCTAGAGCGCTACTAGGGTTACGCAGCGCTGTACAAAATAAACAGATAAGGACGGTCCCTGCTCAAAGGAGCTTACAATCTAAAGAACGAAATGTCAAGTTGGGCAGTCTAGATTTCCTGGGTAGAGGTGTAGGTGCCGAAGGCGACGTTGAAGAGGTGGGCTTTAAGCAGAGATTTGAAGATGGGCAGGGAGGGGGCCTGGCGTATGGGCTCGGGGAGTTTGTTCCACGCGTGGGGTGAGGCGAGGCAGAAAGGGCGGAGCCTGGAGTTGGCGGTGGTGGAGAAGGGTACAGAAAGGAGGGATTTGTCTTGAGAGCGGAGGTTACGGGTAGGAACGTAAGGGGAAATGAGGGTTGAGAGGTAAGGAGGGGCTGCAGATCGAGTACATTTGTAGGTTAGTAGCAGAAGCTTGAATTGAATGCGGTACCTGATCAGAAGCCAATGAAGTGACTTGAGGAGAGGGGTGATATGAGTGTATCGGTTCAGGCGGAAGATGAGGCGTGCAGCAGAGTTCTGAACGGACTGAAGGGGGGATAGGTGGCTAAGTGGGAGACCAGTGAAGAGTAGGTTGCAGTAGTCAAGGCGAGAGGTAATGAGAGAGTGGATGAGAGTTCGGGTGGTGTGCTCAGAGAGGAAAGGGCGGATTTTGCTAATGTTATAGAGGAAGAAGCGACAGGTCTTGGCTATTTGCTGGATATGCGCAGAGAAGGAGAGGGAGGAGTCGAAGATGACACCGAGGTTGCGGGCAGATGAGACGGGGACGATGAGGGTGTTATCAACCGAAATAGAGAGTGGAGGTAGAGGGGAAGTGGGTTTGGGTGGGAAGACAAGAAGTTCGGTCTTGGCCATGTTCAGTTTCAGGTGGCGGTTGGACATCCAGGCAGCAATGTCGGATAAGCAGGCTGATACTTTGGCCTGGGTTTCTGCAGTGATGTCAGGTGTGGAGAGATAAAGCTGGGTGTCGTCAGCATAGAGATGATACTGGAAGCCATGAGACGAGATCAGGGAGCCCAGGGAAGAGGTGTAGATAGAGAAAAGAAGGGGTCCAAGAACAGAACCCTGAGGGACTCCAACGGACAGCGGGATAGGGGTGGAGGAGGAACCATGAGAGTGTACTCTGAAGGTACGATGGGAGAGATAAGAGGAGAACCAGGAGAGGACAGATCCCTGGAACCCAAAAGAGGACAGTGTGTCAAGAAGTAAGTTGTGATTGACAGTGTCAAAAGCGGCGGATAGGTCGAGGAGAATGAGGATGGAGTAATGACCTTTGGATTTGGTGAGGAACAGGTCATTGCAGACTTTGGATAATGCCGTTTCTGTCGAGTGAAGTGGGCGAAAGCCAGATTGAAGCGGATCGAGGATGGTATGAGAGGCGAGAAAATCAATGCAACGGCTGTTTTTTTTTTTTTTTTTTTTTACATTAGACACTTGTTTATCTTACGTTCATTCAATTGCACTTGATGCACTTGTAAGTTTCTTCTGTTTTATTTCCATTCTAGCCCATATAATTTTGAATATACCAGATTAATTTACTCCTTTCAGTTTTCTCCTTTTCTTATCATAATGTAACCCCAAGGGGGTTAAAAATTGTAAAATAAAATTTTAAATAGGGGTTTCACGGTGGGAGGGGGGGTTAAACAGGGGTCTTTTGGAGGGTTTAAAATTATAACTTTGACGGTACAGGTTCAGGATGGGTTTTCTGTGAGATAATCATGGGGCGGTCATTAAAAATAATTTAATTTAAAAAGTAAAGCCATAACATAGCGGGTTTGCCAGAGCAGATTTGATGTAGTGAATTTGGTATGTTTTGGTGTAAGTTTGACTTTAAAAATTCAGTAAGTAGTTTTTTTTCATTAATTCCTATGGGAAAGGAATAAATAAAATGGAGTTTCAGTTGGGTAAGGTAAAATTCCATGATGCAGTGGAAGAAAAATAGGGATCTAAAGAAAAATTTTCAATGGATAAGAGAGGGTCAGGTGTCCAAGTGGAGGGATGGTTGGCTTGGCAACGGCTGGAAGGACAGTTGCTGAGAGGAGTTGAAGCTGCTGGGGTGAGAGAGTGAACAGGGCTGAATGGCAGTGATCAACTAGGGAGAAGTAAGATTAAAATCTATTGAATAAAAGTATTGGGGGTTGGATGAAATGTGTGACTAATCTAAAGGTAGCATTCTGAAAAAAGGAAGAGTAACTTATTGCATGGTGTGAGGAAGTTATAGTGTGTCTTGGTGGAACTTAATTGAAAGGGAAACAGTTACAAACATAGTTTCAGACTTGTTACTGAAACAATTGTGAAAAAAAATAGTTACTTTAATTTCAGTGTTAGAGGGGAAACTGTATGCCTGCTAATATTAAAGAGGATAGGGCATAGATCATATGGGGTTCTTTGAGACGGAATGTTGGGTGAAGTGCTGTTTGTGAAAGGCTGAGTGAGAAACAGTGCAGCAGTGTGATGTCCTGACAACTCCTGTGAAGATAGGGAAACTAAATTAAGTGCAGGCCTGAAAGATAAGAACATTTTAATTAATTTTTTTTTTTAAATAGTTGACTTGCCCAAAGTTTTTCTATTGATTAATTTTAAATATCATATAGAACAATTGATTCTATACAAATAGGGAGATAGGGTGTTGCCTCCTGTTTTATTTTGTTAAGTGAGGTGTAAGAGAGAGGTGCTCTTGCTGGGAGATTTCAATCTGCCGGATGTAGATTGGAAGGTTCCATCTGCGGAATCGGAAAGAAGTAGAGAGATTGTGGATGCTTTCCAAAGTGTTTTGCTCAGACAAATGGTGATGGAACCCACGAGGGAGGGAGCAACGCTGGATCTGGTGCTCACAAATGGGGATAGCGTGTCAAATATCCGAGTGAGAGCCCACCTGGGCAGCAGTGACCATCAAACGGTTTGGTTTGATATAACAGCTAAAGTGGAGAGCGGCCACTCAAAACAAAGTCCTGGACTTCAAGCGTGTGCTGACTTTGTAAAATGGGGGAATACCTGAGGAAGGAGCTGATGGGCTGGGAGGAAATACGAGAAGTGGAAGGACAGTGGTCCAGGCTGAAAGAAGCTATAAATAGGGCCACGAATCTTTATGTAAGGAAAGTAAATAAAAGCAAGAGAAAAAGGAAACTGATATGGTTCTCCAAGCAAGTGGCTGAGAAAATAAAGGCTAAAGAGTTGGTGTTCCAGAAATACAAAAAAAAATTAAGAAAAAGAACACGAGGAGGAATACCAGATGAAACTGAAAGAAGCCAAGAGAGAGATACGTCTGGCAAAAGCGGAAGAACAAATGGCTAGAAATGTAAGAAGGGGTGGCAAAAATTTCTTCAGGTATATTAGTGAAAGGAGAATGACTAAAAAGGGAATTGTGAGACTAAAAGATACTGCGAACCGCTATGTGGATAATGATGAAGAAAAAGCAAATTTGCTAAATAGATACTTCTGTTCTGTTTTCACAGAAGAAAATCCTGGAGAAGGACCGCGATGAACTGGAAAAAGTACAAATGAGATTGAAGTGGATAGAGCACCGTTCACGGAAGAGAGTGTGTATGAACAACTTGAAAAGCTAAAGGTGGACAAAGCCATGGGACCGGATGGGATCCACCCCAGGATATTGAGAGAGCTTAGAGAGGTTCTGGCGGGTTCTCTTAAAGATTTGTTTAATATATCCTTGCAGACGGCAGAGCTTCCAAGGGATTGGAGAACGGCGGAGGTGTGGTCCCTCTTCACAAAAGTGGGGATAGGGAAGAAGCTGGAAACTACAGGCCGGTAAGCCTCACTTCGGTTATTGGAAAAGTAATGGAAGCGATGCTGAAGGAAAGGATAGTGAATTTCCTGGAAGCCAATAAGTTGCAAGATTCGAGACAACATGGTTTTACCAAAGGGAAATCGTGCCAAACGAATCTCATTGAGTTCTTTGATTGGGTGACAGGAGAATTGAATCAGGGACGAGCTATAGACGTAATCTACTTAGATTTCAGCAAGGCTTTTGACACGGTTCCCCACAGAAGGCTCTTAAATAAACTGGATGGGCTGAAAATAGGACCCGAAGTGGTAAACTGGATTAGGAACTGGTTGACGGACAGACACCAGAGGGTGGTGGTGAATGAAATTCACTCGGAGGAGGGAAAGGTGAGTAGTGGAGTGCCTCAAGGATCGGTGCTGGGGCCGATTCTGTTCAATATTTTTGTGAGTGACATTGCCGAAGGGTTAGAAGGTAAAGTTTGCCTATTTGCGGATGATACTAAGATCTGTAACAGTGGATACCCCGGAGGGAGTGGAAAACATGAAAAAGGACCTATGGAAGCTAGAAAAATGGTCTAAGGTTTGGCAATTAAAATTCAATGCGAAGAAATGCAAAGTGATGCACTTAGGGAATAGAAATCCACGGCAGACGTATGTATTAGGCGGGGAGAGTCTGATAGGTACGGATGGGGAGAGGGATCTTGGGGTGATAGTATCTGAGGATTTGAAGGCGACAAAACAGTGTGACAAGGCGGTGGCTGTAGCTAGAAGGTTGTTAGGCTGTATAGAGAGAGGTGTGACCAGCAGAAGAAAGGGGATGTTGATGCCCCTGTATAAATCGTTGGTGAGGCCCCACCTAGAGTATTGTGTTCAGTTTTGGAGGCCGTATCTTGCTAAGAATGTAAAAAGAATTGAAGTGGTGCAAAGAAAAGCTACGAGAATGGTATGGGATTTGCGTTGCAAGACGTATGAGGAGAGACTTGCTGACCTGAACATGTGTACTCTAGAGGAAAGGAGAAACAGGGGTGATATGATTCAGACGTTCAAATATTTGAAAGGTATTAATCCGCAAATGAACCTTTTCAGGAGGTGCGAAGGCAGTAGAACGAGAGGGCATGAAATGAGATTGAAGGGGGGCAGACTCAAGAAAAGTGTCAGGAAGTATTTTTCACAGAGAGAGTGGTGGATGCTTGGAATGCCCTCCCGCAGGAGGTGGTGGAAATGAAAACGGTAACGGAATTCAAACATGCGTGGGATAAACATAAAGGAATCCTGTTCAGAAGGAATGGATCCTATGGAGCTTAGCCAAGATTGGGTGGCAGAGCCGGTGGCGGGAGGCGGGGATGATGCTGGGCAGACTTATACTGTCTGTGCCAGAGCCGGTGGCGGGAGGCGGGGATAGTGCTGGGCAGACTTCTACGGTCTGTGCCCTGAAAAGGACAGGTATAAATCAAGGTAAGGTATACACAAAAAGTAGCACATATGAGTTTATCTTATTGGGCAGACTGGATGGGCCGTGCAGGTCTGTTTCTGCCGTCATCTACTATATGTAGAATAATTGATTCTATACAAATAGGGAGTTAGGGTGTTGCCTCCTGTTTTATTTTGTTAAGTGAGGTGTAGGGCGAAGACGAAAAACCTGAAGAGCAGACTTCAGAGAAGTTTCCTGGGCCCCCACGCAAGAAAGGCTTTGTTCTTCGCTGTCTAAGGGACCGAATAAAATCTTCCACAGCTAAGTGATTTTTGATTAACAGGAAAGAGACACTAATCTGATGAGTCATTGGAATCCAAAATCCTGTACAGTAAAGATCCTGTAGGAACACAATTGATTCACAAAGAATCAGTTTTTTTTGGGGGGGGGACAAAGGTTAAAGTTCAATGAGAATATAATTATAGGTTGTTGCTAAAGAGAAATATGCTTATCTGATGCAAGTCAGTTATCTGTTATTGAAATTATCTTGTAAAAACATGGTATGAAAGTAATTCTGTTTCTCCGAGGACAAGCAGGCTGCTTGTTCTCACGACTGGGGTGACGTCCGCAGCAGCCCCCACCAACCGGAAAAAGCTTCGTGGGCGGTCCGCACGCAGGGCACGCCCACCGCGCATGTGCGGCCGTCTTCCCGCCCGTGCGCGACCGTTCCCGCCAGTCCTTTCTTTTCCGCGCCTGGAGAGAGTCGTGCTATTGCCGCTCTCTTAGTCAGCCCCGGAAAACCGTCGCGTTCTTCGCGAATTCCTTTATTTTTTGTTTCTATTGCCGCGCGCTCCATTTTTTCTTTTTCCTCTTTAAAAAAAAAAAAAAAAAAAAGAGAGCACGCGCTTTATTTTCCCTCGTTTCTAGCTGGAGCGTCGCGGCCTTGTGGCCGCGCGGTCGATTATTTTTCGAGGTGTGATTTACCGCCACCATCGATGACTTTAACTTCGCCGACGCGATTTTTCCGTCGATGTCCTCGAAGGTCCCGAGTGGATTTAAGAAGTGTGGTCGGTGCGGCCGGCCTATCTCGCAGACCGACACCCACGCTTGGTGCCTCCAGTGCCTCGGGCCGGAGCACAATATCAAGTCGTGTTCTTTGTGTCTTGGTCTCCGGAAACGGACTCAAGTTGCGAGGCAAGTTCTTCGGGACCGTCTTTTTGGAACTTGCGCCGGCCCCTTGACGTCGACCTTGACGGCATCGGTATCGACGGCCGGTTCTTCGGCACCGGTATCGAGGCCCGAGAAATCGGCACCGATGGCATCGACCCCAGGAGCACAGGTCCCGTCGGCCCGCCGGTCCTCCGGTGAGGGTAGGGGTGAGAGGCCACGTGGGCAATCGGCCCCGTTCACTCCCTCGGTCCATGGCCCTCGGGACCGAACCCTGTCTGACCCGGTTCCTCGGGACCGAGGGGGATCGACCTCCTCCTCCTCTATTCCACCTGGCACCGATGACGGGCACCGCAAGAAATCTAAGAAGCACCATCATCGGTCGCCTTCGGTGCTCGGTACCGGCGAGGAGTCGACGCCGAAGCGTCCGCGTCGGGAGGAGAGATCCCCTTCGGTTGTGGAGGTACCGACGCATCAGAGTCCTAGCACTTCGGTGCAGTCTCCTGGACCCGAGCAGCTTCCGGCACCGACACCTCTACCGGGCCCCCCCCCCGTCTTTCCCGGCAGCGGGCCTGGACGAGTGCCTCCAAGCCATCCTTCCGGGGATCCTGGAAGGGCTGATGCGCCAGGCTGTGCCGGCGCCGGGGGTGCTTGCGCCCTCGGAGCCGTTAACTGTGGCGCAGGCGAGCTCTAGCCCGGTGCCGAGGCCGTCGACACCGCCGCCGCTTGCGGCGCCGGTCTCGACCGCCACGCAGGTGGAGTCGACGTCGATGGAGGGAGCTTCGTTCCCGCTGGCGCGGGAGTCCACCACTCGACGACACCGAGGCCTCGGTGCCTCGACGTCGAGCCGGGCCCGGTTAAGGACTCAGCTACATGAGCTTATGTCCGATACCGAGGAAGAGGCCTCGTGGGGGGAAGAGGAGGACCCCAGATATTTCTCCTCAGAGGAGTCTGCGGGTCTTCGCTCGGACCCCACGCCTTCACCAGAGAGGAAGCTCTCGCCTCCTGAGAGCCTCTCTTTTGCCTCCTTTGTAAGGGATATGTCTATTTGCATTCCTTTCCCCGTGGTCTCTGTGGATGAGCCGAGGGCTGAGATGCTCGAGGTCCTCGACTATCCATCACCACCTAGAGAGTCCTCCACGGTGCCGTTGCACAATGTCCTCAAGGAGACACTGCTTCGGAACTGGATGAGACCGCTATCTAATCCCATCATCCCCAAGAAAGCAGAGTCCCAGTACAGAATCCACTCGGACCCAGAGTTAATGCGGCCCCAATTGCCCCATGACTCGGCGGTCGTGGATTCTGCTCTCAAGAGGGCACGGAGTTCGAGGGATACCGCCTCGGCGCCCCCGGGGCGGGAGTCTCGCACTCTGGACTCGTTTGGGAGGAAGGCCTACCAATCCTCCATGCTCATGACCCGCATCCAGTCATACCAGCTCTATACGAGCATCCATATGCGGAACAATGTGAAGCAACTGGCGGACCTGGTCGATAAGCTCCCGCCGGAGCAGTCCAGGCCTTATCAGGAGGTGGTCAGGCAGCTGAAGGCGTGCAGAAAGTTCCTGTCCAGGGGTATCTATGACACCTGTGACGTGGCATCTCGTGCTGCGGCCCAAGGTATAGTGATGCGCAGGCTGTCATGGCTGCGTGCCTCTGACCTGGACAACCGCACCCAGCAGAGACTGGCCGACGTCCCTTGCCGGGGGGATAATATTTTTGGCGAGAAGGTCGAGCAGCTGGTGGACCAACTGCATCAGCGGGAAACCGCTCTCGACAAGCTCTCCCACCGGACGCCTTCAGCACCCACCTCAGAAGGTGGACGATTTTCCCGGGCCCGGCAGGCTGTGCCCTATTCTTTTGCAAAGCGTAGGTACACCCAGCCGGCCTGAAGGCCTCATCAGGCACAGGGACAGCCCCAGCGCGCTCGTTCTCGTCAACAGCATGCGCCTAAGCAGCCCCCTGCGCCTCCACAGCAAAAGCCGGGGACGGGCTTTTGACTGGATCCACGGGAACATAGCCGCCCTCAAAGTGTCCGTACCGGACGATCTGCCGGTCGGAGGGAGGTTAAAATTTTTTCATCAAAGGTGGCCTCTCATAACCTCCGACCAGTGGGTTCTCCAAATAGTGTGGTGCGGATACGCCCTGAATTTGGCCTCCCTGCCACCAAATTGTCCTCCGGGAGCTCAATCCTTCAGCTCCCATCACAAGCAGGTACTTGCAGAGGAACTCTCCGCCCTTCTCAGCGCCAATGCGGTCGAGCCCGTACCACCCGGGCAAGAAGGGCAGGGATTCTATTCCAGGTACTTCCTTGTGGAAAAGAAAACAGGGGGGATGCGTCCCATCCTAGACCTGAGAGGCCTGAACAAATTCCTGGTCAAAGAAAAGTTCAGGATGCTTTCCTTGGGCACCCTTCTGCCAATGATTCAGAAAAACGATTGGCTATGTTCCCTGGATTTAAAGGACGCATACACTCACATCCCGATACTGCCAGCTCACAGACAGTATCTCAGATTCCGCCTGGGCGCACGGCACTTTCAGTATTGTGTGCTGCCCTTTGGGCTCGCCTCTGCCCCACGAGTGTTTACAAAGTGTCTCGTGGTGGTAGCGGCGTACCTACGCAAGCTGGGAGTGCACGTGTTCCCATATCTCGACGATTGGGCAGGAGCCCTCCGGTCTATGCAGTGCACTATTCAACTTCTGGAGCTGCTGGGGTTTGTGATAAATTACCCAAAGTCCCATCTCCAGCCAACCCAGTCTCTGGAATTCATAGGAGCTCTGCTGAATACCCAGACGGCTCAGGCCTTCCTTCCCGAAGCGAGGGCCAACAACCTCCTGTCCCTGGCTTCGCAGACCAGAGCGTCTCAGCAGGTCACAGCTCGGCAGATGTTGAGACTTCTGGGTCATATGGCCTCCACAGTTCATGTGACTCCCATGGCTCGTCTTCACATGAGATCTGCTCAATGGACCCTAGCTTCCCAGTGGTTTCAAGCCACCGGGAATCTAGAAGATGTCATCCGCCTCTCCACCAGTTGCCGCACTTCACTGCTCTGGTGGACCATCCGGACCAATTTGACCCTGGGACGTCCATTCCAAATTCCGCAGCCCACGAAAGTGCTGACGACGGATGCATCTCGCCTGGGGTGGGGAGCTCATGTCGATGGGCTTCACACCCAGGGTCTGTGGTCCCTCCAGGAAAAGGATCTGCAGATCAACCTCCTGGAGCTCCGAGCGATCTGGAACGCACTGAAGGCTTTCAGAGATCGGCTGTCCTACCAAATTATTCAAATTCGGACAGACAATCAGGTTGCAATGTATTACACCAACAAGCAGGGGGGCACCGGATCTCGCCCCTTGTGTCAGGAAGCCGTCGGCATGTGGCGTTGGGCTTGCCAGTTCGGCATGCTCCTGCAAGCCACATACCTGGCAGGTGTAAACAACAGTCTGGCCGACAGACTGAGCAGAGTCATGCAACCGCACGAGTGGTCGCATCATTCCAGAGTGGTACGCAAGATCTTCCGAGAGTGGGGCACCCCCTCGGTGGACCTTTTCGCCTCTCAGACCAACCACAAGCTGCCTCTGTTCTGTTCCAGACTACAGGCACACGGCAGACTGGCGTCGGATGCCTTTCTCCTCCATTGGGGGACCGGCCTCCTGTATGCTTATCCTCCCATACCTTTGGTGGGGAAGACCTTACTGAAGCTCAAGCAAGATCACGGCACCATGATTCTGATCGCGCCCTTTTGGCCCCGTCAGATCTGGTTCCCTCTTCTTCTGGAGTTGTCCTCAGAAGAACCGTGGAGATTGGAGTGTTTTCCGACTCTCATCTCGCAGAACGACGGAGCGTTGCTGCACCCCAACCTTCAGTCCCTGGCTCTCACGGCCTGGATATTGAGGGCGTAGACTTCACTGCGTTGGGTCTGTCTGAGGGTGTCTCCCGTGTCTTGCTTGCCTCTAGGAAGGATTCCACTAAAAAGAGTTACTTTTTCAAGTGGAGGAGGTTTGTCGTTTGGTGTGAGAGCAAGGCCCTAGAACCTCGTTCTTGCCCAGCACAGAACCTGCTTGAATACCTTCTGCACTTATCAGAGTCTGGCCTCAAGACCAACTCAGTAAGGAATCACCTTAGTGCGATTAGTGCTTACCATTATCGTGTGGAAGGTAAAGCCATCTCTGGAGAGCCTTTAGTCGTTCGATTCATGAGAGGCTTGCTTTTGTCAAAGCCCCCTATCAAGCCTCCTACAGTGTCATGGGATCTCAACGTCGTCCTCACCCAGCTGATGAAACCTCCTTTTGAGCCACTGAATACCTGCCATCTGAAGTATTTGACCTGGAAGGTCATTTTCTTGGTGGCAGTTACTTCAGCTCGTGGGGTCAGTGAGCTTCAAGCCCTGGTAGCTCATGCTCCATATACCAAATTTCATCACAACAGAGTAGTGCTCCGCACCCACCCTAAGTTCTTGCCGAAGGTGGTGTCGGAGTTCCATCTTAACCAGTCAATTGTCTTGCCAACATTCTTCCCCAGGCCTCATACCCGCCCTGCTGAACGTCAGTTGCACACATCGGACTGCAAGAGAGCATTGGCCTTCTACTTGGAGCGGACACAGCCCCACAGACAGTCCGCCCAATTGTTTGTTTCTTTCGACCCTAACAGGCTCGGGGTCGCTGTCGGGAAACGCACCATCTCCAATTGGCTAGCAGATTGCATTTCCTTCACTTACGCCCAGGCTGGGCTGGCTCTTGAGGGTCATGTCACGGCTCATAGTGTTAGAGCCATGGCAGGGTCAGTGGCCCACTTGAAGTCAGCCACTATTGAAGAGATTTGCAAGGCTGCGACGTGGTCATCTGTCCACACATTCACATCACATTACTGCCTCCAGCAGGATACCCGACGCGACAGTCGGTTCGGGCAGTCGGTGCTGCAGAATCTGTTTGGGGTTTGAATCCAACTCCACCCTCCAGGACCCGAATTTATTCTGGTCAGGCTGCACTCTCAGTTAGTTGTTCTTCGTAGGTCAATTTTCTGTTGTACCCTCGCCGTTGCGAGGTTCAATTGACCTGGATTCTTGTTTTGAGTGAGCCTGAGAGCTAGGGATACCCCAGTCGTGAGAACAAGCAGCCTGCTTGTCCTCGGAGAAAGTGAATGATACATACCTGTAGCAGGTGTTCTCCGAGGACAGCAGGCTGATTGTTCTCACCTACCCTCCCTCCTCCCCTTTGGAGTTGCGTTTTCATCTTTTGCTTGTCATTCAACTGGCGGGAACGGTCGCGCACGGGCGGGAAGACGGCCGCACATGTGCGGTGGGCGTGCCCTGCGTGTGGACCGCCCGCGAAGCTTTTTCCGGTTGGTGGGGGCTGCCGCGGACGTCACCCCAGTCGTGAGAACAATCAGCCTGCTGTCCTCGGAGAACACCTGCTACAGGTATGTATCATTCACTTGATTCCAAGGTGGTATACTTATACACTGATTATTAGGAGAAAGAAGTGGTTAATACATTAATATGCTAGCTGTTTTAAACATTTATCTTAATGAATACAAATAATTTATGAAAATTGGTGTCTGATTTTACCAAGTAAAGAAAAATAAGCTAACTGAAATTGATTCCATTTTCCCCCTCATACGTCATGTGTGAGGGTAGTATTTGAGTTTAAATGTGCACCTTCCCTCTGCTCTCGGCAGCGTGGTCCTAAGCACTCGGTTTGACTACAACTTAACACCAGGCATTCTGGGACCCACTTCATTAAGCAGAGAGTCTCAGGGGGCGGGAGTTACAATACTTGAATAAGTTTTGTTTCTTTAGATGCCTTCTCTCTTCATTTCGCTTGTTCATCTCGTTCCCTACATTGTTTACCACTCTCTTAGATTGCTCTGTTTCTTATGCATGCGTGGTGGTTTTTTCTTTCGCGCCTTTTTTCTGCATATTTGTTACCACTTTATCAGCGGTCACTCTCCTTTAGATATTTTGCCGTAGTTTGTCCACTGCTATGGCTTCATTGAGGGGCCATTTTACTAAGCCACAGCAAAAAGTGGCCTGCGGCAGTGTGAGTGCATCTTTCGTATGCGCACTGCACCAGTTTTTACTGGAAAATGGACGTGTGGCAAAATAAAAACCAGTGTGCATCCATTTTTAGCCTGAAACCTTGTCGCCACCCATTGACTTAGTGGTAAGGTCTCATGCGCTACCCGGGCGGTAGCATGCAGTGTGTGCACACTGCCATCTATCGTTGGTTAAGTGCCACGTCTTTTCTGCATGTGCCAAATTCAGAATGACTGGCCAGGGCATATGGTAGCCGGGTGGTAATGCTGATTTGGCACGTGCTGGAGCCACATAGGTCCTTACATGCGTTTGTAAAAGGACCCCTATATGGGTTTTCTTCCACAGTCTTTTTTTAAAGGTTGTCTGGCAGAGCCCCTCTTCCGTTTTTATGTATCAGTTACTGCTTGATTTTTTTTGTTTGTTTCTGTACTTTATTTGTGTCAGATTGTGTAGTCTCCCGCCACACTTTTGTTTACTTTTTGTCGGTCCTAACGCACATTGTGCACTTCAGATCACTATCTCTGATATATTTATTACTATCCAGTGTCCTTTATTTTAGTTCTTTTTCATTGGTAGCACTGTTCAAGTTTGCACATAGCACACCTTCACGGCTTTTCTGTTTTTAGGACGTATTTCGTTTTCACATGTTTTCCATACACTTACTCAGTTTCTCTCTCCTTTTTTTTGGCCTCGATTAGTTTTCCTATATATCCATTTTCAACTCCCAGCAGTTGTTGGTATTCTGCACTTTGTCTTTTTTTATTCTCTGCCACTTCAAGCTTCCTGAGGGCACTGCTCATTTTTGTTCATCAAGCCTTCCCTTTCCATGTGCCTATGTGGTTCCTTTCACATCTTTTTTAGTGTGTTGTCCCTGGTTACGTTTCCTTTTGTTCCCTTTTTTGTACCTGCATTTTGCTTTTTATCATATCTCCCCCCACCCCCCCCACAGTTCCCTGTAGTGTTATACAACTTTTTTTTTAGGTGCTTTGTGCTCAAACACACATTTGGCTTTCAGTTTTTTTTCACACTTATCCTTGCTTGTTGTCATATTGCATTTGTCTATACTTCCCACTTCTCATTATTTCTCGTGCTATAAGTCGTTTATACATACTTCTTTTTATATACGATATGCAGAACTTATTCTGCTGCACCATTGCTCTACACGTCGGAAAACACCCCATCCTTAAATTTGTTTTCCCTTTTCCCCTTTTTTGTTGTGTTATTGTGTCGAATTGGATCCATCTACAGACTACATTACCACCATGGTTGTTTTTTGAATTACTGTTGAGTTCAAGATCTCTGTTTTATATCTCACATACCACCAGGTTAGTGTATATTTGTTTATTCTGCTGATTTGGACTCTTTAGTTTTGCTATTTAATCATTTTAGAATGTTTTGTTAGGTTGTCATATTTCTGTTATTTCAAATTGTCTCTATTTTGTTCTCTTGCATTATTTCTCTGGTCATCATATTTTAATGTACTTTTTCAGTATATTTGTTTTTACATGGTATTCTATTTTTATTTTTTTTACTGTATTCTCACTAGTATTTTTGTTTTATAATAATGGTTCCTATCATGTCAATTGTAATCCTTTGTTTTTACATTTTTGTTTGTGTTTTTAGACTCCTGAGGCAGGCATTGTTGTCGAAACACTGTGCTATGTTGAGTCTTTTTTAGAATAAAGACATTTATTTTGGACATACTATTTCGTTCTTTTCTTTGTGGAAGTGTTCTGTTGGTTACACTACTACTCTGCTGATAGGAAAGAGAAACAGAATATGGATATGAGAGAGTCAATAGTTACTTCTAGATTTCTGGTGATATTGGGCAAAGGAAACAGAATCTGAGAGAAAGTCTAGCATGAGAAACGTGATCTGGGTGGTGATTAGAAGATAGTGCATTTGCCTTAGAGGTTGAATATGAGAGTATAATTGCATCTAGCTAAGTAAGGATGGCAGTATATGAAGGAAGAGAAGTAGGCAGACTTGGTAAGAGAGTCATGAGAGAAATCAATGCATTGCTGGTAAAAGTATGATAGGACCACCCAAATAAAGAGGACAGCTAGGAATGAGTACAGGAGTAGCCTAATGGTTGGTGCAGTTAGTTGAGAACCTGGGGAACTGGGTTTGATTCCCACTGCAGCACCTTGTGACCCTGGGCAAGTCACTTAACCCTCCATTGACCCACATAAAAAAAAACTTAGATTCTCTAAGGACTAGCATGCCGCTGTATTCCCACGTTTGGGTGATGCCATCTGATGGAGCCTGGTGCGGACACTGACTAGCAATAATACTTAAACTTTTTAGCAGCGTCCCAAAGAGGATGTGCTGGTGCCTTCCCATGCAAGCATGGGGTCCCCTTTGTCTTCATTTTTCTATGGAATATGGAGGATGTATCTTCATGTTCTCTTAGTGCGTATGTTTCTTTCTCTTTTGCAGTGCCACCTGCCAGCATCTGACTCCCTTCTCCCAGCCACAGCTGCTGTGTCAGCTTCTAGCCCCCTTCTTCCAGCCCCTTCAACAGAACCTTCTCCCCCAAATCTCTTCCTTTCTCTCAACCTAACCTCCAGCTGCAGCAACTTCCAATCCCGCCTTTCTCCCATCCCCACTATCTGCCAGTTAGCTCCCTCTCTGCAGCCTCCTTGTCTTTCTGGCCTCTCAACCATGGTCCAGCTGCTCCCCATCTCTGTCCTCTCCGCCCCCTCCATGCTCTTATCTTCTTCCCCAGCCTCTCTCCCCCTTTTCTCCAAGCACCCCAAACTTCAATGGTGAATTGCAGAACAGCAGCCTCGCGCCCATACACTCTGCAAAGCTCTCCTGGTCCTTCCCCCCCCCTGCAGCAGGAATTGCGTGTCAGAGGGGGCGGAACTAGGACCAGCAGAGCCTCGCTGTTCTGCAATTCACTATTGAAGTTTGCGGTTCTCGGAGAATTGAAGGTTGGGAGATAATAGAACATGTCAGGGCTGGGTCTAGACGGAGATGCCAAAAGAGAGATGGGCAGAGAGAACAGAGATAGAAATTTCTATACAATTCTCACGTTTCGGTGGTCCTGATTTTAAAGTGGGTGGGTCCCTGGCCACCCAGGCCCACCCGTGGCTATGCCCCTCATCCACACATTTACTTCTCATTAATTTAGATGCTGCCTTCTAACATGACAGGTATTAATATGTGTGCTGATTATTTTCGAAGTCGGGGAAGCAGTAGAAGTAAAGGTTATGAGTTGAAGTTGCAGAATGGGGAGACTTAGGAGCAATGTCAGGAAATGGTGGTGGATACCTGGATTGCCTTCCCAGGAGAGGTTATAAAGACAAGAAGAGTGATGGAATTCAAGAATGTGTGGGATAATCACAGAAGATCTCTATAATAGAAAACGGATGTAATCCAGTTAAAATAAATTACATGACCTCATAGCTGGCGTGAGCTTTGACAGCAGCTCCAGAGGTTGGGAAATAAGACCAATGACGTGCAGATTTCTGTGGTCTGGATCCCTTAACTGGCAAAGACAGATCAGGATCAAGGCTGGAGTGGGCTTAGATGGCTACTCCGGTATTTGGGAAGTAGAACCAATGACGGGCAGACTTCTGTAGTCTGTGCCTTAAATTTGGTAGGGAGAGAGGGGGAGAGATTAAACACTGGTATATTTAATCATGAAGAATTTGAACCTGTGCAGAGTTCCAGATCTAACTTTGGCCACCTTTTTGGGGAGACTGGATGGACAGTACGGGTTTTTATTTGTCAACATTTTCTTTGTTACTATGACTGGATTTTTGGTCAGTTTGTGCTTCATGGTTTTTTTGACTCTTAAAAAGGTTGAAACCAACTCCACTCTCTCAGGGCCTCTTAAATAAGTTTTATCCACAAAAGCATGTTTTGCCTATTGGGTCCTCTTTTTTTTTTTTTTTTTATTGGCAAGCAACTATTTTGGTACAGATATTCATTTCTTTCATCCTGTCTGTCTACTGAGTAAACAACATTGTTTACTTTAGATAATAGCCACACATTCCCACCCTATTTCCATTAGTTTTATTTTTCCCCCTCTAGTTATTTAGGACTGAAGGGATCCTACATATCTGCATCACAGAAATCCTTTATATACTGTACCTTATTGGCTTTTCCAGAACTATGTAGGAAATGCTCAGCATCAATCAGTCCCAATTTATATGTCTTATTTATCTTGCTATCCCCAGAGAATACCCTTTACTAGTAAGCAACTTAGAATTCTACTGCTGTCAGACAAGAAAAACAATTTTAATTAGTTGCTTTACTTGTTCTTGTTGCTACCTAAACCATTTTGAATGTTTTTTGCAGGTGAACGTCAGAAAGTTCTAAACTGGCTTTTATCTTACAATCCACTGTGGCTGCGCATAGGTTTAGAGGTAAGATATTTGTAATTCTTACTTTTGAAATATTTTTTCTGATTTCAAGATCCAATCTGCTGGCATACTAAAACATCATTTGCGCCAGTTTGGCACTCTGGCCTTTGCTGTGATTCTTCAAGTATTTCTTTAATATCACAAAAGGTTATAGTACAAGAATAACTTTGGGCATAACTTCTTAGTGTCAAGGGCAATGCAATCTGATCCTATGAACACATTTTCTGCCCCTAGATCCAGCAGTCATGAGGTACCAGTAGCTCAGCCCAGACAAGCAAACTCCAGTAACATGTCAGTTCAGTGATTGCTGAGCAATACCCTGGTTTGTAAGTTGAAGATTCTGGAACAGACATTATTGATGGGTTAAGAGGTATGGTTGTAATTGTGGGAGAACTTACAGGCCGATGATCAGTTCCCCATGCTGTTCTGGAACAGCATGGGGACTTACCTTCCCAATAATCAACGCTAATAACATGCAATTTTAAGCACATTATTAGCATTGATCATCTTGCGAAAGTGCGAGAGGATTGCTCAAGCACAGTCCTCCCACACTTGTTTGACATGTCCAGGAGGTCTACCCTACAGACTAAGTAATAGTATAGTGTACTGGTTAAGGCAGTGCATATGCACTTTTCTTTTTAAAATAAGAGCCCATTGTTTTGAAAGGAGATTGGGGACCCATGGTCAATGTACCCAGTCCGCCTCCTTTACAGAGACTTCAGATGTTCTGGTGTGTATACTTAAGAGTTAGAAGGACTAGAGAGTGATCTGTGGAAAAGAGGGGAATTATCTGCATGCTCATCATCTAATGTTAGACTTCTAAATAAATTTGAAGAAGTAGAGTTCTGGTGGAGACAAGGGAAAGACTGCCAGTTGTTGAATGCTGCTATTGAGATGCTGCTTGCCTGAAGGGTCAGCAGGGGCCTAGCTTGTCTGTCAAACGCTCCATATATCTGAGCTGCTTCTAGCTATCAGATGATCAAAATTCATGAAGGGTGTACCTGCTCTTATCACCTCAAATGAAGAGAGACATCATCCAGGCAGAGCTTCATCTGAAGACCTGTTTGGATACTGATCACCTCCTGTGTGAATGAGGTTGGCCCTGCCTCTGTTAATGATATAATCAGTTGGTGCCTTGAAGAGAGACTGTTCTGCCAAGGTGTCGCTCTGAAAGGGCCTGCTGTAGGCTGCCTTTACAGGCCTGAAAACTGTGAAGTGGTTGGTGGTAAGAATTTTGGGTTTGTGCATTTTTAGATTATCATGTGTTTTCCCATTCAACCTATGTGATACTATGGGCTGTACTCAGGACAGGGAGATATAAGTGGGGACGATTTATGAGGGGATGAGGTAATTAGGGAAAGATACTTTAGTAATATTTCTTTTTAATTTTTAAGAAGTCTTTATTAATAAGTAATACAAAACATCTGAAACATAATACATCGTGCAAATCGTGTTACTAGTAATATTTCTTAAGCTGAATATAGTGGAATCTATATGGATATGGGTGAAAGGGTTACAAATGTGAATACTGTTATCAGATGTGGGTATAATTCACATTCAGTTTTGATTAAGGTGTCTTTGCTTCAGGAGTTGTTAATGCTTTTAATCTCTTCATCTTTGAAACAAGGTGTATTGTTTACATCCAGGATGTTATAATTTGCTTCAGTAAATTGAGAGAAGTAGCAGCAATTATGCTGTTTTCATCCAGCTAGATCAGTCCATACTAGTTGTTTTTTAACCCCCAAACAACAGATGGCGGTATAGAGAACACACGGCTTCCATTGACATTACTGTTATAAGAAAAGGTACAGCCTGGATCTAGTCAGTATTTGTCTACCTCCAACAGATGATGCAGGTTGGACTGGTGCAGCTGTGGTGTGTGTGTGTGTCTCTCTCCCCCCCCCCCCCCTCCACCAGACCTGACTCCCACTTCCATAGATCATGGCCTGTGTGCTACGAGGTTGAGTTCAGTGGCCTGGTGTACTCCCTGGAATAGGTCTAAAGATGCTTCCCTGATTGAATCGGGGAGGAGGAGGGAGGGATGCTGCCTTTATTCTGCAGAGGTACACGCCCCAACTACTGAGTATGGTGTGTATCGGCATTGGGGTGCTTGTGCCTACCTTGCCTCCTTTTGTAGCCCCGCTTGGCCCTCAGCCTGTGGTGTGGCCTTCGACGCTGGTGTTGACTGCCACCCAAGCCGGCACTCCCTCGACATCAGTGGAGGAAGCTTCACTGGAGTTGAGGCAGAAGCTGACTCCTCGATGCCCTTCTTGGGGACATGGTTCTTCTAAGTCAACTCCAGCAGAATGGAACCTCTCTACTGAAGGTCAATGCCAAGAGAAAAAATGGAGAAAAGTAACCTCTCTCAGATGGTGTCCTCAACAAGCTCTTTATTAAAAAACAGTAAGCAAAAAAGAGACCCAACACGAGTTGTGTTTTGGTCCTACCGGCCTGCATCAGGGGTCTAGGGATATTGTAAAGCAGTATACTTTCCTAGAGCGGTTGGGTTGTAGCCAAACTCCTTTGTAGTATGTATATCTATCAACTGCCCAGAGCTCAGCTCCAAGGACTCCTGTGCCTCCCCAGCCACCGCCAGGTGGCTACTCCACCACAGCAACAACAGCACCGCCCCTCGGCCGCTCCAAAGCACATTGGGCATTACTTTCTTTTAGCTCTTTCCGCGAAGAGAGAAGTTTTGGTTCTACCTTTACAGAAAGAGGAAGTGCGGAAGATGACAGGGGATGCGTCCCATCCTAGACCTAAGGGCCCTGAACACATTCCTGGTCAAAGAAAAGTTCTGGATGGTTTCCTTGGTCATCCTACCTGTGGTTCAGGAAAATGATTGGCTTTGCTCTCTGGACTTAAAGGATGCATATACACACATCCCTATACTTCCAGCCCACCAGAAGTATCTACAGTTTTGGCTGGGAACACATAACTACCAGTGTTCAATTCTGGTTGCCGTATCTCAAAAAAGATATAGTGGAATTAGAAAAGGTGCAGAGAAGAGCAACGAAAATGATAAAGGGGATGGGACGACTTCCCTATGAGGAAAGGCTAAAGCGGCTATGGCTCTTCAGCTTGGAGAAAAGGCGGCTGAGGGGAGATATGATAGAGGTTTATAAAATAATGAGTGGAGTTGAACGGGTAGATGTGAAGCGTCAGTTCACACTTTCCAAAAATACTAGGACTAGGGGGCATGAAGCTACAATGTAGTAAATTTAAAACAAATTGGAGAACATTTTTCTTCACTCAACATGTAATTAAACTCTGGAATTCGTTGCCAGAGAATGTGGTAAAGGCGGTTAGCTTAGCGGAGTTTAAAAAAGGTTTGGACGGCTTCCTGAAGGAAAAGTCCATAGACCGTTATTAAATGGACTTGGGGAAAATCCACTATTTCTGGGATAAGCAGTATAAAATGTTTTGTACTTTTGGGGATCTTGCCAGGTATTTGTGATCTGGATTGGCCACTGTTGGAAACAGGATGCTGAGCTTGATGGACCTTTGTTCTTTCCCAGTATGGCAATACTTATGTACCACGTGTTGCCCTTTGGCCTCGCGTCGTCTCCAAGGGTATATTCCAAATGTCTAGCAGTAGTTCTCCGAGGACAAGCAGGCTGCTTGTTCTCACGACTGGGGTGACGTCCGCGGCAGCCCCCACCAACCGGAAGAAGCTTCGCGGGCGGTCCGCACGCAGGGCACGCCCACCGCGCATGCGCGGCCGTCTTCCCGCCAGTCTTGTTTTTTCCGCGCTGGAGAGAGTCGTGCGTCGCCGCTCTCTCTTGTCAGCCCCGGAAAACCGTCGCGTTGTTCGTGAATTTTCTTATTTTTTTGTTTCTGGTTCCCGCGCGTTCCGGACCTTTTCTTTTCTTGTAAGAAAAAAAAAAAAAAAGAAGAGTGAACGTGCTTGTTTTTTCCCTCATTTTCTAGCGGGGGCGTCGCGTTGCGGCCCGCGCGGTCGATTTATTTTTCGAGGTGTGATTTACAGCCACCATCGACAACTTTAATTTCGCAGACGCGATTTTTCCGTCGATGTCCTCGAAGGTCCCGAGTGGATTTAAGAAGTGTGGTCGGTGCGGCCGGCCTATCTCGCAGACCGACACCCACGCTTGATGCTTCCAGTGCCTCGGGCCGGAGCACAATATCAAGTCGTGTTCTTTGTGTCTTGGTCTCCGGAAACGGACTCAGGTTGTGAGGCAAGTTCTTCGGGACCGTCTTTTTGGAACTTGTGCCGGCCCCTCGACGTCGACCTCGACGGCATCGGTATCGACGGCCGGTTCTTCGGTACCGGTATCGATGTCCGCGAAATCGGCACCGATGGCATCGACCCCAGGAGCACAGGTCCCGTCGGCCCGCCGGTCCTCCGGTGATGGTAGGAGTGAGAGGCCGCGTGGGCAATCGGCCCCGGTCACTCCCTCGGCCCATGGCCCTCGGGACCGAACCCTGTCTGACCCGGCCCCTCGAGACCGAGGGGGATCGACCTCCTCCTCCTCCGTTCCACCGGGCGCCGATGACAGGCACCGCAAAAAACAGAAAAAGCACCGTCATCGGTCCCCATCGGTGCGCCCGGCTCTCGGTGCCGGCGAGGAGTCGACGCCGAAGCGTCCGCGTCGAGAGGAGAGGTCCCCCTCGGTAGTGGAGGTACCGACGCGTCAGGGTCCCAGCACTTCGGTGCAGTCTCCTGGACCCGAGCAGCTTCCGGCACCGACACCTCTACCGGCCCCCCCCGTCTTTCCCGACAGCGGGCCTAGACAAGTGCCTCCGAGCCATCCTTCCGGGGATCCTGGAAGGGCTGATGCGCCAGGCTGTGCCGGCGCCGGGGGTGCTTGCGCCCTCAGCGCCGTTGACTGTGGCGCCGGCGAGCTCTAGCCCTGTGCCGAGGCCTTCGACACTGCCGCCGCTTGCGGCGCCGGTCTCGACCGCCACGCAGGTGGAGTCCCTGTCGACGTCGATGGAGGGAGCTTCGTCCCCGCCGGCGCGGGAGTCCACCACTCGACGACACCGAGGCCTCGGTGCCTCGACATCGAGCCGGGCCCGGTTAAGGACTCAGCTACATGAGCTTATGTCCGATACCGAGGAAGAGGCCTCGTGGGGGGAAGAGGAGGACCCCAGATATTTCTCCTCAGAGGAGTCTGTGGGCCTTCCCTCTTACCCCACGCCTTCACCAGAGAGGAAGCTCTCGCCTCCTGAGAGCCTCTCCTTTGCCTCCTTTGTAAGGGACATGTCCATTTGCATTCCCTTCCCCGTGGTCTCTTTGGATGAGCCGAGGGCTGAGATGCTCGAGGTCCTCGACTATCCATCACCACCTAGAGAGTCCTCCACGGTGCCGTTGCACAATGTCCTCAAAGAGACACTGCTTCGGAACTGGATGAGACCATTATCTAATCCCATCATTCCCAAGAAAGCAGAGTCCCAGTACAGAATCCACTCGGACCCAGAGTTAATGCGGCCCCAATTGCCCCATGACTCGGCGGTCGTGGATTCTGCTCTCAAGAGGGCACGGAGTTCGAGGGATACCGCCTCGGCGCCCTCGGGGCGGGAGTCTCGCACTATGGACTCGTTTGGGAGGAAGGCCTACCAATCTTCCATGCTCGTGACCCGCATCCAATCTTACCAGCTCTACACGAGCATCCACATGCGGAACACTGTGAAGCAACTGGCGGACCTGGTTGATAAGCTCCCGCCGGAGCAGTCCAGGCCTTATCAGGAGGTGGTCAGGCAGCTGAAGGCGTGCAGAAAGTTCCTGTCCAGGGGTATCTATGACACCTGTGTCGTGGCATCTCGTGCTGCGGCCCAAGGTATAGTGATGCGCAGGCTCTCATGGCTGCGTGCCTCTGACCTGGACAACCGCACCCAGCAGAGACTGGCCGACGTCCCTTGCCGGGGGGATAATATTTTTGGCGAGAAGGTCGAGTAGCTGGTGGACCAACTGCATCAGCGGGAAACCGCCCTCGACAAGCTCTCCCACCGGGCGCCTTCAGCATCCACCTCAGCAGGTGGACGTTTTTCCCGGGCCCGGCAGGCTGCGCCCTATGCTTTTGCCAAGCGTAGGTACACCCAGCCGGCCCGAAGGCCTCGACAGGCACAGGGACAGCCCCAGCGCGCTCGTTCTCATCAACAGCGTGCGCCTAAGCAGCCCCCTGCGCCTCCACAGCAAAAGCCGGGGACGTGCTTTTGACTGGATCCACGGGAACATAGCCGCCCTGAAAGTGTCCGTACCGGACGATCTGCCGGTCGGAGGGAGGTTAAAATTTTTTCACCAAAGGTGGCCTCTCATAACCTCCGACCAGTGGGTTCTCCAAATAGTGCGGTACGGATACGCCCTAAATTTGGCCTCCCTGCCACCAAATTGTCCTCCGGGAGCTCAATCCTTCAGCTCCCATCACAAGCAGGTACTTGCAGAGGAACTCTCCGCCCTTCTCAGCGCCAATGCGGTCGAGCCCGTACCACCCGGGCAGGAATTCTATTCCAGGTACTTCCTTGTGGAAAAGAAAACAGGGGGGATGCGCCCCATCCTAGACCTGAGAGGCCTGAACAAATTCCTGGTCAAAGAAAAGTTCAGGATGCTTTCCTTGGGCACCCTTCTGCCAATGATTCAGAAAAACGATTGGCTATGTTCCCTGGATTTAAAGGACGCATACACTCACATCCCGATACTGCCAGCTCACAGACAGTATCTCAGATTCCGCCTGGGCGCACGGCACTTTCAGTATTGTGTGCTGCCCTTTGGGCTCGCCTCTGCCCCACGGGTGTTTACAAAGTGCCTCGTGGTGGTGGCGGCGTATCTACGCAAGCTGGGAGTGCACGTGTTCCCATATCTCGACGATTGGCTGGTCAAGACCACCTTGGAGGCAGGAGCCCTCCGGTCCATGCAGTGCACTAGTCAACTCCTGGAGCTGCTGGGGTTTGTGATAAATTACCCAAAGTCCCATCTCCAGCCAACCCAGTCTCTGGAATTCATAGGAGCTCTGCTGAATACCCAGACGGCTCAGGCCTTCCTTCCCGAAGCGAGGGCCAACAACCTCCTGTCCCTGGCTTCGCAGACCAGAGCGTCTCAGCAGGTCACAGCTCGGCAGATGTTGAGACTTCTGGGTCATATGGCCTCCACAGTTCATGTGACTCCCATGGCTCGTCTTCACATGAGATCTGCTCAATGGACCCTAGCTTCCCAGTGGTTCCAAGCCACCGGGAATCTAGAGGATGTCATCCGCCTCTCCACCAGTTGCCGCACTTCACTGCTCTGGTGGACCATCCGGACCAATTTGACCCTGGGACGTCCATTCCAAATTCCGCAGCCCACGAAAGTGCTGACGACGGATGCATCTCGCCTGGGGTGGGGAGCTCATGTCGATGGGCTTCACACCCAGGGTCTGTGGTCCCTCCAGGAAAAGGATCTGCAGATCAACCTCCTGGAGCTCCGAGCGATCTGGAACGCACTGAAGGCTTTCAGAGATCGGCTGTCCTGCCGAATTATCCAAATTCGGACAGACAATCAGGTTGCAATGTATTACACCAACAAGCAGGGGGGCACCGGATCTCGCCCCTTGTGTCAAGAAGCCGTCGGGATGTGGCGTTGGGCTTGCCAGTTCGGCATGCTCCTCCAAGCCACATACCTGGCAGGTGTAAACAACAGTCTGGCCGACAGGCTGAGCAGAGTCATGCAACCGCACGAGTGGTCGCTTCATTCCAGAGTGGTACGCAAGATCTTCCGAGAGTGGGGCACCCCCTCGGTGGACCTTTTCGCTTCTCAGACCAACCACAAGCTGCCTCTGTTCTGTTCCAGACTTCAGGCACACGGCAGGCTAACGTCGGACGCCTTTCTCCTTCATTGGGGGACTGGCCTCCTGTATGCTTATCCTCCCATACCTTTGGTGGGGAAGACCTTACTGAAGCTCAAGCAAGACCATGGCACCATGATTCTGATAGCGCCCTTTTTGGCCCCGTCAGATCTGGTTCCCTCTTCTTCTGGAGTTGTCCTCTGAAGAACCGTGGAGATTGGAGTGTTTTCCGACTCTCATTTCGCAGAACGACGGAGCGTTGCTGCACCCCAACCTTCAGTCCCTGGCTCTCACGGCCTGGATGTTGAGGGCGTAGACTTCACTGCGTTGGGTCTGTCTGAGGGTGTCTCCCGTGTCTTGCTTGCCTCTAGGAAGGATTCCACTAAAAAGAGTTACTTTTTCAAGTGGAGGAGGTTTGTCGTTTGGTGTGAGAGCAAGGCCCTAGAACCTCGTTCTTGCCCTGCACAGAACCTGCTTGAATACCTTCTGCACTTATCAGAGTCTGGCCTCAAGACCAACTCAGTAAGGAATCACCTTAGTGCGATTAGTGCTTACCATTATCGTGTGGAAGGTAAAGCCATCTCTGGAGAGCCTTTAGTCGTTCGATTCATGAGAGGCTTGCTTTTGTCAAAGCCCCCTATCAAGCCTCCTACAGTGTCATGGGATCTCAACGTCGTCCTCACCCAGCTGATGAAACCTCCTTTTGAGCCACTGAATTCATGCCATCTGAAGTACTTGACCTGGAAGGTCATTTTCTTGGTGGCAGTTACTTCAACTCGTAGGGTCAGTGAGCTTCAAGCCCTGGTAGCTCATGCTCCATATACCAAATTTCATCACAACAGAGTAGTGCTTCGCACCCACCCAAAGTTCCTGCCGAAGGTGGTGTCGGAGTTCCATCTTAACCAGTCAATTGTCTTGCCAACATTCTTCCCCAGGCCTCATACCCGCCCTGCTGAACGTCAGTTGCACACATTGGACTGCAAGAGAGCATTGGCCTTCTACTTGGAGCAGACACAGCCCCACAGACAGTCCGCCCAATTGTTTGTTTCTTTCGACCCTAACAGGCTAGGGGTCGCTGTCGGGAAACGCACCATCTCCAATTGGCTAGCAGATTGCATTTCCTTCACTTACGCCCAGGCTGGGCTGGCTCTTGAGGGTCATGTCACGGCTCATAATGTTAGAGCCATGGCAGCGTCAGTGGCCCACTTGAAGTCAGCCACTATTGAAGAGATTTGCAAGGCTGCGACGTGGTCATCTGTCCACACATTCACATCACATTACTGCCTCCAGCAGGATACCCGACGCGACAGTCGGTTCGGGCAGTCGGTGCTGCAGAATCTGTTTGGGGTGTAAATCCAACTCCACCCTCCAGGACCCGAATTTATTCTGGTCAGGCTGCACTCTCAGTTAGTTGTTCTTCGTAGGTCAATTTTCTGTTGTATCCTCGCCGTTGCGAGGTTCAATTGACCTGGGTTCTTGTTTTGAGTGAGCCTGAGAGCTAGGGATACCCCAGTCGTGAGAACAAGCAGCCTGCTTGTCCTCGGAGAAAGTGAATGATACATACCTGTAGCAGGTGTTCTCCGAGGACAGCAGGCTGATTGTTCTCACCTACCCTCCCTCCTCCCCTTTGGAGTTGCGTTTTCATCATTTTGCTTGTCATTCAACTGGCGGGAACGGTCGCGCACGGGCGGGAAGACGGCCGCGCATGCGCAGTGGGCGTGCCCTGCGTGCGGACCGCCCGCGAAGCTTCTTCCGGTTGGTGGGGGCTGCCGCGGACGTCACCCCAGTCGTGAGAACAATTAACCTGCTGTCCTCGGAGAACACCTGCTACAGGTATGTATCATTCACTTTCCAGCGTCACTATGCAGACTGGGAATCCATGTGTTCCTTATCTTGGCGATTTGCTGGTGACGAGCACATTGGAAGATGGTGCTTGGGAGTCCATGTGGAGGACTATTCAGGTGCTAAAGCTACTAGGGTTCGTTTTAAACTACAAGTCCCATCTTTGCCCTGTCCTGCAACTGGAATTCATTGGAGCCCTGCTCAATATGCAGAAGGTTTGAGCCTTTCTCCCGAGGTCGAGAGCAGATGCTCTAGTCGCACTGGCTTCTCAGATTGAAGACTCTCAGCAGGTCACGGCTCGGCAGATGGTGAGGAGGGTTTGGCCACATGGCGTCCACAGTTTGTGACTCCAATGACACGCCTTCACATGATAATAGCCTAATGGACCCTGGTCTCTCAGTGGTGCCAAGCCATGGGAGGTGTGGAAGATGTCATCCAAGTGTCCCCAGATCTTGCTCGATCTCTGTTGTGGTGGACCATTTCATTCAGTTTGACTCTGGGACTTCCATTCCAAATTCCTCAGCTGCAGAAAGTGCCTACGACATGCATCTCTCCTGGGTTGGGGAACTCATGTGAATGGACTTCACACTGAAGGTGCTTGGTCCATCCAGTAAACGGATCTTCAGATCAATCTCCTCGAGCTTTGGGCGATCAGGAATGCTCTAAAAGCTTTCAGAGATCTGCTGTCTTACCAAATTGTACTCATTCAAATGGACAATCAGGTTGCCATGTATTACACCTACAAGCAAGGAAGCACTGGAAATCGCCCTGTGTGTCAGGAGGCCGTCCAGATGTGGTGTTGGACTCACCGGCATGGCATGTACCTTCTACCCACTTATCTGGTGGGTAAAAACAGCCTGGCTGACAAATTGAGCAGGGTTATGCAACCACGAGTGGTCTCTTATCATGAGTATTGCCCAAGAGATCTGAGCATGGGGCACCCCCTTGGTGGATCTCCTTGCCATTCACATGAATCACAAAGTCCCTCATTTCTGTTCCAGGCTTCAGGCCCACGACTGGCTAGCATCTAATGCCTTCCTCATTATTGGGGGGCAGGCCTTCTGTATATGTATCTTCCCATTCCTCTAGTTGGAAAGACTTTGCTGATACCTCAAGCAAGACCTCAGATCCATGATTCTAATTGCATCTTATTGGCCTTAGCAGATCTGGTTCCCTCTTCTGGAGTTTTCCTCTGAAGAACTGTGGAGATTGGAGTGTTTTCCAATCCTCATCACGCAGAACGAGGGATCTCGTCTGCATCCCAACCTTCAGTCTCTGGCCCTCACAGCCTGTATGTTGAGAGCCTAGAATTTGATTTCTAGGGTCTATCAGAGGGTGTCTCGGGTCTTGCTGGCTTCCAGGAAAGATTCTACTCAAGTTCAACTTTATTTCAGTATTTACTATCCCTCCCATCAAGAGGATGTCTGGGTTTCTTACAGGCTAAAATAAAGCAGAATAAGAAAACAGTAAAGCATTGAAAGTGGACAGGGTAGAACTACAGTTTTATATAGGATAGGAGAGGGGGTGAAAGGAAAGGAGGTCTGAAATTGGTCTGATGGGTCCTGCAGGCTTCATCTCCATATACTTCCACTGCAGAATTAAGAGTACACATCAGAGAAAATGAATGTTTTAAGATTGATTTTATAGTTTTGAAGGCTAAGGGACTATGGTAACTTGTTCAAGTTTTCAGGACCCCGAACTGAAAAGGTAGCCTTCATGGTGTGTTGATGGATTATCTCTTGAAAAGATGGGATTTCCAGTAAATTTTGAAAGCATGAGAGCAATGTTCTTATGTTTGCATATGGGATTAGCATACGGGAATGATAAGATGGTTCACCAGACTGATGGATTTTGAAGACCAGTAGTAATGAAATGGTGGGGTAGGGAGAGCCAGTGGGTTGCTTTCAATAGTGGGGGGGGGGGGGGGTTGGAATGGTTAGGAAAAGTCAAGTGACAATAATAGAACTGAGTTTTTTTTGTATGAGTGTTGTAATGCCAAGTAGAGCGGTTTCAGTGCTGTGATGTGGCCTGGATCCAGTTGGATTGGGATGAAGTGCTTTTGATTTTGTAAGGAAATTCAGAAATTGAGAGTGGATTATAGTTTCTGCGATCTTATTAAGGATGGAAGATTGACAATAGGGCAATAGTTATATTTGTCTGAGATTAGGTTTAGAAAGATCCTTAAGTTTGGGTTTATGATAGCTATTTTCCATACTGCTAGGGATAGTTCCTTAGGAGAATGAAGATGAAATCATATGAGCAATGAAAAGACCGAGCTATTTGTTGGATCGTTTGTTAAAAATAGGATAGGATCATGGGGAGCTGTAGTGGATTTCATTCCCTGCACAATAGTACATAAATGAGATTGCGCTGGGATGTTAAAAGAAGAGAGTATACTGGTTGGCAGTACGGAGACTGGGGTTGGTTGGGTTAATGCATTGCTAGAGGTTGATGCATAAGAAGCGATCAAGGTGGTAATTTGGTTCTAAAGTGGTCTACAAGATCCTGAACTGTAGGAAGTGATACCAAATCAACCATGGGTGGGTGTGGTGTGTTGTTTTCAGCTATTTTGGAAGAGATGTTACTTTTTTAAATAGAGGAGGTTTGCCATCTAGTGTGAGTGCAAGGCCCTAGATCATATTTCCTGCCCTACACAGAACTTGCTTGAATACCTTCTACACTTAACCAAGTCTAGTCTTGAGACCAACTCAGTAAGGGTTCACCTCGGTGCAATTAATGCTTTGAATTTAAATGTAGAGGGTAAGCCCGTCTCTGGACAGCCTCTAGTTGTTTGCTTCATGAGAGGTTTGCTTTTGTGAAAGACCCTGTCAAACCTCCGCCTTTGTCATAGGACCTCCAACGTCGTTCTCACCAGCTGATGAAAGCTCCTTTCGAGCCACTGAATTCCTGCCATCTGAAGTACTTGACCTGGAAGGTCATTTTCATGGTGGCTGTTACTTCAGCTTGTAGAGTTGGTGAGTTTCAGGCCCTGTTAGTGGATATACCTTATACTAAGTTTCATGACAACAAAGTAGTCCTCCGCACACACCCTAAGTTCCTGCCAAAGGTTGTGTTGGAGTTCCATCAGAACCAGTTTTGTCTTGCCAGTATTCTTCCCCCAATCTCATGCCCTTCCTGGTGAGAGCGCCTTGCACACCTTGGACTGCAAGTGAGCATTGGCCTATTACATGGAGCTGACTAGGCCCCGCAGACAGTCTGCCCAACCGTTTGTTTCTTTTGATCCCAACAGGATGGGGGGTCACCATCAAGAAACACACAATCTCTAATTGGCTGGCAGATGGCATTTCCTTCACTTATGCCCAGGCTAGGCTGACTCTAGTGGGTCATATAGAAGTCTCTCAATGTCAGAGCCATGGCTGTGTTGGTAGCCCACTTTGTGGTCGCCTCCATTGAAGAAATTTGCAAGGCTGCGACATGGTCTTCAGTCTCCACATTCAAGTCTTATTACTGCCTTGATCAGGATACCTTTCGCGACGGTCCGTTCGGGCAGACAGTGTTTCAGAGTCTGGGGTCTAGAATCCAACTGCACCCCTCTAGGCCCATTTTATTCTGTTCCAGGCTGCACTCTCACTCAGTTTGTATATAGTTTCGGGTTAATCTGAGTTCTGTTTTTGCCGTTGCGGGCTCAATTGACCAGTGTTTGTTTTCAGTGAGACTGGATGCTAGGGATACTCCAATTGTGAGGATTATGGCCTGCTTGTCCTTGGAAAAAGCGAAGATACTTACCTCTAGCAGGTATTCTCCAAGAACAGCAGGCCTTATGTTCTCCCAAACCCTCCAATCTCCTTTTAGAGGTGTCTTCTCTTCTTTCCTTTTATGCTTAGTATTTAAATTATTATTATTTATTGTATTTGTACCCCACATTTTCCCACCTTTTTGCAGGCTCAATGTGGCTTACAGAGTATGGAAATGAGAAAGTCATTACATGATTTAAGAAAACAATCGATCATAAGCTGAGGTGAAAGAGGAATTTAGGTAGAAGGTGTTAGGTAGGGTAGTGTGAGAGGTGTTTTGGTGTACTTGGGTGGTTTAAGGAATGATTTGTTTCATTGAGGGTGACTTTTGTAGGCTCTGTTGAAGAGATGTGTTTTCAAAGCTTTGCGAAAGCTGGTTAGATTGGTCATGGTTTTTAGGGACATGGGTAGTGCATTCCAAAACTGTGTACTTTTGTACGCAAAGGTAATAGCATAAGCCTGTTTGTATTTCATTCCTTTACAGCTGGGGAAATTCAGGTTGAGGAATTTGCGGGCCGATCTTTTGGCATTCCTGGGCGGTAAGTCCACTAGGTTTAACATATAGAGTGGGGCATCTGCGTGAATGATTTTGTGTACAGTCGTGCAGATCTTGAACTCAATTTGTTCCTTGAGCGGGAGCCAGTGCAGTTTCTCTGTGAGGGGTTTCGCACTTTCGTATTTAGGTGTTCCAAAAATGAGTCTGGCTGCGGTGTTCTGGGCTGTTTGGAGTTTTTTGATGGTCTGTTCTTTGCAGCCTGCGTACAGAGCATTACAGTAGTCCAAGTGGCTTATTACCAATGACTGTACTAGGGTGCGGAAGATGTTCCTTGGGAAAAAAGGTTTTATTCTTTTGAGTTTCCACATCAATTGGAACATTTTTTTCGTCGTATTCTTCGCATGGGTTTCGAGAGTGAGGTTTCGATCAATAGTGACTCCTAGGATTTTCAGATTTTCTGCGATAGGAAGTGTGCAGTAGGGTGTGGTTATTGTGGGGTAGTTGTTTGTATTGTATTGGGAGGTGAGAACTAGACACTGAGTTTTTTCTGCATTGAGTTTTAACTTGAATGAGTCCGCCCAAGAGTGCATGGTCTGGAAGCTCTGGTTGATCTCGTTGATTATTTCGTTTGTCACTTTTGAACGGGATATGAATCGTAACGTCGTCGGCATATATGTAAGGGTTGAGGTTTTGATTGGCTAGGAGTTTGGCTAACGGTATCATCATGAGGTTGAAGATAGTTGGTGAGAGGGGGGATCCTTGAGGAACTCCGCATTCTGGTCTCCAGGGTGGCGATCTGTCCGTGTTGGTTATTACTTGGTAGGATCTGGTGGTGAGGAATCCTTCAAACCATTTGAGAACTGGGCCTCCGATTCCGAAGTACTCTAGTAGGTGTAATAGTATTTCATGATCCACCATGTCGAAGGCACTAGACATGTCGAATTGTAGTATGAGTATGTTCTTGCCGGTTGTGATCGTTTTTTTGAATGTGTTCATTGCCGACACTAGTACAGTTTCAGTACTATGATTTGATCGAAATCCTGATTGAGACTCATGTAGAATTGAGTGTTTGGTCAGGTATTCCGTGAGTTGTTTCCACACTATGCCTTCCATCAATTTTGTTGTGAGTGGGATAGAAGCAACCGGTCGGTAGTTGGTTAAGTCCATTGTGCTTTTCTTGGCATCTTTAGGCAGTGGAGTGAGTAGGATATTTCCATTTTCCGTGGGAAGAGTCCATTTATGAGTCTAGTTTACTTGGTTCGTGAGGTCTTGTTTAAATTGTTTGGGTGCGGATCTTATTAGGCTGGTAGGGCAAATGTCAAGTTTGCATTGAGATTTGGCATATTTACTGAGCCAGTGTGTGAGTTCATTTATTGAAATCAGGTCAAAATTGGTCCATGATCGATCGGCTGCGTATTCCCCAGGATTTGGGTCTAGGCATTCAAGGATGCTTGTATACTCAATGGTATTGCTTGTTATCATGCGCTCTTGCAGCACGCGGGAAGGCACGTATGCGCATTGGAATGTGCCTCACACTCCACAAAAGCTCTGTTAAAGCTTGTTAGAAGCTCCAGACTGGGCAATGAGGAATCGCGTTACCCAATTTTGAGAATATAAGGCCTGCTCTCCTCGGAGAATACTTGCTACAGGTAAGTATCTTCACTTTCTCTTTGCTCATTGGCAGCACCTTTTTGCTTGTCATTTTTGGTTTAAGGTAGCCTGTAGTCAAGGAGTCCATGTGTGGTATTGCTAATACTATTTGTCTTCAGAAAAAAACAGTTACACTACCTGTTGCTATTGGTCTCTTTAGATAGCAGATTTAGGTCCTTAAATACTGTTTTTAGGATATCTACAATGAATATGCATGTGAGTGCTTTGCATACCAAGGAGGCAATGTATACAAATCTTTCTCTTGAATATTTACTGTGGATATCCTGTAATCCTGACTGGCTGAGGTTTCCCCCCAGGACAGGTTAGAGAACCACTGAGTTAAGGTCTTGCTAAACTTATTTTATTTCCATTTTAGACAATATATGGTGAACTGATTGCTTTGGAGAGTAACAGTGATGTTACCGGATTGGCAGTATTTATTTTGAACCGTTTGCTTTGGAATCCTGATATAGCAACAGAATACAGACATCCAAGTGTACCGCACCTTTATCGAGATGGTAATTATATAGCTAATGTAGTGTTTTGTATCTTACACATATATACACACACACACACAGACATGCATACACACATGCATATCATTTTTAAATGTGTATGTTTTCTTTTAGGTCATGAAATGGCTTTGTCTAAATTTACACTGAAAAAAATATTGCTTCTGGTTTTCTTTCTTGATCGTGCTAAGGAGTCTAGGCTTATTGATCACGACCCGTGTCTGTTTTGCAAGAATGCAGTGTTCAAGGTACAGTATCCAAATAGTGGTTATGTTTGAAAATCATGAATTTAATGTTCTAAAGGATTTATGTGGTCAATTTCCAAGTTAAATTACATCTTTTTTGGGGGGGCTGGCAAATGGAGAACTTGCTGGATATCAAAATGGAGCATGAAAAGAGATGCTTAACAGAGTAACATAACATACATAGTAACATAGTAGATAACGGCAGAAAAAGACCTGCACGGTCCATCCAGTCTGCCCAACAAACTCATATGTGTATACCTTACCTTGATTTGTACCTGCTTTATTCAGGGCACAGACAGTACAAGTCTGCCCAGCAGTACTTCCTGCCTCCCAACCACCAGTCCCGCCTCCCATCACCAGCTCTGGCACAGACCGTAGAAGTCTGCCCTCCACTATCCTCGCCTCCCAACCACCAACCCCTCTTCCCCCCACCTGCTCCGCCGCCCAATTTCGGCTAAGCTTCTGAGGATCCATTCCTTCTGCACAGGATTCCTTTATGCATATCCCACGCATGTTTGAATTCCGTTACCGTTTTCATCTCCACCACCTCCCGCGGGAAGGCATTCCAAACATCCACCACCCTCTCCGTGAAAAAATACTTCCTGTCATCTTTCCTGAGTCTGCCCCCCTTCAATCTCATTTTATGTCCTCTCGTTCTACCGCCTTCCCATCTCCGGAAAAGATTTGTTTGCGAATTAATACCTTTCAAATATTTGAACGTCTGTATCATATCACCCCTGTTCCTCCTTTCCTCCAGGGTATACATGTTCAGGTCATGGAACGCAAATCCTGTACCATTCTCGTAGCTTTTCTTTGCACCGCTTCCATTTTTTTAACATCCTTCGCAAGGTACGGCTTCCAAAACTGAACACAATACTCCAGGTGGGGCCTCACCAACGACTTGTACAGGGGCATCAACACTTCATTTCTTCTGCTGATCACACCACTCTATACAGCCTAGCAACCTTCTCACTACGGCCACCGCCTTGTCACACTGTTTAGTCGCCTTCAGATCCTCGGATACTATCACCCCAAGATCCCTCTCCCCCTCAGTACCTATCAGACTCTCACCGCCTAACACATAAGTCTCTCTTGGGTTTCTACTCCCTAAGTGCATCACTTGCATTTCTTCGCATTGAATTTTAATTGCCAAACCTTAGACCATTCTTCTAGCTTCCTCAGATCCTTTTTCATGCTTTCCACTCCCTCCCGGGTGTCCACTCTGTTGCAAATCTTAGTATCATCCGCAAATAGGCAAACTTTACCTTCTAACCCTTCGGCAATGTCACTCACAAATACATTGAACAGAATCGGCCCCAGCACCGATCCCAGAGGCACTCCACTACTCACCTTTCCCTCCTCCGAGCGAACTCCATTTACCACCACCCTCTGTCTGTCCGTCATCCAGTTCACCACTTCGGGACCTATCTTCAGCCCATCGAGTTTATTTAAGAGCCTCCTGTGGGGAACTGTGTCAAAAGCTTTGCTAAAATCTAAGTAGATTATGTCTATAGCATGTCGATGATTCAATTCTCCAGTTACCCAATCAAAGAATTCAATGAGATTCGTTTGCACGATTTCCCTTTGGTAAAACCATGTTGTCTCGGATCTTGCAACTTATTGGCTTCCAGGAAATTCACTATCCTTTCCTTCAGCATGGCTTCCATTACTTTTCCAATAACCGAAGTGAGGCTTACCGGCCTGTAGTTTCCAGCTTCTTCCCTATCCCCACTTTTGTGAAGAGGGACCACCTCCGCCGTTCTCCAATCCCTCGGAACCTCTCCCGTCTCCAAGGATTTATTAAACAAATCTTTAAGAGGACCCGCCAGAACCTCTCTGAGCTCCCTCAATATTTTGGGGTGGATCCCGTCCGGTCCCATGGCTTTGTCCACCTTTAGCTTTTCAAGTTGTTGATACACACTCTCTTCCGTGAACGGTGCTCTATCCACTCCATTCTCAGGTGTACTTTTGCCAGTCCCTCGTGGTCCTTCTCCAGGATTTTCTTCAGTGAAAACAGAACAAAAGTATCTATTTAGCAAATTGGCTTTTTCTTCATCATTATCTACATAGCGTTTCACTGTATCTTTTAGTCTCACAATTCCCTTTTTAGTCATTCTCCTTTCACTAATATACCTGAAGAAATTTTGTCTCTCCTCCTTACATTTCTAGCCATTTGTTCTTCCGCTTGCGCCTTCGCCAGACGTACCTCTCTCTTGGCTTCTTTCAGTTTCATCCGGTATTCCTTCCCGTGTTCCTCCTCTTGAAATTTCTATATTAACAGAGGTGTTCAGGAATGTACCTTTAAGTTAACAGATGTCAGTATTCATACACGATGCAGTTGAATTTATCTAATTAAGTCCAGGACTGCATATTCAATGGTCTTACCTAAATGGATAGTGTGGCTGAAAATCTGCATAAACATAAATAGATAGGTAATCCTGTTAATTTTAATGCAGATATTGGTCAGAGTACTGAACTCATTGAGGGATATGTGCCACTGAACTCATTATAATTAGCTTTCTTAATATAGTGAAATTCTTTTTCAAACAGCTACACTGTGTTTGAAGATTGCTTTCAGGATAATTCTTAATTAGGTTTTTTTTTCTTCCATAGACTAGTAAAGAGATGTTGTTGGCTTTTTCACGAGATTTCCTTAGTGGGGAAGGTGATCTCTCACGTCATCTCTGCTTCCTTGGTTTGTCTGTAAGCCATGTTCAAACTCCACTTGATGAATTTGACTTTGCTGTCACAAATCTAGCAGTGGATTTGCAATGTGGTGTTCGCCTTGTGTAAGTAGAACAATGACTAATGAAACCATACTTTATAGGGCCTTCTTTTTTGTATTAATTTATGTGTGTGTATAGATAATATTTTTTTTGTTAACTATTAGGAGAGTTATGGAACTACTTATGCAAAACTGGAATATCTCAAAAAAGCTAAGAGTTCCTGCTGTAAGTCGTCTTCAGAAGATTCACAATGTGGAGCTAGTCCTTCAAATGCTTAAAGAGCAAGGAGTATTGCTGAAGGATGAATGTGGTAAACCTTAACAAATACAACATAAAATCCTTTTAAATTAATTTGTATACCTTTGCAGGTTTTAATCTGTTGTGATTTTCTTTGTAGGTACTTCAATTGATTCCAGGGATATTGTGGATAGACACAGAGAAAAGACTTTAGCTCTGCTCTGGAAAATTGCCTTTTCATTTCAGGTATTTTTTTCTCAAATTATTGAAACCAGTGGACATATTACAGTCACGCCCCTTATAGACATCTCTTTCCACTATTACATGTGTCTTAGCATGTTTCATCTGTATTAATATCATGATTGTAGCAGTAGCAAAATGAGAAAACTGTACGGGACATGCATTCATTCCTTATCTTTTTTTCCTTCCTTAACATCCTTACCAGATCTGTCCAGAAACTATGGGTTGTGCCTGTCAACCAGCAGATGGAGCCTGATAAAAAATGTCCTGTTTGCCCAATAAGGGCACTGTGCAGCCTTCGATGCTCAGTATTTCTCGGTGTCTAATGGATAGTGATGGGCATACTTACATCTCCTGGACCAGTTAGAGAACTGGGTTGCAGATGAGCATGGTGGGGGGGGGGATCTTAGCTAACTAAAATGAAGAGAAAAAATAGAGATGATTTCAATTTTCAGCAGAGGAGTCAGAGTCCCTCCTTACCCCTACACCTTTGCCTCCCATTTGTTTGGTCTCTAAGAATGTAAGAATAGCCATACTGTGTCAGACCAATGGTCCATCTAGCCCAGTATCCTGCTTCCAACGGTGGCCAATCCATATCACAAGTACCTGGCAGAAACCCAATTAGTAGTAACATTCCATGCTGCCAGTCCTGGGGCAAGCACTGGCTTCCCCCATGTCCATCCTCCAGGAACTCGTTCAAACCTTTTTTTAAATGCAGATGTGCTAACTGCTGTTATCCTATTTGTTTTTAAAGTATTTCCATGTAATTTCTCTGAGTGTCCTGTGGTCTTTGTACTTTTTGAAAGAGTGAAAAATCGATTCACTTTTACCCGTTTTGCACTAGTCAGGATTTTATAGACCTTGATCATATCCCCCCCTCAGCTGTCTGTTTTCCAAGCTGAAGAGCCCTATCCTTTTTAACCTCATACGGGATGAGTTCCATCCCCTTTATCATTTTGATTGCTCTTCTTTGGACCCTTTCTAATTCCACTATATCTTTTTTGAGATACGGCGACCAGAATTGAACACAATTCTCAAGGTGAGGTCGCACCATGGAGTGATACATAAGCATTATAATATTCTTGGTCTTGTTTTGCATCCCTTTTCTAATAATCCCTAGCTGGGGCTTAGCCAGATCTGACTTTTTTTTTGGGGGGGGGGGGGGGGGGCTCAGAGTTAACATGGGGGGGGGGCACTATGCATATAGGCGGGAGTAGTGCATGGTATACTCCTAAATAATGCCTTGGAGTGCACTTGATAACGGATTTCTAAGTAAACAGTCTGTCCTGCATCAATATAAACACATGCACACTTATGGAAACCTTGGAAACACTGATATTTTTAAATGAAGTTGCATTATCCCATAACTTAAAACTTTACCATTATAATAGACTTGAGTCTGGTCAACCTCTCAACACACATCACAGTATCCTGGAAAATAATTACTGCAGTGGCACATATCCCTCAATTTTACATTATATGAAGTATAAAATGCCTTATTAAGCTGTATTAATTCAATAAATAGTCTTGTCCCTTCTTTTGGTTCTACAGCTTTCTCTCCTTTCTGAAGCTGTCATTAACCAGTTCAAGTCTCTGGAGTTCCCGACAATGTTTCTTCCACCTGCTTCTCCTTACAAAGGATAAGACAAATAAAGATTATCTGCCAAATTACTTTGTGAAGTAACACTAACTCCTCAAAGAAGCTTCTCAGAGCCTACGTAGCAAGCTTAACAGCACCAATTCTGAACACACATATCAGTACCTTTAAAAAAGGCAGCAGTGAATGTACAGAACAGCAATATGCTTCCTATTGGAAAAGTCAGAGAAGTCAGACTCCTATGGATTCACACACAAATTATGTGACAGCAGAATCTCTCACCTTGGTCACCCACAGAACACAGACCAATCCTCACCAATTACAGAGTAAAGGACCAAAATTAGAAAAGGAAACACTGAGGAATCATATTCTCTGTAAGAAGTACAGCTCAGGAGAAATAAAAATAAAAAGATGCTCTACTGTAGAAGCAAAAGTACAAGATCACTTTATACCCCAAAATAAAACGTACAGATTATCTGGATAACCATGAAAAGTTAAAACTTGTTTTCAAACCACTTAGACTTATGTGGAGGGGCATTTTTGATATGACGTCTAAGTCCGAGTTTGGACGTTTTGCAATCATCATCTATAATGTGAATAGGTAAGAAGGTCATTTTCAAAAAAGAAAAAGTCTCTTTTGTTTTCGAAAATACAAGGTTTTGTGATTTGGACGTTTTATTTTTTGGTCCATTTCCAAACAAAAAATGTCCAAGTGCAAAACGCACAAAATCAAGCCATTGGGATGTAGCAGCAGTTAGCATTTTTAGTAGACTGGTCCCCCTGACATTCCAGGAAAGCAATAGGGCACCCTAGGGGGCACTGCAGTGAACTTCATAAAATGCACCCAAGTACATACCTCACCATTGCTCCCTCATCTTGTCTTCTGAGCTCCCCAAAACCCACTAGCCCCAACTGTACACCACTATCATAGTCCTTACAGGTGAAGGGGGCACCTATATGTGGGTACAGTGGGTTTCTGGTGAGTTTTGGAGGGCTCACAGTTTCCTCCATAAGTGTAACAGGTAGGGAAAGGTATGGGCCTGGGTCCATCTTTCTGCAGTGCACTGCACCCACCACTAGATTATTCCAGGGACCTGCATGCTGATCTAATGGGCCTGAGTATAACATCTGAGGTTGGCATAGAGGCTGGCAAGTAATGTTTTTAATCACATTTTTTTTTTGGGGGGGGGGGGGGGCGGAAGGGAGTTAGTGACCACTGGGGGAGTAAGGGGAAGTCACCCCTGATTCCCCCCAGTGGTCATTTAGGACACTTTTTTTTTTTTTTTTTTTGCCTTATTCGTTATAAAAAAACAGGTCTAGCTCAAAATGTCTTAGTGTTAGTCTTGGACAGTTTGGGTCTGTTCCATTATGGCTGAAAACGTCTAAGTGTTAGGAATGCTCAAATCCCATCCTTAACATGCCTGACACGCCCCTTGTGATTAGGAAGCACTTCTGACGGACTTTATAGAAAAATGTCTAAAAATTAGTTTTGAAAATACCAATTTGGACGTTTTTGTGAGAAAAACATTCAAATGCAGATTTATGCCACTTTTTGGACGTTTTTCTTTTTTGAAAATGAGCGCAATAGTAACCTATGGAACTTTTAAGTGCTTTGAAAATGAGGCCCAGTGACTCCAGCCAACTTATTAGTGGAACATAACCATAGAAGCATGTTATGGTTGCATTTTAAATATGCTAATACTAGACCCCTGCTAAGGAACATGTTATTTTGAGTTAAGTCTTCACTGGGTAAAGGATTTTTTATGCGGAAACATTGGCATATTTTACAATTACACCAAGGATTTGAAGATTTCCCTCGTGGCATATAAAAGAGGGAAAACAGTAGGAGACCTGTTAGCTCCACAGAGGTATTTCCAATCTAGAAAGACAGGGACTTTAGGAACACATGATGCTTGCGGTCGTTGCCAATGGTGTGCCCTCACTATAAATGGACCAGCATGGTCCGTTCCTAATATGTCATATACCCTGAAATCAAGGCAAAACACTATATGCAACAGTAGCAACGTCATCTACGCCATTGAGTGTCCTTGCAGTTTGGTTTATATTGGCAGAAGTGGGCACCCGATTAAGTTACGTTTAAACGAACATAAATCAAGAATCAACACTGAAACATTACAAGCCCCCTTAGTCGCACATTGGCTCCAACATCATCACCAATTGCAAGACATTCGATAGCGTGTGATTGATATGGTCAGCACTGGGTGGGAGGGTGGGCAGGTAGAAAGTTTGTTAAACTACCGGGAACAGTTCTGGATATATACACTGAACACGGTGACTCCTAGAGGGTTGAACGCAGAGCTAGAGTGGTCGACCCTCATCTAAGGTACTTCTTCTATTCTCCTTTCTGATTGGTTCACTCCAGTCAAAGGCGGTCCTTTAAATTTGGACTCAAAAAGCCGACCCGCCATCTTTGGATGGCTTGAAATTAGAGCAGTCGGCATATCAGTGAGAGCTACCTAAGGGGTAAAGAATGCATGAGCTGAGCCGGTTCCGCTTGAGTCTTAAACTTGATGTAAAATGAAGATGTCTGGGTTTTGAAGCATAACATAGTTTAACAAAAAATGCTTTGGATTTCGGAGTTATCCTTGAGAATGCCGCATGACGGCGAAACCATGTGCCATGTCGGATTGAAAAACCCTCTACAGCCGACAACATCATTGATAAACTAAGTGTAGCTTTATATAAACATTAACTTGAAAGTTTAAGCCTTAAAAAAAAAAGAAAAATTTATGCAATTTATGCAATTAAATATTTAAAAAAAAAAAAAAAAAGACAGACTGGTGACGATATGGGGTATGTTTAAGCGACATTGAAATTGCATAGGTTGCTTCTACCCATGCTGAGATCTTTCAAAAAAGAAAATTTCACTTTATATGAGATAATGACACATTGGAATTGAGTAGGCACACTTTGGGCGAAAGGAGATAGTAAAAATATGACTTGGCAGCCTTTATGACAGCCTGAAATGTTTGCTCTATTAGAGCAACATACATATCCTTGGAGTACTGTAGTGGTCAGTGCAGTACACAATCGGGGGACCCAAGTCCCTATCTCCCTCTACCTGTCACACCTGTGGTGGAAACTGTGACCCCTCCCAAAGTCACCAAAACCCTACTCTACCCACATGTAGTGGGGGGCAGTGTATTTTGGGTGGGTTTTGGGAGGGCTTATGGGACAAGATAAGGGCGCAAAGGTGAGATATGTACTGGGAGCATTTTCATGACATTCACAGAAGTGCCCTCTAGGGTGCCCAATTGCTCTCCTGGGATGTCTGGGTGACCATTTACTAAAAATGCTGGGTCCTCCTACATCCTAATGGCATGAACCTTTACGTTTTGCACTGGAATCCCCCCCCCCCCCCCCCCCCAAAAAAAAAGAAAAAGTCTAAAGCACAAAGCCTTGTTCGATACAACATTTAAAAAAAAAAGTCACTTAACCCTCCATTGCCCCAGGTATAAATAAGTACCTGTATATACTATGTAAAGCGCTTTGAATGTAGTTGCAAAAACCACAGTAAGGTGGTATAGCAAGTCTCATTTCTTTTTTCCCTTTCCTATTTGGATTTTAAAATCAAACTTAGACATCATATTGAAAATGCCCCTCCACATAACCAGAACTTACCTCAAACTGACTTGGTCAACTTTATAGCTGATTGGAATGCTTTATGTAAATCTGTTCTGGACGATTTAGCTCTTACAAAACTAAAACTAGGTCATCCTAAGAAAAAAAAAAACCCTCGCCCTGGTTTAATCAAGAAACTCTCCTACTGAAAATGAGTTGCCGTAAACTTGAGAGAAAGTGGGCAAAAACCAGATCAGGGCTCGACAAAGTTAAAATCAGCAATTGGTATCTATAAATCTAAAATCAGAGAAGTAAAAAGACTTTATTATAACAAACAAATTGGTGGTTTTACTCCTAACACTAAAAAAAACAACAAAAACCTCTGCAAATTAACTCACTGCTAAGCACAATTAATTTATCCCAAATGAATCAACCCCTACTGCATCTCGACTAGCATCCTATTTCGAGAATAAAATCCTTAAAATAAGAAAATATGTCAAAATCTAATTAAATTTCTACTACTCTACCAGATGAACCGACAAATCTACATGGAGGCCTAGTAGCCGATAGATCATGGACTGGAGACATTAAAATCATTCCTGATGAAATATTCCTCCTCCTCGTTGTTCTCTGGATGCTTATCCGAGCTACCTTCTGAAAGAAGCCTCAAGCATTTTCATTGATCTCCTTAAAACAAATATTTCTTTCATGTTAGGTAACAATTTCTTCCCTAAGAATATAGGCTCAGTCATTCCCTATCTTCCTTGATCAAAGATGTTACTAACTACAGACCAGTAACATCTATACCTCTTCTAACTAAACCTGTGGAAGGTATTGTTGCTCAGCTTATGGAATATCTTTCATCTTTTTTACAAATCCCAATCAGGTTTCAGACCTTCCTATAGCATTGAAACAGTTCTCACCACTCTAATCTCCAACTTCAAGAAAGAAATTAGCTTTGGCAAAAAGATAATCCTGATGCAATTTGAAGTGTACTGCGTCCAACACAGTAGAATATTACATATTAGATCATTTTGTCCTCAGTGATAACATTCTTCCAGTGGTTCTCCAATGGTTTCAAAGTTTTCTTAAGCTCAGACCATATCAAGTGAAGATGGCGGGCTCTCTATCTTCTTGGATAGATAGTGATAGGAGTGTACTACCGTCCACCTGGCCAGGATGAACAGACGTAGAAATGTTATTAGAAATTAGGGAGGCTAACAAATTGGGGAAGACAATAATAATAGGTGATTTCATTTACTCTGATATTGACTGGGTAAATGTAACAGGGCATGCTAGGGAGGTAAAATTCCTTGATGAAATCAAGGACTGCTTTATGGAGCAGCTGGTTCAGGAGCCCAGGAGCCAACAAGAGGAGGAACAATTCTAGACCTAGTCCTTAGTGGAGCGCATGATCTGGTGCAGGAAGTAATGGTGCTGGGGCCGCTTGATAACAGTGATCATAACATGATCAGATTAGATATAAGCTCTGAAGTAAGTACGCACAGGAAATCCAATACTTCAGCATTTAACTTTCAAAAAGGAGACTATGATAAAATGGGAAGAACGGTTAAAAAAAATAACTTAGAGGAACAGCTGCAAAGGTAAAAAATTTACATCTGGCATGGATGCTGTTCAAAAATACCACCCTGGAAGCCCAGGCCAGATATATTCCATGTATTAAAAAAGGCCAAACAGCCGGCACGGTTAAAAAATGAGGTGAAGGAAACTATTAGAACTAAAAAAAAAAAAAAATCCTTCAGAAAATGGAAAAAGGATCCAAATGAAAATAATAGGAAATAGCATAAGGAATAGCAAGTCAAATGCAAAGCCCTGATAAGGAAGGCAAAGAGAGACTTTGAAAAGAAGATTACATTGGAAGCAAAAAATCTTTTTTTAGGTGTATTAGAAGCAAGAAGCTGGCAAAAGAATCACTTGGACAGCTAGATGACCTGACCGAGGGGTAAAAGGAGCACTCAGGGAAGACAAGGCCATAGCGGAGAAATTAAATGAATTCTTTGCTTCGATCTTCACTGATGAAGATGTGGTAGAGATACCAGTGTCAGAAATGGTATTCAATGCAGACGAGTCAGAGAAACTGAATCAAATCTCTGTAAACGTGGAATATGTAATGGAGCATCCCAGAGTACTGATAGAATTGAAAAATGAACTTGCGGAACTATTGCTGTTAATATGTAATTTATCTTTAAAATGAAGCATGGTACCGGAAGATTGGCCATGTAACACCAATTTTTAAAAAGGATTCTAGAGGTGATCCTGGAAATTATAGATTGGTGAGCCTGATGTCTGTGCCGTGCAAAATGGTAGAGACTGGATTTAGTGAAGGGAAATCTTGCCTCTCCAATCTTAGTACACTTCTTTGAAGGGTGAACAAACATGGATAAAGGTGAGCTAGTTGATATTGCGTATCTGGATTTTCAAAAGGCATTTGACAGAGTACCTCATGAAAGACTCCAGAGGAAATTGGAAAGTCATTGGATAGGGAGGTAGTGCTCTATTCTGGATTAAAAACTAGTTAAAAGATAGAAAACATATAGTAGGACTAAATGGTCAGTATTCCCAATTGAGAAGGGTAGATAGTGGGGTCCAGCAGGGGTCTGTAGTAGGTCTGCTGCTTTTTAATGTATTTATAAATGATCTAGAGATAGGAATAACTAGTGAGGTAATTAAATTTGCTGATGACACAAAGTTATTCAAAGTTGTTAAATTGCTAGAGGATTGTGAAAAATTGCAAGAGGACCTTACGAGACTGGAGACTGGGCATCCAAATGGCGGATGACATTTAATTTGTACAGCGCTGCGTACGTCTAGTAGCGCTATGGAAATAAGTAGTAGTAGTAATTTGAGCAAGTGCAAAGTGATGGATGTGGGAAAGAGGAACCTGAACTATAGCTACGTGATTCAAGGTTCCCCATTAGGAGTCTACTGATAAGGAAAAAGATCTAGGTGTCATCGTTGATGATCCATTGAATCCCTCTGCTCAGTGTGTAGCGGCGGCTAAGAAAGCAAATAGAATGTTAGGTATTATGAAAAGAATGGAAAACAAAAATGAGAGAGCTATTTGTTGCTAACCATTTTTGAATCAGAGCTATAGACTGAGACAAGTATTTCAAAGGTTCATCATTCATGGTATTGACAGGAAAAAAGAATTGGAAATAGTCTGTATAGATCTTGTATTGTAACCCTAAACAGGTCAATAACTTGCAAATTGGTGTCATGTACAAATTAAAAAAGAACAGCTGACAGGGCTGATCCCTGTGGAACACTAGATTCCAAAGGGGTCCAGGAAGAATCATCTTGGCTAGTTCTAAACTGACATGAACGATCAGTTAAAAAGGAATTAAACCACTCCAAAACTCTAACAGACAATCTAAAACTGTGTAATTTTTCAAGTAAGATTCTGTCAAAATCAGCCAATATATCCAAGGTTGTCATAAGATATTGAGACCCGTTATAGAATCAAATAATGTTTCATTCATAACCTTGTCTAACTTACCAAACATATTATTCAACCCCTTAATAATAATCTGAGACACTTGTTTTTTTGAGACTGGAAGGATGATGACTAGAAACAAAAGGAATAGGATTTGATGGTGATAATAAAAAAAGGATGAAAAGATATAGTGGAAAATAAGAGTGGAAACAAAGGTGAGGGCTAAACGATGTGAGAAAAACTCTGAAAGCCATAAAATGAAGTGATAGTGTGGGAAAGAGTTGGAAGCTGAGATGAAAGATGGATTGTAGGTGAGGAGGAGAAAGATAGAGCTCAGTGCCCTGGTAGTGCTAAATGTTTACATTATGATTATTTTATATTATGAGTTTTTATATTTATACTTGTTCAGCCTTACTGGAAAAGCCAGTATTAAAGATTACAACCTACCTATATGTATTGATGTAACAATGCTATGGTAGAAACCTCATTTGGAGAGGGAGGTTATAGAAACAGCACAATATGCTTCACCTATTCTTGTTCATTTGAAAAGCTGTGTGCACAGTGGTAGTGCTCAATCTCTGTAGGCTTTTGGTAAATAGTACTTAAATTTAGAAATCATAATAAAGTAACTGTTGTTATATTTACAATGTGTAGGTGAATGTTTCTCTTAACGTGGAGCAGCTGAAAGAAGAAATTGACTTTCTAAACAATGCATGGACTATAAAGAAAAAAGTGACTAGTCTGCATTCCTATTCCAATCCTCCAAGTAAAGTAAAGCGGGATAGTAACAGTAGCTTTGAACCCGAAAATTGCAGTGAAAATATGAAGCTGTTGATGGAGTGGATTAAAGCTGTATGTGTCTTCTATGGTGTTAAAGTAAGTAGCCCTTCCTTTTTCCTATTCTATTTTATAAACTTTTTTTAAAATAAGAAGTTTGTTTTGTGATGAAATTTTCATATAGTTTTCAGTAAAACTAGCTTACTCTGATTAATGCCATCTAATCTTAGTAAATGGAGTAAAACCTCTTGAAGTTAAACAGCAAAAAGATGGCATTGTCTGTATTTATTTGAGAAAATTAAAGCAATTTTATGGGTTAGAGTCCAATCTAATGAAGGATTAAAAGTTAGGAGAAGAAGAGTCAGGCCAGCATATTGGTGAGAAAAGAACCTGAGCCGCTGGACTGTGTGTCAAGAGGCTGAGCTGTTAGATCCTTTTTCCTGCTATACACAAAACAGCTGCAAAACCTTCTACAGTTGGCTAGTATCCTCAAGTAGAAAGTAAACCCATCTCTGCTCTATTAAAATCTCCCATCAAGCCCCCTGCATGGTCATGGGACCTAACATTGTTGTAACCAAGTGAGAGCTCAGTTGGAGCTGAAGCACTTGAAGCATTTGACGTTGGAAAGTCATATTTTTGGTGGTAATCACTTCAGCCCGCAGGTCAGTAGCTGATCCACCTTACACTGTTTTTCAGCTAGAGTGGTCTTATGCAAAATTCCTAAATTCCTTCCTAAAGTAGTGTTGGAATGCCACCTAAACCAGTCAGTTCTACTGACATTTCCAAAACCTCATGCCCATGAATGTGAAAGCGCACTGTGCACTTTGGGATGGGAGAGTTAGAATATATTGCACTAAATGAAAAAAATAGATATAATAGGCATCTTTGAGACCTGGTGGAAGGAGGATAACCAGTGGGATACTGTCATACCGGGGTACAAATTATATCGTAATGATAGGGTGGATCGAATTGGTGTATATTAACGAGAGCCTTGAATCAAATAGATTGAAAATTCTGCAGGAAACAAAACACTTCTTGGAATCACTGTGGATTGAAATTCCATATGTAAAGGGGAAAAGGATTATGATAGGAGTGTACTACCGTCCGCCTAGCCAGGATGAACAGATGGATGCAGAAATGTTAAAGGAAATTAGGGACGCAAACAAACTGGTCAACGCAATAATAATGGGTGATTTCAATTACCCCGATATTGACTGGGTAAATGTAACATCTGGACACGTTAGGGAGGTAAAATTCCTTGATGAAATCAAGGACAGCTTTATGGAGCAGCTGGTACAGGAACCGACGAGAGAAGGAAAAATTCTAGACCTAGTCCTTAGTGGAGCGCATGATCTGGTGCGGAGGTAATGGTGCTGGGGCCACTTGATAACAGTGATCATAATATGATCGGATTTGATATTAGCTTTGAAGTAAGTATACATAGGAAATCAAATACATTAGCGTTTAACTTTAAAAAAGGAGAATATGATAAAATGAGAAGAACGGTGAAAAGAAAACTTAGAGGAGCGGCTGCGAGGGTCAAAAATGTACATCAGGCGGATGCTGTTCAAAAACACCATCCTGGAAGCCCAGGCCAAATATATTCTGTGTATTAAAAAAGGAGGACCGAAGACCAAACGACAGCCAGCGTGGTTAAAAAGTGAGGTGAAAGAAGCTGTTAGAGCTAAAAGAAAATCCTTCAGAAAATGGAAGAAGGAACAGACTGAAAATAATAAGAAACAGGATAAGGAATGTCAAATCAAATGCAAAGCGCTGATAAGGAAAGCTAAGAGGTTCTTCGAAAAAAAGATTGCTTTGGAGGCAAAAACACATAGTAACATTTTTTTTTTAGGTATATTAAAAGTAGGAAGCCGGCAAAAGAATCAGTTGGACCACTAGATGACCGAGGAGTAAAAGGGGCGATCAGGGAAGACAAAGCTGTAGCGGAGAGATTAAATGAATTCTTTGCTTCGGTCTTCACTGAGGAAGATTTGGGTGGGATATGGAAATGGTATTCAAAGCTGGCGAGTCGGAGAAACTTAATGAATTCTCTGTAAACCTGGAGAATGTAATTGGGCAGTTCTACAAACTGAAGAGTAGCACAACTCCTGGACCGGATGGTATTCATCCCAGAGTACTGATAGAACTGAAAAATGAGCTTGCGGAGCTATTGTTAGAAATATGGCATTCCATCTGATCCTTCTCCATCACCTGAGACATGCAATTCTCCTCCAGAACGTATATCCTTTCATGCCTTTTCCCATGAGATGGCCCAAGCTATACTTTTTCAAATTGGAGACAGAGGAAGAACCTCATTCAGAACTCTTTGATGTTCTAGATTGACTCTCCTCCTAGAGAAGGAATTACTGTTCCACTTCATACAATTATAAATAAGATACAATGTACAGGATACAGAAATGCAGTTACCACATCATTAGAAATGACTGGGGATATTTGGAGGAGGGTGCTAGTGTAGAGCACAATCGGCAGGTGCATACGGACCTGAACCCCAGGCAGGTGACTAGGCATTTCGTGACACATGCACATACCTATTCTCCCTGCACACAGGAAGTTGCATTATCAGTACAAAGTCTTTCTGTTTGACTTGGCTTCAGTCCCGCGAGTTTTCACAAAGTGTCTGATAGTACTGGCTGGAAAACTCTGCAAGTAGGGCATACATGTCTTTCCCCTACCTCAAAGAATGGTTAATCAAGGCAGCCTCCCTGGAGTCAGCACAGACCTCAATTCAATCCATCATATGGCTCCTAGAACTCTTCGGGTTTGTGATCAACTTCCTCAAATGTCGTGTCCCCTACCTCAACGCATGCGACGTCCTCGGGCATCGCGGGATCCTGTCGACGTGTACTCAACCGCCCTGCGTGCTGCAGTTTTCCTCAGGCTTGCGCCTATCCGGCTCTTTTGCGCTGCGATCTCTCTCACGTTGCCTGGCCCCTGGCTTGCTCCAGGATTCTCTGTCCCGCCTCCTGTCCTGTGGGGGATTGGACATACCAGGTGTCCGTTTTGTTGACTGCTCCTCATTTCTCCTTGCCTGTCACCCTTTCCTTTTGTCTTCCCTTGCTCCTCTCCTATTGGTTTCCCGGTTTCTTCCTCCTCCTTGCTATCCAGTGGCTGCGCTTCTGGTCCCTGCTGAAGTCAGATGCCAGCACTTTATCAGCTGATCCCCTCCTGGACTCCATGCTTTGGCTTCTATTCTGGTAGGTTTTGCTTTCTTCACTGTGTGTTTTTGCCCCATGTGCCTGCTGCCTGCCTTTTGACTCAGCATGTTCTTGACTACTCTCTGTGCCTGCTGTCCGCCTTTGACCAGTGCGTTCCCGACTACTGTCTGTGCCAGCTGCCTGCCTTTTGACCCAGCGTGTTCCCGACTACTCTCTGTGCCTGCTGCCTACCTTTTGACCCAGTGTGTCCTAACTACTCTCTGCTGGCTGCCTGCCACTTGCCCTCTGGGCCCCTGTGGGGTCCAGAACCCAGGTCTTCTCTGCCTCTCGGCTCTTACTCCTCTCGGCCCCTACTCTTTGAAGTCCTGTCGGCTGCCCGCACCTAGGGGCTCAACCTCTGGGGAACGGCGGTCACCGTAGGTGAAATTTCAGGGTTGCCCGACCGCCGAGCCAGGACCAGGACTTCTCCAGATACTACTCGGCATAAGGCTCACGAGTCTGACATAAAATGACATCTTCAACCTGTTCCGACCATACAGTTCATCGAGGCTCTCCTGGACACTACTCAGGGCCGAGTCTTTCTCATTTAACTGAGAGCAAACAACATAATGCATCACTTCACTCGTGTCCAAATTCATCCTAATATCTGCTCATCAGATGCTCTGCCTACTCGGTCAAATGTGTCTGGAGCAACATTCTAGGTAGGAGAGCCGGGTTTGACAAGCAGTCCTGCAGAATCTCTTTACTACTTAAGTCAATTCCGCCTCTGGCCCTTTTTTTCAGCCAGGCTCACGATCTAGATAGTTGCTAAGTTCATTATTGTGACTAGGCGATGGCCGTAAGTAGAAGGTTTGCTAGGCTGTATAGAGAGGGGAGTGACCAGCAGAAGAAAAGAGGTTTTAACGCCCCTGTATAAGTCGTTGGTGAGGCCCCACCTGGAGTATTGTGTTTAGTTCTGGAGACTGTATCTTGCTAAGGATGTAAAAAGAATTGAAGCGGTGCAAAGAAAAGCTACGAGAATGGTATGGGATTTGCGTTACAAGACGTATAAGGAGAGACTTGCTGACCTGAACATGTATACCCTGGAGGAAAGGAGAAACAGGGATGATATGATACAGACGTTCAAATATTTGAAAGGTATTAATCCGCAAACGAACCTTTTCCAGAGATGGGAAGGAGGTAGAACTAGAGGGCATGAAATGAGATTGAAGGGGGGCAGTCTCAAGAAAAATGTCAGGAAGTATTTTTTCACGGAGAGAGTGGTGGATGCATGGAATGCCGTCCCGCGGGAGGTGGTGGAAAGGAAAACGGTAACGGAATTCAAACATGTGTGGGATATGCATAAAGGAATCCTGTTTCGAGGGAATGGATCCTCAGAAGCTTAGCGGAGATTGGGTGGCATAGCCGGTGGTGGGAGGTGGGGCTTGTGGTTGGGAGGCGGGGATAGTGCTGGACAGACTTATACGGTCTGTGCCCTGAAAATGACAGATACAAATCAAGGTAAGGTATACACAAAAAGTAGCACATATGACTTTATCTTGGGCAGACTGGATGGACCATGCAGGTCTTTTTCTGCCGTCATCTACTATGTTACTATGTTATATGAGCCTGGCAACTAGTGAGTCTCACGTGAGACTATCATGCCTGCTTGTCCTCGGAGAAAGCTAAGTTACTTACCTGTAGCATGTGTTCTTCAAGGACAGCAGGCATATATTTTTGCATCCCACCTGCCTCCCTTTGGAGTTGTCATCTTAGCTTTAGTACTGTATTGCTGGTCCTGCATATTAGCATTGGGCTAGTATGCAGGACCTCATGCGCGGTGGGGGCATTGCTCAAAGTTTTAAAGTGACAGTGCACTATGGCAGTGTTTTCACCAAGCTCCATGGATGACGGCACCCACTTGTTAGACTATATGCCTGCTATTCTCGGAGAACACCAACTACAGATAAGTAACTTAAGTTTTTCGTGTTTAGTAAACATTGAAGAGCTTCAATCCTTTCTTCATGTTTCCATCCTTCTGCATATCTCTCAATTCTAATTGTACTTCTCATGACATAGAAGGCAATCTTGAGCCTTATCTGCTGTTGTGGAATCATTACACTCCAAAGGAAACAAATATACTGTGAGTTTTCAAAAACAGCATTACTGTATAATAACTATATCCTGATTTCTCAAAGCACAATTAATATAATTTGAGAATCTGTATTTACTTATGAAAGAAACCCTGAAAACTGTTTATTAATCACTTCTTACAGTGATTTACAGTTTATAGCAACTAGAATACAATAAAATCAATTACAATTCACTTCTAAGCAGTAAGATTTAACATGTTTTCTGAAATTTGGCATGGTCCAATCATAATAAATTCTTACAGCCCACTAAAGAGGGAAGGTATCCAGAGAATCCAAGGGTTCACATTCCACGTATCCAGTTAATACTTCTTGTGACCTTGGTCAGTTCACTTCACTCTTTTCTGCCTAAAGTAAAACTTAATTATAAGCCCTCTTGGGCAAAGGCATAATAAGTTGTAATAAACTTTATTTTTTACTTATAATCATACGTCTTCTCCATTGTTTGGAAAGAGCCTATCTTCCCCACCCCCCTTTGTTTTCCCATAATAAGTACAGTACCTGAATTTTAACTTTGCTTGAGTTTAAATTTGGAAGGGTGCACGAGTAAATTTAAAATCCAAGCTTAATCCAGAATCTGTGCCATTGTGTGCTGTAGGATTTATTATTTTTTTAATATACGTTTTCAATATATTTCAGAAAGAATTCTGTGAAGGTCAATTCTATAATCTAGGCCCCACATTGACACACCCCGTGTATGTTTAGTATACTAGCGCTTACCTGTGAAAATGCCAGCGGAGTACCTAGGCGCACTGTTGTAGAATGGTGCTTAATTTGCATTGTGCATAAAAACAAGGAGGCACAAATATGAATAGAGCGTAGGCAGGGCATCCAGTTACATGTGCAACTTACAGAATACTGTGTTACACCTCTTGCGGCATTTTGGCATCACACTTAAATGCCAGGTCTATGACCACTAAATGTTAGGTACACTGCTGCTGGGTTATGCTACTATTCTATAACAGTACCTAGGTGCCCACCTGCTGTTATAGAATAGAAAACCGAGAGGGTCCAAAATACAAAACAAAGTCCAAGATACAACAAAAGGCACCAAGAGCCTTCAAAGAAGGGACACAGTTCCTTTAATTATAAAAGTCAATCTTCCAATATAGACCCGACACGGACTGTGTTTCGGCGCACAGCGCCTGCGTTAGACATAAATAACAATGTAAATCAGAAAACTAATAAAAGCCAACATGAATAATAAAACATATTAGTACATTTAGAAATAATGTGTAAAGAGAATCCACGTGCGTGGAGAACTCAATAGATCCCACAAACTGTAAAAAAAAAAAAAAAAGTGGGAATATGAGCCAGGCAAGCCAATAACTGGACCAAAAATGAAGTTTAAAATAAACAATATTTATTAATTTTCAAGCAAATGATGATAAAACAATATCCACATTAAAAATGTGAAAAACATATGTAGTGAGAGGATATGCATGTTAACCTAGTTCAAAAAGAAGGGGAGGAACAGCGTGATTGGCCAGATCTGTAAAGGTCTCAAAAAGATATATAAAAATGCAAACAATCTTGTATGCTTAAGATATCAAAGTAATGATTAAATTGGTGTGGAGGACCCCACACGATTGATATGGGTAGGAAAAATGTGAAAAGCTGAACGTTGATTGGCTGTGTGTGCAGGAGGCATTATGTCGAGTGGTTGTGATCTAAAGATGGGATAGCTGCCATTGAGGGGCATAATCAAACGTCGCCGGCCAAATAGATCGCCGGCGATCTATGTTGGCGGCAGCGCTACAGCTGGCCGGAACCGTATTATTGAAAAAGATGGCCGGCCATCTTTTTTTTCGATAATACGGTTTAGCCCGGCTAAATACTGTGGAGTTCGCCGGGTTTGAGATGGCCGGGTTTGTTTTTCAGCGATAATGGAAATTTATGTCGGCCATCTCAAACCCCGGCCAAATTCAAAGCATTTGGCCGTGGGAGGAGCCAGCATTTTTAGTGCACTGGCCCCCCTGACATGTCAGGACACCAACCAGCCACCCTAGGGGTCACTGCGGTGGACTTTAGAAAAGCTCCCACCACGTGCATAGTCCTTTCTTGAAATAACCACGTTTACTCACAGTTAACTGCAGATCAGAGGTTGTGCCCCACTGGCAAAGAGTCCCCTGGTACTAAGATTAGCAGTAGGTCAGAGCTGGCACAATGGTGTACAATGCCCTCTTTCAGCACCATTCAAGGTAAGAACTGCGTTCTCTAATGTGGGTAACACAGGAAAGGGAACTAAAACTGGCTTACAAAAATGGCCACTACCGCATGGACTACAACAGGAAACAAAACAGGGCACACTCTGACCCAGTTAGCAGGGGGGAAAAGCACCATGGGAGTAGAGCCCAGTACCCTACACCCATCACAATGCATTGCTAATGTGACTCTCTGCAGGGCACCTAACAGAAAAGGTGTCACACTCACCCCAGAGCCACATCGCAACCAGGGAAAGGCTGTCGGAGGATACAACACATTCTGCTGTCATGGAGGTGGGTACTGCATTTGAGGCTGGCATACAGGCTGGAAAAAAGGTTTTTAGTTTTATTTTTTTAGTTTGGAAGGAGATTGGTGACCACTGGGGGAGTATGGGGAGGTCATCCCCCATTCCCTCCAGTGATCATCTGGTCAGTTGGGGCACCTTTTTGAGGCTTGGTCGTGAAAATAAAAGGACCAAGTAAAGCCGGCGAAATACTGCTTAACGCTGCTTTTTTTTTTTTCCATTATCGGCGAAAGCTGGCCATCAGGTAGCCACGCCCATGTCCCGCTGTCGCTAATCTACCGACACACCCTCTTTAACTTTCGCCGGTGACGCGACGGGAAAGCAGCGATGTCAAAAATGCCACTTTTGATTATACCGATTTTGCCGCTTTTAAGAAATCGCCGGCCATCTCCCGATTTATGTCGGAAGATGGCCGGCGATCACTTTCGATTATAAGCTGGATTATAACCTAAGTAGGATTGACGATAAATAGCAGTAAATATTGAAACATTATTATTATTTTTTAATGTACCCTAAGGAAGTTGTGTTATCCACATTCATTTTGTTATATCATTCTGTTTATAGCTTAAAGATTTTGTGCTAATTTTCTATATTAATGGTTTACATATTATTTCTAAATGTATTATGTTTTTTTATTCATGTTGGCTTTTATCAGTTTTCTGACTTATATTGTTATTTATGTCTAACACAGACCCCTGATGCAGGCGATGTGTGCCGAAACAAGGTCTGTGTCGGGTCTATATTGGAACATTTTTATAATTAAAGGAACTGTGTCCCTTTTTTTTGAAGGCTCTTGGTGCTTTTTGTTGTATATAGAATAGGTTTCTAACACATGTCCTCAGGACACCTAAATACAGGCACCCAGTTATAGAATTGCCTACATAGTGTAGTATCCTAAGCTTTCATTTTATTTGATGAAACATTTTTCCATTTCATTTCGGAAAATTTTTTTCAGAGTGTGTAAGTGAAGTTATTTGTGCAAGGTAGCCATAAGTACTTTCATAAAATATTGTTTTGTTTTTAAAACAGGTAGAAAATTTTACTGTATCCTTCTCGGATGGACGCATACTTTGCTATCTAATTCATCACTATCACCCAGGCTATGTGCCCTTGGATTCCATACGTCAGCGTACCACATTAACTGTAGAGTGCACACAGACTGGTACAATTGTGCTTAATTCATCCTCTGAATCTGATAACTCTTTGGATATATCACCTGGAGTATTTGACCGCTGTAAGTGTTGGCTTTATACTTTTTTAAAGTTAAAGTAAAATGATTTCCAAGTGTGGGGTCTACTTCACAATGATATAGCAAATCTCTGTTTCTTCCCATACCTATCTCCCTCCTCCTCCTTCTCCATCCTTTATCATCACCTACTTCCTGACCAGGCGCTGTCACAGTTTTCCTCTCTCTTCCTTCAGCTTCCCCTCTCTTACAAAATGACCATGACCATCCTCACCACACACTGATCCTAGGTTTCTAAAGTTATAAAGGTGGTGGCTACCCAGCTCTCAAACATTCTCAACCAGACGAATGCCCTACACCCCCGTCAAGCAGAATTCCATCTTCGTTCCACTGAGCGCACACTCTGCGGACTGGTCAACTATGTTAAACAAATCATTGATGGAAGTAATGTCATCTTTTTCTCCCTTGACATATCGGCTGCCTTTGATTTAGTCAGTTATACAATTCTCTGCCAATGTCTCAAGGATCTTAACAACTCTGGCCTTGTACTTCACTGGTTTCAGAGCACTCCTTCATTGTTCACCACTCTGACTCCACCTTTTCGCCACAGCCCTTAATATCCAAGCTCTCAAGTATCAGTCCTTAAACCAATACTCTTTAATATTTTCCTTGCCCCCTACCCCTTCTTCACCAATCGCTCGGTTTCACTTTCTTTATCTGGGTAGATAATATCCAGCTTTTTTTTCCCCTTGATTCTAAGTCTGCCGCAACCACTTCTCTACTCTCTGCAAAACTGAATGAAGTGGTCAACTGACTCTTGTGAACACATTAAATTTTAATACTGCTAAGTCTGCCTTCAGGATCTTTTCCGTCTAACCTTCCTTTGATCATTTACATAACATCTATATCAAAAGGATTTCCCTACCCTACACCTCCTCCGTTACACCACTTGGTTTCTCCTTGGATATCAGTATCTTTCTATTCCCATATTTCTGAAGTAGTATCCACATGCTTTTGTACCCTCAGACAGATTCCATATGGGCTATTCTTAAATCCTCATCTCTGCGTCCTGCTTGCTTAGTGATTTGAAAATTAGATTACTATAATTCCCTATTCTCCAGTCTTCTGAACACTCAAATACAGAGAATACAACTCATGCAAAACACTATCTTGTTTTATGGTAGGATGAAATTGAATCATGTTACTCCATTTTTCATAACTGAGCACTGACTCCCAATAGCCTACAGAATACCTTATAAGTTTTTAGTCCTACGTCATCAAAATAATCCTCTGGCCTTCTATCTTGGCCACACTCCTAATCCCATTCTCCCCTCAAAGAGCCTCCGTTAATTTAATTAGCTAACTGTCCCCTCTTTCTGCATCTATGTAGACACCAACAGGACCTCATTCGTTAGTGTAGTCCTTTTCCCCCCCCCCCCCCCCGCCCTCCCCCAAATAGTTGCCTTCTATATATCAGGCTCGAACCTTCTATAGATGAATTTAAATCTCTGCTAAAATTACTTTTTTTTTTTTTTTGCCAGGCCTTCCTCTTGGTAACCCAAAACTAATTTCCTGAAATTTTCTCTACATTTTATCAGCTGCTTGAACTGGAATATCATGAAAAGAAGCATCTTGTGTTTCTAATCCTTTCCTTCCCCCTCTTCCCCTTATTACAAATTGTAACCTTCCAGTCCCCCTACTCCTTCTGTACATGTCTCATGATTGACGTTTTGGTTTCTTATCATATCAAGATGCTTTTGTTCCCCTTCCCTTTAATTTCTAGCTTTCTCTTGTAAAACTACTTAATTTTTTCTAGCTTTCTCTTGTAAAACTACTTAATTTTTACTACATTTACAATATATCAAATTTAACTTGAATTACTTCCACCAATGGGACTTATCAGAAGAAACATGGAAATTGTTTCAACAATAGTCTTTTGAAGTTTGCTGCTGCTTCTTTGTGTCTTAAAACAAAAAAAAATAACTAATTTGTTTTGGCACTTAGCTAATGATGTTGATCAGCTTCTATAATATATCTAAATTACTGTTTCAAAATTTTCTTGTAATTGTAACATTATAAATGCAAATTTGAAATAAAGCAAGAAAACACACAGAGGCAAGGGTTTAAGGAATACTGACAGGTCCATTTTCATATTAAGTCCCTGGGTGGTTAATGTCTGGAACTTAAAGGTAAGTCTTTGTTCTGTTCTCAGGAGAAGTTTATCCGTACCACCACCTGTCCATGATGTACATGGGGACGCCATAACACACAATTTTTAAGTTTCTCAAAGACATGACCAGCCTGGATAGTGTGCTCCACAAGTGGTTTCTCCTTTACCTGTTGTTGAATTGCATGCTTGTGTTCCATAATCCTCATTTTAAACTTCCTTTTTGTTTTTCCAGCGTAGATCAGATTGCAAGGGCATATTGCAGCAAAGATCACTCCTGACAGTTTGCAGTTAGAGAATCAGATGAATAAAATGTTTTGATGTTCTGTTTGTATGATTAATACAAGCACCACAGTCCACGTTCCAAGGTTCCAAATTTATTAGACACCTAATATCCCGCACATCATTTAAGTATCAGAGTGGCTAACTGATCTAAATAGCATAGAGGAAGGAATAAAAAGAAGGAATAGATGGAGAGAGAGTTGACAGTGGGGGGGGGGGGGGGGGGGGGGGAGGAAAAGGAGCTACAATATAGGATAGGAAAGTGGGAGGTAGCAGAGGGTATAGTTGAGGATAGTTACTGGTGTAGAAGTACAGGCACATCTTGGTGGAGGTGGGGGCATCATCAAAGAGGAAAGTTTTGAAGTCCATTTTGAATTTTTCTAGTGAGGTTTGTGATCTAAGCTGGGTAGGTAAATCATTCCCGAGTGTTGGACTGGTGACAGAAAAGATGACATTATGGGTAGTATCATATCTACAGTGCATCATGAGAGATGCTACTTTCTGTTTTGATTTGTTTGCTTATAAAATCAGTCTCTCTATGTTTTTTTTAAATTTTATAACATTTGGGAAAGTTATTAGAAATAATCAATGATCTTTTCACTTCTGTGTAAATGTAATTAAATAAGAATTCTTGTTTATTTTCCTTTTAAGCTATTACTACATCAGTTATGTATGAGGAACTTCTAGAAAATGAAAAGAAGAATTTCCAGTTAGTGAATGCTGCAGTTGCTGAACTTGGCGGCATACCAGCTATGATTCATTACTCAGATATGTCAAATACAATTCCAGATGAGAAGGTATGCAAAAATTGTTTGAAACATGTGTTGTGTGTATACAGAATGGACTCTTTCCATATTGTCCCTCCATACTTTCTCAGGTGGGTTATGCAATCCATCCAGTAGATGGAGACGGAGAACACCTATGCTATGCAGTCTCCAGAGAGCCAGTTGTTCTCCGTCTAGATGGTGGGTATGGTAAGCCTGTGCAGTCCCAGGTTTGATTAGCCTTGGGGGGGGGGGGGGGGGGGTCAGTTGTTTTGGGAAAATTTTGATTTTGGCTGGAAGGTTGCTGGTCATAGAGTGGAAAAATAAAAGAAAAGGGAAAGAAGAGATAAGAAAATCCCTCTTAGTGGGGCTGAGGTTCACGCAGGCCTCTTGCCCCAGGCCAGGCATCTGGGTCCCTCCCCCACACCCCTTTGGGGATTGAAGTTGGTATGCCTCGGCTGATCTGTCACTGCAGACATGGCAGCCTGGACTGCAGTGAGGTCTGCTTGATATCTTAACCAGTGAAAAAATAAGAAAAATAAATAAACAAAGGAAAGGAAAAACTAAGGGAATCATCTGTTGCTTGTATTCTTACTTTCTCGCAGTCCCTTGCTGGTCTGGGTTGTGGTTTCAGGAGGGCTGTTCCATTTCCTGCGTTCTGTGCAGCTTTTCAGCAATCTGGTTCCTGGGTGCATAGCAAGCAGGCAGCTGTGATGAGTTCTGATGAGTTCAAAAAGTGTTATACATGCTTGCGGCGTGGGGTAGATGTGGCAGGTGTTTGCAAATACTGTGCTGGGAACAGGAATGCTGTTGTGTCAGTGCCTGCCCTCCCAAACCTGTCGAAGCAGAAAGATGCCCGTGGGGACTCTGCTGAGGCAAGCGGCTCTGTGGTTGACATACCTGCAACCCCGACTTCGCTAGAAACTGCCACCATTTTGAATTCAGCTGTGGTTAGTGAGCAGCCTCTGCAGCTGGAGCTAATGGGCCCTTGAGGGGTCCTTCTGAAGCTGGTATATCCCAGGGTTCCTCTGGGATGAAATTTCTCCCCAAATTTATTTTGGCCGTGCACGAGGCCTTCTGTATGCTCAAATCAGGAGCATCTGTGTCTTCTGCAGTAAAGCTGTTGCAAAAGACTCTCCTTCCTTTTCCTCTGCCTTCCAAGCATCAGAAGAGTAGCTGGGAGGAGGAGGATGCGGCAGAAGCTGTTTTCCCTATTTCCGAGGAGCCAGGGTGGACAGGTGAGCAGTTTGAGGATAAGCAGATAGGTGAGGAATCCTGGATGGAGATACTTTCTGCTTCCTCCATGGTTCAGGAACCATGGACTAGTCTGTGTTCTAGTTTCATCTTGGTCTAAGGCTTTGGCTTTAGCCTGAGGGATTATTTGAGTGTTATATACTGACTACCTTAAGGCTGCGCCTCTTATACTGGTGATATCACTGGAAACTTCTTGCTCTACTTCCATCTGCTAGTTTGGGATATAACCCACTAGTTTGTACTGGTCTGGCTGGACTCGAGGAAAAGAAGATAAAATTAAATATCACCATTTTCAATATGTCTCTTCTATCATATTATTAATATACAAATCTCAAACAGTTATGCTCAATGCTCTTTATTCATTATACATAATATACCATACATGTTTCCTCAGAATATCAAATATCCTACATACGTACTCATTCACCCTCATTCATACAACTTCACACCTTGAGACCACTGACTAATACATCTATTCTCCGAGGACAAGCAGGCTGCTTGTTCTCACTGATGGGGTGACGTCCACGGCAGCCCCTCCAATCGGAAACTTCACTAGCAAAGTCCTTTGCTAGCCCTCGCGCGCCCGCGCGCACCGCGCATGCGCGGCCGTCTTCCCGCCCGAAACCGGCTCGAGCCGGCCAGTCTTCTTTTGTCCGCACTCGGTACGGTCGTGTTTTCGCCGTGTCGAGCCCCGGAAAGTCGACCTCGCGCGTCCAATTTATTTTGAGCGTGTTTTTTTCCTTCGGGAAAGTTTTCTCTTAGTCGGGAAGTGCTCCGGAAACCCCCGCCGGGTTTCGTGTAAATCCTCCCCGTACTTCCAGCTTTTTGCCCCGGTAAGTTTTCTTTCGTCGTCGGGGTAGGCCTCTTTTTGGCCTCGGTCGAGATTTTTCTCCCTCTAAATTTTGGTGCTTCAAATTTCGCCATTTCGGCTTTTGATTTCGCCGGCGTGATTTTTCCGCCCATGACATCGAAGCCTTCCAGCGGCTTCAAGAAGTGCACCCAGTGCGCCCGGGTTATCTCGCTCACTGATCGACACTCGTCGTGTCTTCAGTGTCTGGGGGCCGAGCACCGCCCTCAGAACTGCAGTCTGTGTTCCCTGCTTCAAAGGCGGACTCAGGTAGCGAGACTAGCCCAGTGGAACGTGTTGTTCTCGGGCTCTTCGTCGGCATCGGCACCGGGATCTTCGAGTGCATCGACGTCGTCAGCGTCCAGACCATCTTCCTCGGCCGCCCCTGCATCGAGTGCATCGAGGCATCGGGCCTCTGCATCGGCGCCGAGACATCGGATAGCTGCATCGACGTCGGTGGTACCAGGACCTCGTCTGCTGATGTCGTCGGACGGTGGTGCATCGGGTGGAGTGCAGGTGAGGGCTGTCCATTCCCCTGCTGGTGGCGGTGAGCCCTCGGGTGGGTCTCCGCCTACCCTGAGGGCTCCTGCGGTACAGCCCCCCCGAGATCGACCTTCTTCAGTCTCGGCCCCGAGGAAGCGACGGATGGATTCGACGTCCTCCTCGTCGGTGCCGGGGAGCTCCGGTGACATGCTTCGGAAGAAATCGAAGAAGCATCGACACCGGTCTCCTCCCCGTGTCGGCACCGAGAGCTCTGGGTCGCCGAGGGATTCGGCACCCAGCAGGCATCGGCACCGAGAGGACCGCTCACCCTCTGTTCAAGAGGTGTCGATGCACCCCGCTCTGGACAGCCCGGAACAGCCTCCACGCCCGGAACAGGTACTGACGTCGACGCCTGCATCGACCTCTCAGCCTTTCTCTGCAGCCACTCTAAACGAGAGCCTCCGGGCCGTTCTCCCAGAGATTCTGGGAGAGCTGTTGCGCCCTACCCCTCCGGTACCGGCGGTGCTTGCGCCTCCGGTACCGTCGAGCGTGGCGCCGGCTGGCCCATCGCCCAGGTTGAGGTCCCCGACGCACGCGGTACCGACCGCGGCCACCTCCCAGGAAGGCTCCCCGACCACGTCGGCGGAGGGAGCTTCGCCGATGCGGGCAAGGGAGTCTACCTCTCGACGCCCCCATCGTGGACGGGGTTCCACGGAGTCGAGCAGGGCGAGGTTGCAGACACAGGTCCGGGAACTCGTGTCTGACACCGAGGGTGAGGCCTCGTGGGAGGAAGAGGAAGATCCCAGATATTTCTCTGACGAGGAGTCTGAGGGTCTTCCGTCTGATCCCACTCCCTCTCCTGAGAGACAGCTTTCTCCTCCCGAGAGTCTGTCTTTCGCTTCCTTTGTCCGGGAGATGTCTACGGCCATCCCCTTCCCGGTGGTTGTGGAGGACGAGCCCAGGGCTGAAATGTTTGAGCTCCTGGACTATCCTTCTCCACCTAAGGAAGCGTCCACTGTTCCCTTGCACCATGTCCTGAAGAAGACATTGCTTGCGAACTGGACCAAGCCATTAACTAATCCCCACATTCCCAAGAAGATCGAGTCCCAGTACCGGATCCATGGGGACCCAGAGCTGATGCGCACTCAGTTGCCTCATGACTCTGGAGTTGTGGATTTGGCCCTAAAGAAGGCTAAGAGTTCTAGGGAACATGCTTCGGCGCCCCCGGGCAAGGACGCTAGAACCTTAGACTCCTTTGGGAGGAAGGCCTACCATTCCTCTATGCTCGTGTCCAAGATCCAGTCCTACCAGCTCTACACGAGCATACACATGCGGAACAATGTGCGGCAGTTGGCGGGCTTGGTTGATGCTCTTCCCCCTGAGCAAGCCAAGCCTTTTCAGGAGGTGGTCAGGCAGCTGAAGGCGTGCAGAAAATTCCTGGCCAGAGGAGTTTATGACACTTTTGATGTTGCGTCCAGGGCCGCTGCTCAAGGTGTGGTGATGCGCAGGCTCTCATGGCTGCGTGCCGCCGACCTGGAGAATAGAATCCAGCAGCGGATTGCGGACTCGCCTTGCCGTGCGGATAACATTTTTGGCGAAAAAGTCGAACAGGTGGTAGAGTCTCTCCACCAGCGGGACACCGCATTCGACAAGTTCGCCCGCCGGCAGCCTTCAGCTTCTACCTCTACAGGTAGACGATTTTTCGGGGGAAGGAAGACTGTTCCCTATACTTCTGGCAAGCGTAGGTACAATCCTCCTTCCCGACAGCCTGCGGCCCAGGCTAAGCCCCAGCGCGCTCGCTCTCGTCAGCAGCGTGCGACTCAGCAAGGCCCCGCGGCTCCCCAGCAAAAGCAAGGGGCGAGCTTTTGACTGGCTCCAGCAGAGCATAGCCGACATCCAAGTGTCAGTGCCGGGCGACCTGCCTGTCGGAGGGAGGTTGAAAGCTTTTCACCAAAGGTGGCCTCTCATAACCTCCGATCAGTGGGTTCTCCAAATAGTCCGGCAAGGATACACCCTCAATTTGGCCTCAAAACCTCCAAATTGTCCTCCGGGAGCTCAGTCCTACAGCTTCCAGCACAAGCAGGTACTTGCAGAGGAACTCTCCGCCCTTCTCAGCGCCAATGCGGTCGAGCCCGTGCCATCCGGGCAAGAAGGGCTGGGATTCTATTCCAGGTACTTCCTTGTGGAAAAGAAAACAGGGGGGATGCGTCCCATCCTAGACCTAAGGGCCCTGAACAAATATCTCGTAAAAGAAAAGTTCAGGATGCTTTCCCTGGGCACCCTTCTCCCCATGATTCAGCAAAACGATTGGCTATGCTCTCTGGACTTGAAGGATGCCTACACACACATCCCGATACTGCCAGCTCACAGACAGTATCTGCGATTTCAGCTGGGCACACGCCACTTCCAGTACTGTGTGCTACCCTTTGGGCTCGCCTCCGCGCCCAGGGTGTTCACAAAGTGCCTAGCTGTGGTAGCAGCGGCGCTTCGCAGGCTGGGGGTGCACGTGTTCCCATATCTCGACGATTGGCTGGTGAAGAACACATCCGAGGCAGGAGCCCTGCAGTCCATGCAGATGACTATTCGCCTCCTGGAGCTACTGGGGTTTGTGATAAATTACCCAAAGTCCCATCTTCTCCCAGTGCAGAAACTCGAATTCATCGGAGCCCTGCTGGATTCTCGGACGGCTCGCGCCTATCTCCCAGAGACGAGAGCCAACAACTTGTTGTCCCTCGTCTCGCGGGTGCGAGCGTCCCAGCAGATCACAGCTCGGCAGATGTTGAGATTGCTGGGCCACATGGCCTCCACAGTTCATGTGACTCCCATGGCCCGCCTCCACATGAGATCTGCTCAATGGACCCTAGCCTCCCAGTGGTATCAGGCCGCTGGGGGTCTAGAGGACGTGATCCACCTGTCCACGAGTTTTCTCGAATCCCTGTTTTGGTGGACGATTTGCTCCAATTTGACTCTGGGACGTCCCTTCCAAATTCCTCAGCCACAAAAAGTGCTGACCACGGATGCATCTCTCCTGGGATGGGGAGCTCATGTCGATGGGCTTCACACCCAAGGAAGTTGGTCCCTCCAAGAACGCGATCTACAGATCAATCTTCTGGAGTTGCGAGCGATCTGGAACGCTCTGAAGGTTTTCAGAGATCGGCTGTCCCATCAAATTATCCAAATTCAGACAGACAATCAGGTTGCCATGTACTATGTCAACAAGCAGGGGGGCACCGGATCTCGCCCCCTGTGTCAGGAAGCCGTCAGCATGTGGCTCTGGGCTCGCCGTCAGGGCATGGTGCTCCAAGCCACATATCTGGCAGGCGTAAACAACAGTCTGGCCGACAGGTTGAGCAGGATTATGCAACCTCACGAGTGGTCGCTCAATTCCCGTGTGGTGCGACAGATCTTCCAGGCGTGGGGCACCCCCCTGGTGGATCTCTTCGCATCTCAAGTGAACCACAAGGTCCCTCAGTTCTGTTCCAGGCTTCAGGCCCACGGCAGACTGGCGTCGGATGCCTTCCTCCTGGATTGGGGGGAAGCTCTGCTGTATGCTTATCCTCCCATACCTCTGGTGGGGAAGACTTTGTTGAAACTCAAGCAAGACCGAGGCACCATGATTCTGATTGCTCCCTTTTGGCCGCGTCAGATCTGGTTCCCTCTTCTTCTGGAGTTATCCTCCGAAGAACCGTGGAGATTGGAGTGTTTTCCGACCCTCATCACGCAGGACGACGGGGCTCTTCTGCATCCCAACCTCCAGTCCCTGGCTCTCACGGCCTGGATGTTGAGGGCGTAGACTTTGCCTCTTTGGGTCTGCCAGAGGATGTCTCCCGCATCTTGCTTGCTTCCAGGAAAGACTCCACTAAGAGAAGTTACTTCTTTCATTGGAGGAGGTTTGCCGTCTGGTGTGACAGCAAGGCCCTAGATCCTCGCTCTTGTCCTACACAGACCCTGCTTGAATACCTTCTGCACTTGTCTGAGTCTGGTCTCAAGACCAACTCCGTAAGGGTTCACCTTAGTGCAATCAGTGCATACCATTACCAAGTGGAAGGTAAGCCGATCTCAGGACAGCCTTTAGTTGTTCGCTTCATGAGAGGTTTGCTTTTGTCAAAGCCCCCTGTCAAGCCTCCTACAGTGTCATGGGATCTCAATGTCGTTCTCACCCAGCTGATGAAACCTCCTTTTGAGCCACTGAATTCCTGCCATCCGAAGTACTTGACCTGGAAGGTCATTTTCTTGGTGGCAGTTACTTCGGCTCGTAGAGTCAGCGAGCTTCAGGCCCTGGTAGCCCAGGCCCCTTACACCAAATTTCATCACAACAGAGTAGTCCTCCGCACTCACCCTAAGTTTCTGCAAAGGTCGTGTCGGAGTTCCATCTGAACCAGTCAATTGTCTTGCCAACATTCTTTCCCCGTCCTCATTCCTGCCCTGCTGAACGTCAGCTGCACACATTGGACTGCAAGAGAGCATTGGCCTTCTACCTGGAGCGGACACAGCCCACCAGACAGTCCGCCCAATTGTTTGTTTCTTTTGACCCCAATAGGAGGGGAGTGGCTGTAGGGAAACGCACCATATCCAATTGGCTAGCAGATTGCATTTCCTTCACTTACGCCCAGGCGGGGCTGGCTCTTGAGGGTCATGTCACGGCTCATAATGTCAGAGCCATGGCTGCGTCGGTAGCCCACTTGAAGTCAGCCTCCATTGAAGAAATTTGCAAAGCTGCGACGTGGTCATCTGTCCACACATTCACATCTCATTACTGCCTGCAGCAGGATACCCGACGCGACAGTCGGTTCGGGCAGTCAGTTCTTCAGAACCTGTTTGGGCTTTAGGATCCAACTCCACCCCCCGAGGGCCCTGTTTGTTCTGTTCCAGGCTACACTCTCAGTTAGTTGGTAAATTTTTTAGGTCAATCTCAGTTATGTCCTCGCCGTTGCGAGGCCCAATTGACCATGGTTGTTGTTTTGAGTGAGCCTGGGGCTAGGGATACCCCATCAGTGAGAACAAGCAGCCTGCTTGTCCTCGGAGAAAGCGAATGCTACATACCTGTAGAAGGTATTCTCCGAGGACAGCAGGCTGATTGTTCTCACAAACCCGCCCGCCTCCCCTTTGGAGTTGTGTCTTCCCTTGAAGTGTATTGTCTTGCTACATACTGGACTGGCTGGCTCGAGCCGGTTTCGGGCGGGAAGACGGCCGCGCGTGCGCGCGGGCGCGCGAGGGCTAGCAAAGGACTTTGCTAGTGAAGTTTCCGATTGGAGGGGCTGCCGTGGACGTCACCCCATCAGTGAGAACAATCAGCCTGCTGTCCTCGGAGAATACCTTCTACAGGTATGTAGCATTCGCTATCACTACCTACCTACCCTTCCCAAGCCTATTAATTCTGGTATATCGCTTATATTGCACAATCCGTGCATTAACACTTCGATCAGGTGCTGCACCAACTGATAAGTTCATCCGTGAAAGTTTTATTGTTCACAAATCATCACTCCATATGTTTTTTCTTCAAATGCTGGTTATTCATACCCCAGACGTTTCCTCATTAAAAGGCTTGTTGGTAGAATAGCATAAAAATCTTCAACAAGTTCTCAAACTTGGTGCGTAATCAATCCATCACCACTTGTAGACCACCCCAGACTCTACACAGTCTGTGTTTTGCTATTTGCGCGTCATCAGGAGTCGAGTTCCTAAATAAATTGATACAGTACTAGTACTCATCAGTACTGCAGGCTTATACCTATATCACAAATTTTTTCTAATTTTAATCTACTCACAATTTGTAGATATACACCACTCATGGATACAAGACGGGCAGGAACTCAACCATCCACAGGCATTCATTCCCCAGTGAAAAAACGCCAGCACATGCGTGTGGAGTACTGGCTTTACACAGCTGATTTATACATCCTCTAACCACTCCCACTCATACATTCAGCCACTCTACTTCTGGGGTGTGAATAACCTGCATTTGAAGAAATAACATATGGAGTGATGATCTGTGAGCAATAAGACTTTCAAGGATGAACTTATCAGTTGGTGCAGCACCTGATTGAAGTGTTAATGCACGGATTGTGCAATATAAGCGATATACCAGAATTAATGGGCTTGAGAAGGGTAGGTAGTGATTAGATGTATTAGTCAGTGGTCTCAAGGTGTGAAGTTGTATGAATGAGGGTGAATGAGTACGTATGTAGGATATTTGATATTTTGAGGAAACGTATGGTATATTATGTATAATGAATAAAGAGCATTGAGTATAACTGTTTGAGATTTGTATATTAATAATGAGTACAGTTATTAACTATTTTGTATAGCCCAGTATTGAATATTGTTCTATAATATTATGGTATGAAAACCGCTTAGGTTATCTAAATACTGGTTAAACTTGAAATTTCTGTGTCTAACACTGGCTTGCCGCCAATCCTCAGTCTATCTCTGCCACACTGAATGGTCTCTTCAAAGTGCCTCCATCTCCAGCCCCTTTCACTTTTTGCCCAGACTATGGCTGAGTACTTTGCAAGGTTAATCTTGAATACTCTGTCATGTCACCTCCATTTGTCCTTCCCTCCTCTTCATTCTCACATCTTTACTTCAGCCCCAGCCACTTTTTCCTGCTTTTCTAAATCACAGAGGAGGAAAGTGCACATCTGTACTCTTTCAAACTCACTACCTGTTTCTCTGATCCTATTCCTATGAAACTACTTGGCTGTATTTCCTTTACTGTCATCCCATACACCTTTTGTGTATTCATCCTATTAACTTTCCACAGCATCTGCTCCTGATTCCTTCAAACATACTGTGATTATACCACTTCTGAATATACATTCACTGGATCTTACCTCTCCAACTATTGCCCCATCTCTCTCCCACCTCCCTCCTCCTTTTCTTATCCAACCTACTTGAGGATGCTGTTCACTACCGCTGTCTTGAATTTTTCATCTCAATGTATTTTTGATCTACTGCAATCTGGTTTTTGCCCTCTACATTTTAGAGAGAGCCCTTGCCAAAATCTCTAGTGATCTGCTCTGGGCCCTAATCTTTGACTATCCTCTGCTTTTGATACCATTGATCACTATCTACTCCTGTTCAGTCTTTGGTTTTATCCCTGTCATTACAATTTTAGTGTATGTTCTAGTGCAGTGGTTCTCAAACCTGTCCTGAAGGACCACTAGCTAGTCGGGTTTTCAGGATATCCCTAAAGAATAGACAGGTTATAAGCAAAGGTGGAATATATAGATAGCTAAGAGGAGTTAGAAAATAAGATGACTAATTTAAAGATAGTTGTACATTAGGTCAGAGAGATGGTTAAATCAAATTCTTTGCTCAGTTTTTAACCTTGGGGGTTATCGTTGACTCCTCTCTTTTCTCTGCGTATATCAGATTCCTAAAATCTGTTCCTTTTTCTGTAGCATTCCCAAAATTTAATACCTTTCTTTCTGAACACACTGCTAACACTATTATCCATACTCTTGTCACCTATTGCTTAGGCTACTGCAATCTACTCATCACAGGTCTCCTACAGAACCATTTCTCTCACCTTCAATCTGTTTAAAATTCTGCTGTGCAACTTGCATTTTGCCAGTATCGTCAACCATTCTTCTTAACCCATTTTATTGACTCTGCATTCAAGATTACATTTCTCTTACTAATTTACAAGTGCATTCATTCTGTATATCTGTCTCTCCCTACACCTTTCCCCAGGAACTATGTTCACTGGATAAGTCATTCTTATCTTGGCCCATATGGAGGGGCATAATCGAAAGGGACGCCCAAGTTTTGTTGAGGACATCCTCGCAAAATGTCCCGATGGAGGGGCGGGGAAACCCATATTATCGAAACAAGATGGACATCCATCTTTTGTTTCAATAATACGGTCGGGGACACCCAAATCTTGAAATTTTGGTCGTCCCTAGACTTGATCGTTTCTGATTTTTGGCCATAATGGAAACCAAGGACGCCCATCTCAGAAACGACCAAACGCAAGCCCTTTGGTCATGGGTGGAGCCAGCATTTGTAGTGCACTGGTCCCCCTGACATGCCAGCACACCAGCTGGGCACCCTAGGGGGCACTGCAGTGGACTTCATAAAATGCTCGCAGGAACGTAGCTCCCTTATCTGCTGAGCCCCCCAAACACCCCCCCCCCCCAAAACCCAATATCCACAACTGTACACCACTACCATAGCCCTCAGGGGTGAAGGGGTCACCTAGATGTGGGTACAGTGGGTTTCTGGTGGGTTTTGGAGGGCTCGCTGTTTCCTCCACAAATGTAACAGGTAGGGAGGGGAATAGGCCTGGGTCCTCCTGCCTGAAATGTACTGCACCCACTAAAACTGCTCCAGGTACCTGCATATTGCTGTGATGGACCTGAGTATGACATCTGAGGCTGGCACAAAATATTTTTAAAGATATTTTTTGAGGGTGGGAGGGGGTTAGTGACCACTGGGGGAGTAAGGGGAGGTCATCCCCGATTGTGTCCGGTGGTCATCTGGTCATTTTGGCCACCGTTTTGTGCCTTGGTCGTAAGAAAAACACGACCAGGTAAAGTCGTCCAAGTGCTCGTCAAGGACGCCCTTTTTTAATCTATTATGGGTTGAGGACGTCCAAGTGTTAGGCACGCCCAAGTCTCACCTTCGCTACGCCTCTGATACGCCCCCTTGAAATTTACCGTCTGCGACGGAAAGCAGTTGGGGACGTCCAAAATTGGCTTTCGATTATTCCAATTTGGACTACCCTGTGAGGACGCCCATCTTTTCCGATTTGTGTCAAAATATGGGCGTCCTTCTCTTTCGAAAATGAGCCTGATGGCCTCTCTACTCTGCTTATCCGTGCCATCTGTTCTCCCTGTCGCTCCCTTAGAGATCTTGTATGCTTGTCCCAAACACTTTTGAATTCAGATACTGTTTTTGTTTCCACCAGAAGGCTGTTCCACGAGTTCACCATCCATTCCATTAAGACGTATTTCCTCGGGTTACTTCTGAGTCAATCCCCTTTCACCTTCATTCTATGCCCCCTCATTCCAGAGCTTATTTTCATTTGAAAGAGACTCGCCGCATAAGTATTTAAATGTGCCTATTATATCTCCACTCTTCCGCCTTTCTTCCAAAGCATACACATTGAGATCTTTAAGTCTGTTCCCATACGATTTATGATGACCACTGACCATTTTAGAAGCCGCCCTCTGGACCAACTCCATCCTGTTTTATTTATTTATTTATTTATTTGTTTTTTTGAAGGTGTTGTCTCCAGAATTGTACACAATATTCTAAGCGAGTGTTTTACAAAGTTGCGCTAGCATTTTTAGCTTGCGGTACAAATCATCTGGCAGTAAATGCTGAGACCCCCTCTAGGAATATATTGGGTGTCTCAGCGTTTACATCCAGCTAATTTTTACCATGGGCTAAAAATATTAGCGTGGCTTATAAAATACCCCTTACTGGCTAATCCTCTCCCTATGCACTCAAGTGTCCTAGCTTCCGCTGTTGCCTTTTTCTGTTTGGCCACTTGATCATCACACACGATCACACCCAGGTCCAGCTCCTCTTTCACGCACAAAAGTTCTTCACCTCCTAAACTGTACTGTTCCCTCGGGTTTTTGCATCCCAAATGCATGACCCTGTACTTTTTAGCATTTAATCTAAGCTGCCTAATTTCAGGCCATTCCTCTAGCTTCGCTAAGTCCTTTCTCACTTTATCCATGCCATCAGGGATGTTTACCCTATTGCAGATTTGTTATCATCCACAAAGAGGCAAACTTACCAGACAGTCCTTCAGCAAATCACTTACAAAAAGAACCGACCCAAGAACCAAATCTTGCAGGACATCACTGGTAGCATCCTTTCCTCAGAATAAGCTCTATTTACCACTACCCTCTTGTCACCTGTCCACTAACCCAGTCAGTTAATTTAGGTCCCTTACTGAGGGCATTCAGGTTATTAGTCTCATTTGAAATGGACATTCAAAAAACTGACACACTTTAATCATGAAAAGAAAATAAATTATGTTTTCTACCTTTGTTGTCTGGTCTTTATGGGGTCCTTTTACTATGGTGCGCTAATGGATTTAGTATGTGCTAATGATAAGATGCTCATATTTCAGTTTATTTGGGCTTTTCCTGATTTTCAGGCTTTTTTTTTTTTTAATTTATTTTTTTAATTATTTAACACACAAAACTCTAATATGCTAGTTGACTGACTTAGGGTCCTGTTTACTAAGGTGCGCTAGCATGTTAACGTGTGCACAAAATTAGCACACACTGTGTAGGTGCCCATAGGAAAATGGTTAGCGCACGCTAAAAGCACTAATGCACCTCTAGCGAGGCCTAGTAAACAGGGCCCTTAATGTACATTCATTTGTAATTTAACATGCAGTAAATTAATTTACCATGTGGTAATTTTTTAAGGCACATTAATAAATTAACATCCCTAATAAATCCTTTGTTGATTTGATAGTTTATTTATTAGCCCAGCATGAAAGTATCCATAGAAGAAGTTTTTCAAATCACATATGTGCCTTTAGATGTCTTCCTTAAGATAATTCTTGTGTTGATCAAATAAACTGGTCAGCTTTTTTTTTTTTTTTTCAGACCAATATAGCTTATAAAGTTTTAACAACTAGTGTGTATATAAATTATGTGTTTCTTTTTAGGTGGTGGTTACGTACCTATCATTTCTGTGTGCCCGACTTTTGGATCTTCATAAAGAAACACGAGCTGCTCGTGTGATTCAATCAGCTTGGAAGAAATACAAGCTGAGAACAGAAAGAGAACTTTATCAGGTAGGTTTATTTTCTGTTCTAGGCTGTTACAGTGCTTCACTTCTGTTTGATTAGTTACGTTGGAAGAATTTAACCTGTACTTTTTTTTTTAACTCGCACCTTTTTCATATGTTTGCTTATTTGGTACTTTCTATACTTCATTTTCCAGCAAGCGAGTCAATTGGTTCAAGCTGAGTTACATTGGAGGATTAAGTGACTTCCAGAATTGCAATTAGCATCAGTGGGATGTGAATCCAGGCTTCCCTGTTTCTCAGTCTGCTGATCTAACCATTATCCTGCTACTATACTCCACTTCAGTTGACCTAGGAATGTTTAAAGTTGCATCATATATGACTATCTAGATATGGTGTTCATCCTTCCCGCCATTTCCTAGTAGGGTTGCTAGTTAACGCTGCAATTAATGCATTAATTATTAATCATCATTTAAAAAACTAATCACATTGCAGTGTCTCCTTTCAATCCCAAACATCTCCTCTGCTGTCTTCCACTCCCAACCCCTGTCCTTGCTGTGATCTAGCATCTTTTCCCCTACTCGTGATTCAACCCTCACTCTTCCCCCCCCCCCCCCCCAAGGCAGCGGCAGCATTGCACATAAACTACATGCGGCCTGCTCTGAAGCTTTTCTTCTGACCCATCCTACCCATGCAGAAACAGGATGTGTTGTCAGAGGTAGCAGGACAGGCCAGATGGAAAAACCTTTAGGGAAGGGGGATGGGATTTGATATATCGCCTTTCTGTGATTACAGTCAAAATGGTTTACATATGATATTCAGGTACTTTTTTGTACCTGGGGCAATGGAGGGTTAAATTACTAATCTTGTGTGATTGATCGCATTTAAAAATTGTAATCAAAATGCTGAAAACTATGTGTAAAATTAGTATCAAAGTGATGAAAAAATTTGGACATAGTATAGTAAAATATACTTTAAAGATGTTTAAATGCTTGCGACTAATGGACTTTCTTCAACTTATCTTGGATTTCTCCTGAAACCATGATTTATTGCAACTTTTTGTTGAAATAAATTTTCATTGCAGAATTTCACTGTTTTACAGAAAAAAGACAAAGCTGCTCGAGTTATCCAAGGTGCTGCTGTTGCATTTTTGGCTCGTCTTAGATTCAGAAAATGTGTTTCGGCTGCTATTGTCATTCAGAAACATTGGAGACGTTATGTCACACAGAGGAAAGTTTCATTATTCAAGCTGACAAAACAGAGAGAATCAGCTATAGTCATTCAGGTATGAGTAGGCTACCTGATCTTGGGTATAATCTTGAATCTGTGTAACTTTTTATGAACAAAAGCGGAGATTTGGAAATTTGAAAGAGATGTTTAAATATTAATGCGCAAGAAGCAAACTCTTCTCTGGCAGTTCAATTCTAGAATCTAGGGATCAAATATGAATCAGCAAGGATTAGACTCATTCTTTCCAATGTGCATCCACATGTAGCCTCTTAAATTGAAGTACATTGGCACATAAATGCAGTTGATCTGTTAAAGCGTTCCACATCACAATCTCCTCTACTGAGAGTGCAGCAGCTCTTGTATCACAGTAACATGTTTTGACAAAGGCATCCAATGATAACCTCATTGCAGTCTCCGACCTGAGGGACCTTCCTGGTTGATACATTGAAAAAATCCTCCTTAAAATATGATGGAGCAGGCAGATACACAGCTTGTTGCACAAAACATAAAACTTTAAATTGTACTCTAAATGACCAAAATCATGAAGGGCATAGTGACGAAACAATTTACTGAATACCTAAATAAACACTCAATTCTGCTCGAGTCTCAATCAGGATTTCGGTCAAATCACAGCACCGAAACTGTTCTAGTGTCCACAATGAACTCATTCAAACAAGCAATTGCAATGGCAACAGCATACTCCTCCTACAATTCGACATGTCCAGTGCCTTTGACATGGTTAATCATGGAATACTACTACATACTGCCCCAATTTGACTGCCCCTATCGGACCGACCGTTCACTTGTCTATTAGATTGTAAGCTCTTTGAGCAGGGACTGTCTCTCTTTGTTAAATTGTACAGCGCTGCGTAACCCTAGTAGCGCTCTAGAAATGTTAAGTAGTAGTAGTACATATACTAGAATACTTCGGAGTTGGAGGCACAGTTCTCAAATGGTTCAAAGGATTCCTAACCACAAGATCATACCAAGTAATAACGAACGCAGACAGATCACCCCTATGGACACCTGAATGTGGAGTCCCCCAAGGATTCCCCCTCTTACCATCCTTATTTAACCTAATGATGATTCCGTTAGCCAAAATTCTAGCTAATCAAAACCTCAACCCCTACATATATGCAGACAATGTCACAATTTACATCCCGTTCAAACATGATCTAAATGAAATCACCAACGAGATCAACCGAAGACTCCAAATCATGCACACCTGGGCGAATGCATTCCAACTAAAACTTAACGCAGAAAAAACACAATGCCTTGTACTCACCTCACAACATAACACAAAAAACTTCTCCACCATAATCACACCATACTGTTCTCTTCCTGTCTCACAAAACCTGAGAATTCTTGGAGTTACTATTGATCGAAACCTCACTCTCGAAACCCACGTGAAGAAGACGATGAAAAAGATGTTCCACTCCATGTGGAAACTCAAGAGTAAAACCTTTCTTTCCTAGATGCATCTTCCGCACCCTGGTACAGTCAATGGTAATAAGCCATCTGGACTACTGTAACGCACTGTACGTGGGCTGCAAAGAACAGACTATCAAAAAAACTCCAAACAACCCAGAATACTGCCGCCAGACTCATATTTGGAAAAACTAAATATGAAAGTGCTGATCCCCTAAGAGAGAAACTTCACTGGCTCCCACTCAAGGAACGCATTGCGTTCAAGATCTGCACGATTGTACACAAAATCATCCACGCAGATGCCCCAACCTACATGCTTAACCTCGTGGACTTACCTCCCAGAAACGCCACAAGATCATCCCGCAAATTTCTCAATCTGCACTTCCCCAGCTGTAAAGGTCTAAAATACAAGCTGATGCGTGCCACTTCCTTTTCCTACATGAGCATGCAGTTATGGAATGCATTACCTACAGACCTGAAAACAATCGACGAAATAACTAACTTTCGCAAATCTCTGAAGACATATTTCTTCAACAAGGCCTACAAAGAGAACATATAGCCTCAATAATCCACATCACCAACCCACCCAGTTATGAAAGTCCACCTTCTACACTTACCAGATTCACTTCCTTCTTTCTACCCTTACTTAATCCCTGCACATTACTAATTGTATCTGATATCCTGAAATGATAATGTCATAACAAAACTATGTAAGCCACATTGAGCCTGCAAATAGGTGGGAAAATGTGGGATACAAATGCAATAAATAAATTGGACAGGTAACCAGTGCAAATGCTTCAAAATTGGTGTTATATATACTTATTTGCCAACCACAAGCCTTCTAGCAGCATTCTGCACTGTCTGCAATGCCTTGATCGAAGCATTAGTCATGCGAAGATAAAAGGCATTGCAGTAATCCAACCAAGGCAACACAATACATCGAACTACTCCCTGAAAATCGTACACGGGGAGCATTGGTTTTAGTCTATATAGCAAATGAAGTTGTGCAAAACATGCCTGAACAACATTTAACACCTGATTTTTCATTGTGAGCCCCGAATCCAAGGACACACCCAACACCTTCATTACTTTCTGAACCTGCAGGTTCACATTTAAAAACTCAGGCCATCTCTCCTCTATATTTCTTCAACAATCATTACTTCTGGCTTTGCCAAATTTAATAGACCATGTTCACATTATTCACACATCAGTCCTGTCCATGTAACATTGAAACTGCAAATCAAGGTCAATTTTCCAGGAGACAATCGGGAAGAAGAAGAAGAGTATTGTCTGCATAAAGACGATACTTGGTTCCTAAACCCTGAAATAACATACCCAAAGATGACATGTAAACATTAAACAGCAAGGCAGAAAGGACGAACCCTTGGGGTACTCCTCCACTCAGTAAAATCTCCTGGGAAACTTTCCCCCCACTCCACACACATATTGACTGCCCTAAATGATAAGACATAAACCAAGCATGCACCTGTATACTCATTCCCAAATGACCCAACTTCGATAACAATTGAATATTAAGAGTCAAAGGCCCCCGATACATCAAAAGACGCAAGAGAAAAAGGAATGCCCACTCTCTGTCCTCTGTCAGACTCCCTCAAAAAAAAAAAAAAAAAAGTTTTGCTGATTTGGCACTTTCCACGGGATGTATCTCGTGGTATGACATTTTACGCTGCATTAGAAGCATATTAATGCCTAATGCATATTAGTAAAACTGTCCCCAAAACTGATAAACCAGCACAGCTTTAAAGCCAGCAAACCTTATGAAATAATGTAAAATGGAGAAAATCAACAAAAGCTTAAACTTAATCTTATCAACAGTAGCAACCTGAAACCTTTAAGAAACACTAGAGACATTTTTAAAAAATGCAATACAGTAGTCTTATCTGACCTAAATGGGGCCGACCCATTGTCGGATAATACGGAAAACCCTGTTCTCCGAGGACAAGCAGGCTGCTTGTTCTCACTGATGGGTGACGTCCACGGCAGCCCCTCCAATCGGAAACTTCACTAGCAAAGGCCTTTGCTAGCTCTCGTGCGCCCATACGCACCGCGAATGCGCGGCCGTCTTCCCGCCCGAACCAGCTCGTGTTCGTCAGTCTTCTTTTGTCCGTGCTTGGGACGGTCGTGTTTTGCCGCCGTTTCGCGCCCCTCAAGTTGACCCTCGCGCGTCTTCGCGATTTCACTAAAAAAAAAAAAAAAAAAGAGACCTTGGTCTTTGTCCCTTCCCGTGTGTCCAGTTTGTTTCCACGGCGTAAGTTTCCTTTCGCTTTCAGGGTAGGCCTTTTTTGTGGTCTCGGTATGGGTTTTTCTCTCTCCCTTATTTTTGGTGCCCTTCGTCACCATCGTGAATTTTGATTTCGCCGGCGTGATTTTTCCGCCCATGTCATCGAAGTCTCCCAGCGGCTTCAAGAAGTGCACCCAGTGCGCCCGGGTAATCTCGCTCACTGATAGGCACGCGTCGTGTCTTCAGTGTCTGGGGGCTGGGCAACGCCTGCAGTCTTTGTGCTCTTTTACAGAAGAGGACTCAGGTAGCGAGATTGGCCCAGTGAAACGTGTTGTTCTCGGGCTCTTCGTCGACAACAGCACTGGAGGCATCGAGTGCATCGACATCGACTGCATCAAAGTCTTCGACCTCGGCATCGACGGCATCGAGGTTTCGACCCTCTGCATCGTCGGTATCGAGACATCGGAAGGCGGCGTCAGTGGTACCGGGACCTCCGCTGTTGCTGATGTTGTCGGACGGTGGTGCTTCGACTGGAGTGCAGGTGAGGGCTGTCCATTCCCCTGCTGGTGGCGGTGAGCCTTTGGGTGGGTCTCCTCCTACCCTGAGGGCTCCTGCGGTACAGCCCCCCCCCCCCCCCCCGAGACCGACCTTCGGCCTCGGCCCCGAGGAAGAGACGGTTGGATTCTACGTCCTCCTCGTCGGTACCGGGAAGCTCCGGTGACATGCTTCGTTTGAAGAAATCAAAGAAGCATCAACACCGGTCTCCTTCCCGCATCGGTACCGAGAGCTCAGGGTCGCCGAGGGAGTCGGCACCCAGTAGGCATCGGCACCGGGAGGATCGCTCACCCTCTGTTCAGGAGGTGTCGATGCGTTCCACCTTGGACAGCCCGGAACCGCCTCCACGCCCGGAACAGACTCTGACCTCGACGCCTGCATCGGCTTCCATGTCTTTCTCCACAGCCGCTCTGCACGAGAGTCTCCGGGCCATTCTCCCGGAGATCCTGGGAGAGCTGTTGCGCCCTTCCCCTCCGGTACCGGGGGTGCTTCCACCTCCGGTACCGTCGAGTGAGGGGCTGGCTGCGGCCGCCTCCCAGGAAGACTCTCCGACGACGTCGGCGGAGGGAGCTTTGCCGGTGCTGGCGAGGGAGTCTACCTGTCGACGCTCCCACCGTGGCCGTGTTTCCACGGAGACGAGTCGGGCACGGCTTCAGACACAGGTGCATGAACTTGTGTCTGATACCGATGGTGAGGCCTCGTGGGAGGAGGAGGAGGAGATCAGATATTTCTCTGACGAGGAGTCTGATGGCCTTCCTTCTGATCCCACTCCCTCCCCTGAAAGGCAGCTTTCTCCTCCCGAGAGTCTGTCTTTTGCGGCCTTTGTCCGGGAGATGTCTACGGCCATCCCCTTCCCGGTGGTCGTGGAGGATGAGCCCAGGGCTGAAATGTTTGAGCTCTTGGACTACCCTTCTCCACCTAAGGAAGCGTCCACAGTACCCGTGCATCATGTCCTAAAAAAGACATTGCTGGCGAACTGGACCAAGCCTCTAACTAATCCCCACATTCCCAAGAAGATCGAGTCCCAGTACCGGATCCATGGGGACCCAGAGCTGATGCGCACTCAGTTGCCTCATGACTCTGGTGTGGTGGATCTGGCCCTAAAGAAGGCTAAGAGTTCTAGGGAGCATGCTTCGGCGCCCCCGGGCAAGGACTCTAGAACCTTAGACTCCTTTGGGAGGAAGGCCTACCATTCTTCTATGCTCATGGCCAAGATTCAGTCCTACCAGCTCTACACGAGCATCCATATGCGGAGCAATATGCGGCAGTTGGCGGGCTTGGTGGACAAGCTCCCTCCTGAGCAAGCCAAGCCGTTTCAGGAGGTGGTCAGGCAGCTGAAGGCGTGCAGAAAATTCCTGGCCAGAGGGGTATATGATACCTTTGATGTTGCATCCAGGGCCGCTGCTCGAAGTGTGGTGATGCGCAGACTCTCATGGCTGCGTGCCTCCGACCTGGAGAATAGGATCCAGCAGCGGATTGCGGACTCCCCTTGCCGAGCGGACAACATTTTTGGAGAGAAAGTCGAACAGGTGGTAGAGCAACTCCACCAGCGGGATACCGCTTTCGACAAGTTCTCCCGCCGGCAGCCTTCAGCATCTACCTCCTCAGGTAGACGTTTTTATGGGGGAAGGAGGGCTGTTCCCTACTCTTCTGATAAGCGTAGGTACAATCCTCCTTCTCGTGGACAGCCTGCGGCCCAGGCTATGCCCCAGCGCGCGCGCTCTCGTCAGCAACGTGCGCCTCAGCAAGGCCCCATGGCTCCCCAGCAAAAGCAGGGGACGAGCTTTTGACTGGCTCCAGCAGAGCATAGCCGACATCAACGTGTCCGTGCCGGGCGATCTGCCGGTCGGGGGGAGGTTGAAAGTTTTTCACCAAAGGTGGCCTCTTATAACCTCCGACCGGTGGGTTCTTCAAATAGTCCGGCAAGGATACACCCTCAATTTGGCCTCGAAGCCTCCAAATTGCCCACCGGGAGCTCTGTCCTACAGCTTCCAGCACAAGCAGGTACTTGCAGAGGAACTCTCCGCCCTTCTCAGCGCCAATGCGGTCGAGCCCGTGCCATCCGGGCAAGAAGGGCTAGGATTCTATTCCAGGTACTTCCTTGTGGAAAAGAAAACGGGGGATGCGTCCCATCCTAGACCTAAGGGCCCTGAACAAATATCTGGTCAAGGAAAAGTTCAGGATGCTTTCCCTGGGCACCCTTCTTCCCATGATTCAGGAAAAAGATTGGCTATGCTCTCTGGACTTGAAGGACGCCTATACGCACATCCCGATACTGCCAGCTCACAGGCAGTATCTGCGATTTCAGCTGGGCACACGTCACTTCCAGTACTGTGTGCTACCCTTTGGGCTCGCCTCTGCGCCCAGGGTGTTCACGAAGTGCCTGGCTGTAGTAGCAGCAGCACTTCGCAGGCTGGGAGTGCACGTGTTCCCTTATCTCGACGATTGGCTGGTGAAGAACACATCCAAGGCGGGAGCTCAGCAGTCCATGCAGATGACTATTCGACTCCTGGAGCTACTGGGGTTTGTAATAAATTATCCAAAGTCCCATCTTCTCCCAGTACAGAGACTCAAATTCATAGGAGCTCTGCTGGATTCTCGGATGGCTCGTGCCTATCTTCCGGAGACAAGGGCCAACAACCTGCTGTCCCTCGTCTCCCGGGTACGAGCGTCCCAGCAGATCACAGCTCGGCAGATGTTGAGATTGCTTGGCCACATGGCCTCCACAGTTCATGTGACTCCCATGGCTCGTCTTCACATGCGATCTGCTCAATGGACCCTAGCTTCCCAGTGGTTTCAGGCTGCTGGGGATCTAGAGGACGTGATCCACCTGTCCACGAGTTTTCTCAAATCCCTGTACTGGTGGACGATTTGATCCAATTTGACTCTGGGACGCCCTTTCCAAATTCCTCAGCCACAAAAAGTGCTGACTACGGATGCGTCTCTCCTGGGGTGGGGAGCTCATGTCTATGGGCTTCACACCCAGGGAAGCTGGTCCCTCCAGGAACGTGATCTGCAGATCAATGTCCTGGAGTTACGAGCGGTCTGGAACGCTCTGAAGGCTTTCAGAGATCGGCTGTCCCACCAAATTATCCAAATTCAGACAGACAACCAGGTTGGCATGTATTACATCAACAAGCAGGGGGGCACCGGATCTCGCCCCCTGTGTCAGGAAGCCGTCAGCATGTGGCTGTGGGCTCGCCGTTACGGCATGTTGCTCCAAGCCACATACCTGGCAGGCGTAAACAACAGTCTGGCCGACAGGTTGAGCAGGATTATGCAACCTCACGAGTGGTCGCTCAACTCCAGAGTAGTGCGCCGGATCTTCCAGGTGTGGGGCACCCCCTTGGTAGATCTCTTTGCATCTCGAGCCAACCACAAAGTCCCTCAGTTCTGTTCCAGGCTTCAGGCCCGCGGCAGACTGGCATCGGATGCCTTCCTCCTGGATTGGGGGGAAGGCCTGATGTATGCTTATCCTCCCATACCTCTGGTGGGGAAGACTTTGTTGAAACTCAAGCAAGACCGAGGCACCATGATTCTGATCGCTCCTTTTTGGCCGCGTCAAATCTGGTTCCCTCTCCTTCTGGAGTTATCCTCTGAAGAACCATGGAGATTGGAGTGTTTTCCGACCCTCATCACACAGGACGAAGGGGCGCTTCTGCATCCCAACCTCCAGTCTCTGGCTCTCACGGCCTGGATGTTGAGAGCGTAGACTTTGCCTCTTTGGGTCTGTCGGAGGGTGTCTCCCGTGTCTTGCTTGCTTCCAGAAAAGATTCCACTAAGAGGAGTTACTTCTTTTTATGGAGGAGGTTTGCCGTCTGATGTGACAGCAAGGCCTTAGATCCTTGCTCCTGTCCTACACAGACCCTGCTTGAATACCTTCTGCACTTGTCTGAGTCTGGTCTCAAGACCAACTCTGTAAGGGTTCACCTTAGCGCAATCAGTGCATACCATTACCGTGTGGAAGGTAAGCCGATCTCAGGACAGCCTTTAGTTGTTCGCTTCATGAGAGGTTTGCTTTTGTCAAAGCCCCCCGTCAAACCTCCTACAGTGTCATGGGATCTCGACGTCGTTCTCACCCAGCTGATGAAACCTCCTTTTGAGCCACTGAACTCCTGCCATCTGAAGTACTTGACCTGGAAGGTTATTTTCTTGGTGGCAGTTACTTCAGCTCGTAGAGTCAGTGAGCTTCAGGCCTTGGTAGCCCAGGCCCCTTACACCAAATTTCATCATAATAGAGTAGTCCTCCGCACTCACCCTAAGTTCTTGCCGAAGGTAGTGTCGGAGTTCCATCTGAACCAGTCAATTGTCTTGCCAACATTTTTTCCCCGTCCTCATTCCTGCCCTGCTGAACGTCAGCTGCACACATTGGACTGCAAAAGAGCATTGGCCTTCTATCTGGAGCGGACACAGCCCAACAGGCAGTCCGCCCAATTGTTTGTTTCTTTTGATCCCAACAGGAGGGGAGTGGCTGTGGGGAAACGCACCATATCCAATTGGCTAGCAGATTGCATTTCCTTCACTTACGCCCAGGCTGGGCTGGCTCTTTGAGGGTCATGTCACGGCTCATAATGTTAGAGCCATGGCTGCGTCATTGGCCCACTTGAAGTCAGCCACTATTGAAGAGATCTGGAAAGCTGCAACGTGGTCATCTGTCCACACATTCACATCTCATTACTGCCTGCAGCAGGATACCCGACGCGACAGTCGGTTCGGGCAGTCAGTGCTTCAGAATCTGTTCGGGGTTTAGAATCCAACTCCACCCTCCCTAGGCCCATGTTTTATTCTGTTCCAGGCTACACTCTCTGTTAGTTGGATAAGTTGTTAGGTCAATCTCAGTTATGTCCTCGCCGTTGCGAGGCCCAATTGACCATGTTTGTTGTTTTGAGTGAGCCTGGGGGCTAGGGATACCCCATCAGTGAGAACAAGCAGCCTGCTTGTCCTCGGAGAAAGCGAATGCTACATACCTGTAGAAGGTATTCTCCGAGGACAGCAGGCTGATTGTTCTCACAAACCTGCCCGCCTCCCCTTTGGAGTTGTGTCTTCTCTTGTCTTTGTCTTGCTACATACGGGACTGACGAACACGAGCCGGTTCGGGCGGGAAGACGGCCGCGCATGCGCGCGCGAGAGCTAGCAAAGGCTTTGCTAGTGAAGTTTCCGATTGGAGGGGCTGCCGTGGACGTCACCCATCAGTGAGAACAATCAGCCTGCTGTCCTCGGAGAATACCTTCTACAGGTATGTAGCATTCGCTGTAACCCCTCCAACAATTGCAGAAACAAAGGCAGCAAAAGCAGGGTCCCAGCTCACAACGGTGATAAAAATAGAGTCTTGGGTTCGTAAAATGGAAAGAGAAGCCGTTTAGTGTCACTGGTGGTCTGTGATATGCCAGATGGTCGGATCAGCGACGATCGGATAAGTGAGACTGTACTGTATTACATTTACAATAGCTGTCCTGTTGCTCTCATAGATGATTACTACCAGCAACGTCAGCACTGCTGCCTTTAAAAGTTGATGTTTTTACATGGTCACAGTTGGTTCGTGAAAAGTTTTTAAAAAATCACCAAAAATATGAAATAGACCTTTCTAAAAAAAAAAAGGGATCTTTTTAAATCAGTGTTTCATATTTTATTTTCACTTTTTAACTTTTCCCTATTCGGTTATCAATCCGCTGTAAACCTGGGAAAACACTGACAGGGCAATGGTCTTGCCAGTGCTAGTTGCACTGCTCTTTATGAGCAGCAAGGCAGGTAAAGGTAATATTGCACTTTTGTATCGTTAGTATTTTTTTTAAGTGCTGCTGTTGGTAAGATTAAGTAAGTCTTTTTTTTATTCTGCAAAATGTTTGGTCCACTGTACATTATTTTATAAGATTTTCAAGATTTAAGCTGTTTAGTTAATTGTAGCTGCTCAGTTGAATTCTATTTTTGTAGCCAGGATAATAGGCACGCATAGCATATTTATTTTTGTTCCCATTTTTGATTTAGTAGAGAGCCTTTCAGCCTTAAGCTGTGCTAAAAAGTGGCCTAGCATGCCCTTATGTGGGTTATTCCCACACATGAAGGCCATTTTTACCGCTGCAGGAAACTTGATGATTTGTCATTTTTCCTATTAGAAGCCATATACTAATGTTAGTACAAGTACCCTCCCCCCCCCCCCCCCCCCCCCCCACCGAAAAAAAAGTCCTTTCACCAAAAGTGTTTGCTAAAACTTGATACAGTAAAACGCCGATTATCTGAACTCCGATCATCCAGATGTCCAATTATCCGGACCAGCATCAGCCCCCCAGTCTCCATGTCCCACAGATAGTTGCAGAATTAAAATTGCTCACCAGAAGGATGTGGAACTGTCCAGAGGTGGATAGAAAGAAGCCCCTAGCTTTAACACAGGCCTTCAGTCACTTTAGGAAGTTCTTAACAGCCTTGTCGATCAGTCCCTGTAGCAGGCTGTCCCAGATCATCTGCAGCACTTCCTAGAGTTTGGCGATTGTTTGTGACTTTGGGTGGAGCTTGTGATAGGCCTCTAACAGTCATATTACCTTCATTGTAGCTTATTGTATTGCTGTGGTCAAAGAGCAGATAAATATGTTTTCCACAAGCTGTTTTGTTCAGTTGTAGGAGGTTCCCAGATAAACATTTAGTTGTGTTTTTGAAATTACTGAATTTATGCATATTTAATGTTAATGCAGTTTTTAATTTGTGTTCTTTTTAATCCTAATTCTTTTTCAGACTTGGTGGCGAAGATATTCATCTAGAAAGTATTTTCTTCGCTTGAAATGGTATACTATCCGTATGCAAGCTAGAATAAGGACAAAGAATGCAGTTCGTTCTTATAAACGACTTCAATGGGCTACAGTTACAACTCAGATGTATTTCCATACTTGGCTTCTGGTTAAAAAGGATCAGCAAATATATGAGAGAATAAAATCATCAGCACTTGTGATTCAGTTTGCATTCAGAAAATGGAAAAAGCATAAACTCGAGCAAAAAGCTAAGGCTGCAAAAGTAATTCAAACTGCTTTTCGAAAATGGCAAATGAGAAAATTAGCTGAGGAGCACAAAGCTGCACTTTTCATACAGTCCTGGTATAAGATGTGCAAAGAACAGCAACAGTATTTGAAAATTCAACGTAGTATTATTAAAATACAAGCTTGCTTTAGATGTTTTAAAGCCAAGCGCATTTATGAAAGGAAAAAACAACATGCAATAATACTACAGAAATACTATAGAGCACATAAGCAAAGAAAGGTTGAAAGAGCAGCATATTTACAAAAATGTGAAGCAGTTATATCCCTCCAAGCTGCCTTCCGAGGCATGAAGGCTCGGCAGCACTACAAGAAAATGAGAGCAGCTTGTGTAATTCAAACTTTCTGGAGAATGAGACAAGAACGTACGAGATTTTTAAGGCTGAGACACTCTATTGTTATATTGCAGTCTCATGTAAGAAAATGGCAACAGCTGCAGAGATTTATGGAAATTAAAAAAGCTGCCTGTGTTATCCAGGTTCGATACCGAGCATATGTTGCTTCTAAACAAGCTCTGTTGGCTTATAATAGAATACATTCTTCTGTTCTTGTAATTCAATCTGCCTACAGAATAATGAAGTCTAGAAAGACTGTCAACCAGTTACGGTCTGCGTTAAAAATTCAAACATGTTATCGTTCTTACATTGCCAGAAAAAGATTCCTAAGTATAAAAGCTGCTGTTATAAAGATTCAAGCTTTACTGAAGATGAAAAAAGTGCGCAAATGGTACTGTAACTTAAGAAAAGCTACATTATTCGTGCAGCGGCAATATCGTGCAAGAAAATGTATCCATCAGCACAAAGAACAATACAGAAGGTTGAAAAAAGCTTGTGTGCGACTGCAAGCAACTATACGTGGACATCTTGTGAGAAAGCAAGTGCGGTTGTGGAGGAAGTCCGTGGCTGTGATACAATTTCACTTTAGGATGCGAAAGAGAAAAAACAGTTGTCGTAGTATAAATAGTTCTGTCCATACCATTCAGAAGAATTGCGAGTCCAAACAGCAAGTCTGTGACAGACAGGAGTTCTTAATTATGAAAAGGTCTGCTATCTGCTTGCAGGCGGCTTATAGAAGTTATAGAGTACGTAAGGCACTTAAACATCATCATTGTGCAGTAGTTAAAATACAGACAGTGTTCCGTGGTCATGTTATGAAAAAGAAATATCTAACAATTCGTCAAGCTTGTATTAAGATTCAGAAATGGTATAAGTCTTGTAAAATAAGTCACAATATCAGAGCAAGTTTCTTAAGAAAAAGAAGTGCTGCAGTTACTATACAAAGAGCTTTTCGTCATTGGGTAGTACAGAGACAGCATCAAAAACACACTGCTGCAATTTTAATTCAGTCGACTTTCAGAAAATACAGGGCACAGAAACAATTTAGATGTGTGAAAAATGCTCTTCGGACTATTCAGCAACATTATAGAGCACGAGTTACAGGGAAAAGAGTACGTCAAAATTATTTGAGACTCTATACATCTGTACTGAAACTTCAGGCAGCCTGGAGAGGAAGTATGCTACGAAAACATGTTCAGAAACAACACCAAGCTGCAGTCATCATACAGTCCTATTACAGGATGCATGTCAGTTTGACAAAGTTTAGAACCATGAGATCTGCAGCAGTTGCAATTCAGAAGCACTTTAGAGCATATCGGATAAGGAAAGAACATTGTTTGAATTTAAAAACTATGAAAGCAGCCTTAGTCTTACAAGCTGCTTACCGTGGGATGAAAGTCAGGAAAAAGAGAAACAGGCTAAACAAGGCAGCTACCACTATCCAAGCAGCTTATAAAGCCTTCATGTTACGGAAAAGATATGTTAAACTCAGAACTGCAACTGTTGCAATTCAACATTGGTACCGTTTAGTGAGACATACTAACAGCCAAAGACAGGAATTTCTTTGTATGAAAAATGCAGTTATTAAAATGCAAGCTATTTATAGAGGTATGAAAACTAGGAGACAAATTCACCGTATGCATTTGGCAGCTACATCTATTCAGTCAGTATTTAGGATGTATCAGTTGCATGTTAAATACCAGGAAATAAGAATAGCAGCAGCTGTCATTCAGGTAAACTATAGAGCTTATTGTGAAGGCAAAAAGAACCGTGAAAAGTATCTAAAATTGAAAAAATCCACTATTCATTTGCAAGCTATTTTCAGAGGAAAGAAAACCCGTCAAAGACTAAAACAGTTGAATGATGCAGCAGTAGTGATACAGTCATATTATCAAATGTACAAACAGTGTAGGTACTTCAAGAATTTAGTCAAAGTGACTAAGTGGGTGCAGCTGCACTATCGTGCATGCAAAAAAACAAGCATGCAGGTACATAAATATAGGCTTATGAAAAGTTCAGCTATCTGTATCCAGTCTGCATTTCGTGGAATGAAAACTAGAAGGCATATGAAAGCTATGCATCTGGCTGCATCAGTTGTTCAGAGGAGAGTTAAATCCTATTTGGAACGGAAAAAATATCTTTCTCTGAAAAAGGCATCTATTTTAGTTCAGCAGAGGTATAGATTGAAAATACTTGCACAATATCAACGACAAAAATATATCTGTCTGTGTAAGGCTGCCATTGCTATACAAGCTACTTACAGAGGTTTTAAAGTAAGAAGGGAAATTCAGCAGATGCACAAGGCAGCCACAGTTATACAGGCATTCTTCAGAATGCATAAAGTACGGGTTACTTTTAAAAACATGCAGCTTGCGTCGACAGTTTTGCAGCAGCACTATAGGGCGTATAGAAATGGAAAGTATGAAAGAGAAAATTACTTAAAGCAGCGCAGTTGTGCAATAGTTGTTCAAGCTGCCTACCGAGGATTAAAAGCTAGGCAGTATTTAAAGAAGAGTCATAGTGCTGCAACAAAAATACAGGCTGCTTACTTAATGCACAGGCAATGCTTTTACTATAGGAGAGTTCAGTGGGCTACCAAAACGATTCAGCAAAGATATAGGGCAAATAAGCTAAGAGATGTCAAAGTATACCAGTATTGTAAAATAAAAAAGGCTGTAATTTGCATTCAGGCTGCTTTTCGAAGTATGAGAGAGAGAAGACATTTTCAACGCATGCACAGAGCTGCCTCTATCATTCAGAGACAATTTAGAACATTTTCAGAATGGAAAAGGTTTCTTGCTCTTAGAACCGCTATTGTAAGTATTCAGAGATGGTACCGTGCATGGACTCTGGTAAAACGGCAGCGCCATAAATACATCTCTATTTGCAAGGCTGCTGTTCATATTCAGGCTCATTATCGAGGCTTGAAAGTGAGGAGAAAAGTTCACCAGATGTATTTGGCTGCCATTGTAATTCAGTCAGCTTTCAGAATGCACAAAGTTCAAAACCTATACAAAACAAGGAAAAATGCAGCACACATTATCCAAAACTATTACAGATCCTACATTTTAGTTAAAAGTGAACGTGAGAAGTTTTTGACACTTCGTAAATCTGTTATTGTCATTCAGTCAGCATACCGAGGCTTGAGAGAGAGACAAAAACTAAAAACTATGCATTCAGCGGCCAGTGTAATACAGTGCTATTATCGAATGCACAGGCAGCTTACTTGCTACAGGAAAATGCTTTGGGCAGTGACAACAATTCAGGAAAGGTACAGAGCCAAAAATGCACTAGATGCAGTGGTGCAGCAGAATATGAGAATTAAAAGTGCCACCCTTTGTATTCATGCTGTATTTCGAGCCAAGAAAACTAAACAAGCAACTAAAACTGTTTCACCTGCACTACATATTCAAACAACTATACAAATGTATGTAGAGAGAGAATGCTTTTTAAAGAAAAAGGCAGCAATAGTTGTGATTCAGTCTGCATATCGTGGCTATAGAATAAGGGCATGGTACAAAGCAATTTGCATTTCAGCAGTTGTAATCCAGAGATGGTACAGGACTTGCCGGATGGTCCGTTCATGGCGAGCACTATATCTTGTAAAAAAGCAAGCAGCAGTCACCATTCAAACAGCTTTCCGAGGAATGGCTGCAAGAAGACTAGTAAAGCAAAAGTGTGCTGCAAGAAAGATTCAGTCATTTCTTCATATGGCTGTGCATCGTCAAAACTTTCTTAAACTCAAAACAGCAACTGTTATTTTGCAGTCTTATTATCGAATGTATAGAACCCAAAGACAGTATTTGACATACCGAAAGTCTGCATTGATTCTTCAGCAACACTTTAGGTCCTATATGATCAAGAAACACAAAAGAGATGTCCAGCAGACCCAGAGAAGAATTATTATGCAAGCAATAACTATGGACTATGTTGAACAGAAACGACTTAAAAATATGAGGGCCAACACAATCATAATCCAGGTATGTATTTCTTTCAAGTACCACATATTGTATATATTACTAATTTTACTTTTCCTATATTTCATGCTATTTGCATGTATTTGTGTGAGAGAAAGTTCATACACAGATGACTAAAGTATTTTTCCCTGTCCTTTGTGCTAGAGACAAGTTTCTGACTATTATATAGTTAGCAAAAAAATAAATCACCATTGTATCGCCAGCTGTCTTCCATTTATCTCCAGGCATGAGCAAGTTGCCAAAGGCCAACATACCTTAAGTATGGATTTATATTCATATAATTACTATCTAAATGAGGCTGATATTCAAAAGGCCAATGAGTGTATAAGTTAATTGAATAAAGTTACTCATAACTTATCTGGATGTTCAGCTGCATTTGAGCATACAGTATGTCTGCCATTGAATATCTTATATAAATATGTTCACACTGATCAGACATATGCACATAATATACCCAGGACAGTTTCCGGGCTTCACCTCTGCTTATGCATGTGTAATTAAACCATTTGATTATGGACCATAATGTTATTTAGTAGGTTGTGGCTTTCCTTATCTTCAAGACTGAGGGAAGGATGAAACCTTGAAGTAACTTATATAGTTAATTTTTTTTTGTTACTACGGTTAAGAACTAACTGTGCTATGGTCTGGCCCTTTGACAGTTTGATTCCCAACTCAGGCATTTCACTTGTTACAGACAAGCAGATCAGAGGGAAGCAGCAACCCAAAAACTTGTGAACAAAACCAGTGTAGAGGACCGCAGATGGAAAAATCAGGCAACACCAATGTGATGAGGAAACAGTTTTATTCAAGGACCTGACATGGCCTATGTTTTGGCAAATGCCTGCGTCAGGGGTCTATACATATAAAAATAAGAGTCACAATACAAATCCATTAGAAGTGAGTTAAAAGCATTTCTTGCAGCCACATAAATACCAGAATAACGTTGTATTATGACATATCTTCCTCCAGGGATCTACAGTCATACTAGTGAAATGTCAAAGTGCTTTCCGTTTAAAGGATGCATAAGCCAGAATCTCCCCCCTCAACACTGCTTTAGCTGCCTCCCAATGTAATATCAGTTGATGAATGTGATCGTTATTATAATTCGCCCACTCGACTACAAACCATGAGCCCTCGACAAATGCGTGTAGTCATGATCCAGAGGATGCAAAGTTTGCAAAAGATCTAAACTAAAGCACAGTAGTGGGATACCTGTAGCTGAAGATCCCCCACCCCCTCAGGTCCCAGAGAACTATCCAAAGAGGGCTCATGAACCATATTGAAGTCACCTCCTATAACAGTTGGAAGGTCTATCAGATCCGCTACGCTATGTATAAAGAGCTTCACCCAGCTATTATCATACAGATTAGGGCCATACACGTTACAAAGTAGGAAAGGTCTTTTGGTAATGAAGACCTTAATAAGTAGGAATCTACCTTGAGGATCTCTTCAGGTCTTATGGAGCACTACATCCAGACTCCTCTGAAAAAGAACCAGGAGACCTGCCTTATGGTTCACTGCTGGTGATTCTTCCAGTTGCCCCACCCACCCGCGTTTAAATTTGAAGTGCTCCACGGACAATAGGTGGGTCTCTTGCAAAAATACAGTATCCGCTTTTTGACGATTCAGAGTCTGCAGTATTTTTTGTCTCAAAAGGCGAAGACACCCCGTTAACGTTCCAGGATACCAATTTAACCACCATCACATGATCTAATCCAAAAGAAAGAAAACACAGGCTGCTACTACTATTTAGCATTTCTATAGCGCTACAAGGCATACGCAGCGCTGCACAAACATAGAAGAAAGACAGTCCCTGCTCAAAGAGCTTACAATCTAATAGACAAAAAATAAATAAAGTAATCAAATCAATTAATGTGAACGGGAAGGAAGAGAGGAGGGTAGGTGGAGGCGAGTGGTTACAAGTGGTTACGTGTCAAAAGCAATGTTAAAGAGGTGGGCTTTCAGTCTAGATTTAAAGGTGGCCAAGGATGGAGCAAGACGTAGGGGCTCAGGAAGTTTATTCCAGGCGTAGGCCAACAAGATATAACGATTGGGGGACTGTCCCAGCGAGAAGCCCCCCCTACCAAACCCAACAGAAGGTATCCTGGACCCTAGCAGCCTGTACCCTGCCGACTAGAAGTAACCCCCAAAGCAACAACAAAAAAAATAAATCTCAAAACAGAAAAAAACCCAGCCCCAAAACAAGGTGCCTCCCAGACCCCCCCCCCCCCCCCACCTCCACACAAAAAAAACCCCAAAAAAGGGAAAATATACCATTACACCCCTACAGAACCTCATCCACCTACAATGTCCAACTCAACAAATGGAGAAGGGTCAGTGTGGGAATCCTCCCTCCCCGAATCCCCCAACCCACCCTTTGGGAATATATAGCTAACAGAGGTAGGGCAGGAATCTCCTGCCGCCATTTTGGAATCGCACCACTTCAGCTTCTCCTTCTCCCGACGGTGTGCCTTTGTAGTCATAAATGCAAACAGTTATTGTTGGCACTCGCGCTTCCCAAAACCTTTGCCCTGAGAACCCCGACTTTGGTTCCAGCAGAAAACTCTTAGAGGGTAAGTTTTAGCGATCTGGATCGGGAGCTCTTCCCACTTGTGTCTGCTCTCTCAGAACAGCATCACATGACCTCCGAGAATACATTACTGAAACTCAAGCAGGACCAGGTAACCATGATGTTACTCTCTCCTTACTAGCCAAGACAGATTTGGTTTCCTCTGAGTTGTCCTGTGAAGATCCATTGAGATTGGAATATATTTTCCAACCTTTATCATGCAGAATGAGGGATCCCTTCTATATCCCAACCTCCAATTCCTTGCCCCTCAAGGCTTGGATGTTGAGAGCATTCAATTTGATTCCTTATATATACCGGAGGGTGTCTCCCACATCTTGCTGGCTTCCAGGAAAGGCCTCTACTAAGAGGTGTTGTTCATTTAACTGGAGGAGGTTTGCTGTCTGGTGTGAGGGCTAAGCCTTAGATCCCATCACCTGTCCTACACAAACACTACTTGAATACTTTCTACATCTCTCTGATTCTGGTTTAAAAAACAACTCTGGAAAGGTTCATCTTAGTGCAATTAGTGCTTATCACCGTGTAGAAGGTAATTCGATCTCTGTACATCCTCTAGTTGTTCGCTTCATGAGAGGTTTGTTACTAAAAGCCCCCTGTCAAACCTCCAACTGTATCATGGGATCTCAACATTGTCCTCACCCAGCTGATGAAAGCTGCTTTAGAGCCACTAGATTCATGTCATCTGAAGTATTTGACCTGGAAAGTTGTGTTTTTGGTGGCGGTCACTTCAGCTCGCAGAGTCAGTGAGCTTCAGGCCTTCGTAGCTGATCCGTCTTACACTAAGTTTCACCAAAATAGAGTAGTTCTACTCCCAAATCCTAAGTTCCTTCCTAAAGGTAGTGTCTGAGTTCTATCTTAATTGTCCTACCAACATTTTTCACAAAAACACATGCCCATCCTGGTGAGAGTGTACTGCATACCTTAGATTGCAAACAAGCCCTTAGCCTTGTATCTGGAACGGACTAAATCCCATAGACAGTCCACCCAGGTTTTTGTTTCTTTGGAGCCAAACTGAATGGGGGTAACTGTCAGCAAACGCACAATTTCCATTTCACTGGCAGATTGCTTCTCCTTTAATTATGCTGGGCTGACTCTAGAGGTTCATGTCAAGGCTCATAATGTCTGAGCCATGGCTGCATCAGTAGTCCACTTGAGATCGATCTTCATAGAGGAGATTTGCAAAGCTGCAACGTGGTCATTTGTTCACACATTCACATCTCATTACTGCCTTGAGCAGGATACTTAATGTGACAGCTCGTTTGGGCAAGTAGTCCTGCAGAATTTGTTCGTTGTTTAGAATTAGAGAATGACATGGGGACAAAGTTTGTCTCCATCCCCACCCCGTTCCTGTGGGTTCTGTCTCCGTCCCCGCCCCGTGGGCTCTGTCCTCATCTGCAGAAGCCTCAAACACTTATGATTTTATATTTAAATCTTTTTAATAAAATATAAAAAGGAACAATATGTTGTGCAACTGTTGTGTATAAATTACAGATAGAGAACAATAATTACAATGAGCTGCTATAATAACCCTCCTTCCCACCACCACCACCCTCTTACCCTTCCAACCCCAACAATAGATGATTTCTACTACACCAAGGAATCCTAATTCACACTGTAAAAATGTCCAGGGGTATAAAATACAACCCGTTCTATATGCCGTATAAAGAACTGTTATGTTTTTTTAATCTGTGGATAAATAAGAAATCATCAACAATCTCAGGATTCAGTCTAGCTCTCCTGTCTTCCACAGTCCTTCCTGGAATAGAAGTTGTCTTCTTAGAAGATGTGCTGGTAGCAGGACGTACAGGATCTCCCATGCAAATATCTTTGTAGGCATCACTTAAACATAAATACAGTCCAGTTCATTAATAGGCTTCAAAGTAGAAAATGACACGGGAACAAAGTTTGTCCCCGTCCCTGTGGGCTCTATCCCCATCCCTGCGAGCTCTGTCCCCGTCCCCATCCCCGTGTCATTCTCTATTTAGAATCCAACTTCACCCCCCCCCCCTTAGTTCCAGTATTGCTGTGTTCTATACACCTAGTATGCTGTGTTCCAGACACCTAGTATGTCCATGGTTTTAGGGTGGTTGAATTACAGGCCTCGATGTTTGAGTCCCTATTGTCCTAGCATTGCTGTTTTCGGTGAGCATGTAGCTAGGGATTCCCATCTGTGAGAATATGATGGCCTGCTTGTCCTTGGAGAAAACAAAGTTACCTGTAGCAGGTGTTCTCTGAAGACAGCAGGCCAAGTATTCTCACTTACTTTCCCACCTCCCATTGGAGTTGTATTCTTTAGCTTTATAAAATGACTGAGGAACCCGCGCTTGCACGTCGGGGGAAAATCACTAGTGAATATGCGTTGGAACTCTGCTAGAAAGTTCTAGTGAATCCATCCTGAACTTTTCCTTATCCAGTGCAAGCTCTAGCCTTTCTCCTACAAGATTGAGCTTCTCAGTGGCATCAAGCCACAGGGAACCTGGTGGATATCATCGAGGTCACTCCTACATCACAGCTCAAACAATCTATCTGCTGATGGTTAATTCAGTCCAATTTGACTCTAGGACACCCATTCCAAATTCCATCTCCACACAAAATTCTGATCACAAATGCATCACACCTGAGCTGGGGAGCTCATATAGAGGGGCTTCACGTGCAAGGGACTTGGTCCTCCCAGTAGATCAATTTTCATATCAATTTTCTGGAACTTCAGGCGATTTTGGAATGCTGTAAATGCTTTCAGAGATTGTATCAAAATGATTTGCCAATCAGGTTGCGATGTACTATGTAAACAAGCAGGGGGGCTGGGTCCTACCCATTGTGTCAGGATGTAGTCGGGATAGTTGCAGTGGGCCCTTGGCTATGGCATGATGCTCAGAGCCACATTCCTGGCTGCCATTTAGAAGTCTGCTGGACAGGCTGAGCAGGGTCCTGCAACCACATGAGTGGTCTCTCAGTTTGGATGTAGCCCACGAAATCTTCTGATCATGGGACACTCCCTCAGTGGATTTCTTTTCCACTCACCTTCAACTACAGTGTCTCAGTACTTCTCCTGATACAGATCACACAATAGACTGGCATCAGATGCCTTCCTCGTGCATTGGAAGGAAGGTCTCCTGTAAGCATATCATATCCCTCTCATAGGGATGACTTTGTTGAAACTCAAACAGGATCAGGGGACCATTGACTTGATGGTGCCCTACTGGCTTAGACAGATCTGGTTCCCTCTACCTCTGGAGTTATCCTCCAAAGACTGTTTTCTGCCCCTCATCATGCAGAACGAGAGGTCTCTTCTGCATCCCAACCTCTGGACCCTGGCCCTCACGGCCTGGATGTTGAGAGTGTAGAATTGATCTCCTTGCTACTTCCTGAGGGTGTCTCCAGAATTTAAGATTCCACCAACAGGTGTTACTATTTTATGTGGAGGTTTGCTGTCTGGTGTGAAGGCAAAGCCCTAGATCCACTTGTCCTACACAAAAACTGCTTGAGTAACTCCTACACCTATCCGAGTCTGGTTTGGAAACCAACTCTGTAAGGGCTCACCTTTTGCAATCTGTGCTTATCACCACCATGTGGAGGGCATCCCATCTTTGTACAGTCTCTAGTTATTAATTTCTTGAGAGGTTTGATGTTGACAATGCCTCCTCTCAATCCTTCCACCATGTCTTGGGATCTCAATGTCATCCTTACCCAGCTGATTAAATCTCCTTTTGAGCCACTAGACTTTGTCATCTGAAGTACCTGACCTGGAAGGTCTTGTTTTTGGTGGCGGTTACTTCAGCTCACAGAGTCAGTGAGCTTCAGGCCCTATTAGCTGATTCACCTTACACTAGATTCCATAATAACAAGGCAGTTCTCCACACACATGCTAAGTTCGTTCTTAAGGTAGTGTCGGAGTTCCACCTTAGCCAATCAGTTGTCTTGCCAATATTCTTCCCCAAATCTCATACCCATCCTGGTGAAAATGCATATCATACCTTGGCCTGCAAGCAAGCCTTAGTCTTCTGTCTGGAGGAAACTAAAGCACATAATTCACCCAGCTTTTTGTTTGTTTTGATCCCAACAGGATGAGGACAGCCAACAGTAAGCATGCTTTTTCCAGTTGGCTAGGAGATTGCATCTCCTTCTCTTAGCCCAGGCTGGGCCTACTCGTGTTGCTGGCCCATTTGGGATCATCCTCCATTGAGGATCTATGCAAGGCTGCAACGTGGTCTTTGGTCCACACATTCACCTCTTATTACTGCCTTGAGCAGAATGCCGGACATGATGGTCGTTTTGGTGTGACAGTCCTTATTTGGTATCTACAATCCAACTGTACCCTCCTAGGGCCCCATTTTATTCTGTTCCAGGGTGCACTTCCACAACCAGTTTATGTATAAGATGAGGTTAATTAGATTTAAGTTAGTCTTACCATTGTGAGACTATTTTCCTAGTGTTTGTTTTTGGTTAACCTAGTAGCTAGGGATTCCCAAGTGTAAGGATATTACTTCCTGCTTGTTCTTGGAGAAAGCGAAGTTACTTACTTGTAGCAAGTGTTCTCCAAAAACAGTAGGACAGGTGTCCTTACACCCCTTCCACCTCCCTTTGGAGTGGAATTCTTTTTTAGCTGTTTTATGATAGTGAGGGTCCTGTGCTCATGGGTTGTGCAGGAAGGCACTCAAGCATGCGCGGTGGGGCCATTTCCAAAAGCCTCTTAAAGATACAGTGCACTAGGCAGCGTTCGTACTAGGCTCCGTTGGGATAATGTCACCCAAATGTAAGGATAACTGTCCTGCCATCCTCTAAGAACACACGCTACAGGTAAGTAGCTTCACAATCATATTCTTGCACAGATAATGTATTGTGAGGTGCTCAATATACCATGCATTCTCATCTGAGAGGTGTTCTCCATCAACCATTACTAGAGAGAATCTGATCGAGTCCTTTGACTGGGTAACAACAGATTGGGGGAGAGCACTAAATGTAATGTACTTCAGCAAGGCATTTGACCTGGTTCCACATAGACAACTTAGTTGTGATATCTAGAAAACTTTTCCTGTAAAAAGCAAATATTAGAAAGGGATTTTGTGTTATATCTCTGAGCCACAGGCTCATATGCTCCATACTGTGGTTGAAATAGAGCAACAACATATGAATAATGAAAAGTACTTCTTGACTCCAAATATGGCAGTAAGTGCAACCTTTTGGCTAAAGTCGAACATAATTATAGAACTTCTACTTAATTTGTCATATTGTAAAACAGGTTGAATCTGAGAGGGTATTGCGGTTTACAGCTGCTGCTTACCATCATCTGTCTGCTCTCAAAATTCAAAGGAGATATAGACTTCACCTGGCGCTGAAGTGTGCACAGAATCAGATAAATATGGTTATCTACATTCAGGTAAGAATAGAGCTATGACTCATCTAGATTTCCTCAACTATTTAATATAGAAGCATATAATACTGTTAATAAAAATAAAGGCAATTTTATTGAATGCTGGGCAAGTTCTAAATTTTTTTGCAGAACTGTTTATGTTTTAATGGCTTTTTGTTTTGTTTTCATAAAGTTATTTTAAAACAATATCCAATATGGAATCTAAGTCCATCTGTCTAGTTGGTAGTAAAACCCAGCTGTACTTCTAGTTTTGACCACATCCCAAGGCAACAAGCTACATAACCTAATTGTGCATTAACTTAAAGAAAAAACATTTAAAGTTTGTTTTGAATGTTACCACTTGGTATCAAATAATACAAGAATCAGGGAACACAGCATGAAAGGGTAAGTAACTTCCTTTTTACTTGTCCTCACTACTCATGATTTTATAAACTCCTTTTGTATTCTCAATGTTGACTTATCTCCAGGCTGAAAAACAGTAACATATCAAACCTTTTCTTTGTAAGAGAGCTTGTCTCTATCTCTTTTTCTGTGTATGCTAAATTTTTTGAGATAGGATGACCTTAACTAGATTTATATAATCATTATATTTTAATAATAACAATCCAGGTTTTTATAGACCACTTCTACCAAAGGCTTGTGGGGGCAGGGGGTTCAATAAAATAATTTCCAAAAATAAAAATACAACAGTTTCAAATTTAAGAAAATGTATAGAAAAGAGCTATGTTTTAAGAATTTGTCTAAAACAAAACATCAAAAATTATTTTTCTAAAATCATTCTAGTCTTAAATCCAGTGGGAGAGAGAGTGCCTACCGACAGCCACTTCCTAGTTGAAAGTTTTGGGGTTTTTTGAAAGCAATCCAAGAAGAAGTTGAATTTTATATATAAGAGTTGAATGAGGTGCAGTTGAAATTGTAGATAAGAAGATAGGTAAATAGGAGTAAACCCATGAAGAATTTTGAATTTTTTTTTTTTTGTTACATTTGTACCCCGCGCTTTCCCACTCATGGCAGGCTCAATGCGGCAGGCAATGGAGGGTTAAGTGACTTGCCCAGAGTCACAAGGAGCTGCCTGTGCTGGGAATCGAACTCAGTTCCTCAGGACCAAAGTCCACCACCCTAACCACTAGGCCACTCCTCCACTATGCAAAACAAAACAACTTAAATTCAGTTCTTGCTGGGATTGGGAGCCAATTAATTGATTTTAACAAGAGTAATCCTACCATGAATCATGGGGCTCAAAGATGACCACTCTAACCTGACACTGAGGTTTCTTTTTTCCTTTGTCTTCCTTAAAACTTTTCTCATTATGGTGAAACACAGGGGGAAGGCTTTGGCTTACCCCCCTCAGCAGAGCTCAAGTTCTGCATCTTGACCTATCGATAAATTTGTGAAGAAGCCCGGAACACAGATTCACTCGATAGAAGTGAGAAGCTGATGAGTGGCAGAGGTTCCATTGTGTCCCTTGTACTCAAGGTCAGCTAGAGCTCTGCCTTCTCAACCACAATAACTATACTTTGCTCATGGAGGCCAAGGCTTGAATTTTCCCTGTCTTACTATGGCTCCCCAAAGGATATGCTAAAGAAATTATCTTATGGAGGTTCTGAATGTTCCTGAGGATATTATTCCTCCATTTACTCAGGCTTACTGTTTCCCACATCTAAAAAATTAGGCAATACTCAACAAGTACTTCTTTGTTTTGATTATTTCCTATATCCTCCAATTTGAAATTCTTGGATCTTTTTTTTTATTTGTGGATTTGGGTGAGCTAGTAATTTAGATTTATTCTTCTTTAGTTACCTTTATTTTTTCCAAATTATTGATCACTTCTAATATAATAATTTGCACCTCCAACGTTCTGAAGCTGACTCTGTGGCAGCATGGCAGTGAAGCCATGTAGTGTTCGTAGGGTTCGTAATCGCCCCACCCTCGAGGGGTCTATATAGTTGCCAGGGAAAGAAACGCGACGTCAGAAGGAGAAGGGACCAACCACAGGCCTTGCACTCGTTCTCAGTGCCCTGCCCTCAGAGGGAAGGGAAGGCTGCATATAATATTCACCCACCGGAAGTTCGTTCCCTCCCTCCAAGTTCCAGGGTCGTCGTACCTCCCTCCGTCCCTTCCAGTTCCAGGCCCCCTCCCTCCGAATTTTAAAAGCCATCCTGACTTACCTCGCCGGGTTACAGCGGCTGGCAACAGCGGTAAAAAGCGTGCAGGCTCGGCAGTTCAGTTTTCCCTTCTCTGTCTCTCAGCTCTGATCCCGCCCTTGCGGAAACAGGAAATGAGGGCGGGACCAGAGCTGAGAGACAGAGAAGGGAAAACTGAAGTTAGTGCCGAGCCTGCATGCTTTTTACCGCTGTTGCCGGCCGCCGTATCCCCGACAAGGTAAGTCAGGATGACTTTTAAAATTCGAAGGGAGGGGGCTTGGGAGGGAGGGATGACGACCCTGAAACTCAGAGGGAGGGACAACAACCCTGGAACTGGGAAGAAGGGAGGACGGGCCCTGGAACTGGGAGGAAGAGAGGGAGTGACCCTGGAATTGGGAGGGGGGACGCTGGAACTTCCCTTAAAAACATTAATGGCAGAAGGTGATTACCTTGCTAGCGCCTGTTTCATTTCAATGAGAAATGGGATTTTTTTTACTAGTTGTTATATAAGTGTTTGTATTTGCTTGGTTGTTTATAGTTTATTTTTTATTTATTTGATTCAATAGAGTAAACCATATCATTTATTTTTATACAAAATTATTTTAACTTCTGCTTTTGATGGAGTAATCTAGTAGTTTATTTTTTTTTTTGGGGGGTGGGGGACAGGGAGACCTAAATAAAAAAAAAAAAAAAAAACCATTGCAATATCTAGGTGAGATAATCATGTATCTGGTATATCTTTTGCAAGTGGTAGAATATAGATTTCACCATCTGTTTAATATGAGGTTCTGTGATGAGGGATAATTCAATTAATACTCATAAACTTCTAATAGCAGTATTCAATGCAAAGGCCTTGCTATTGATGATGGGACTTTCTGATAGTATAGGGTGATCCTCATCACCAACCTATAGTAATGCAGGGTTTTTTTGTTTTTTTCATTCAACTTTAAAGTAAGACTCCATTTAATTAAGAATTCCTTCCAAACAAATATTGAATAATTAATAGATCTTAAATATGGAAGTGTCACAAGATAAAATGAGCTGGACTTCATGAGCACAGAAGTAATATAATAGCCCTAGCTCCCTGATTTCTTTTCCCAAACTACTAAGGGGGTCTTTTACTAAAGCTTAGCTTGAGTTATCTGCAGCAGGGCCTATAGGAATAAAATGGGCCCTGTTGCAGGTAACTTGAGCTAAGCTTTAGTAAAACACCCCTTAAAATAGTCATTAAAAAGAATGGGGAATGGAGGAGGGTCCAACTCTTGGAAATTTCCCCTAATCTACCGACTTTTCTTTTATGAAAAATAGAAAAAAAATGTAAACATTGTCTAACCTTTACAACAATTCCAATGTCTTCAACAATAAAAAGTAACTTGATCAAATGCAGAAGTTAAATCCAATTGATTTAATAAGGTAGTACCACGTTTATCAATTATCTAAGTTCATTGATCAAGGCAAGTAAATAACTCTGTTCTGTGATGTTTCCTAAACCCTGATTTCTTTGGGTCTAGTATATTAAAGTGCCATAAGTAAACTTGTAATTGCATAGACACTACTACATTAAGAGATTAGCTTAAAAAAAGTAATGTTAGCTATTGGTCTAAATTTGAGCAAAAATTCATATCTATCTTTTCAACTTTCAAAATTAGGGTTTAGAGATATACCAGGGAGGCTGGAAATATACCCTGTTCCAAAGACAAATTTACAATTGACAATAATCAGAGAACCAGGAAATATGTAGGGCGTGGATCAGACAGACAATTGGCCCTATCAAATGTAACAATTGATTTCTTTAATTCGTCAGGGGTAACGAAAACAACTTGTTTCCAGATTTGGTCTGCAACAGTACCCTCTGGGCATTAGAATTTCAATAATCTAAAGTACTACATGACAAATTAAGGGGTTCTTTTACTAAGGTGCGCTAATGGATTTAGCATGCGCTAACGATTAGCGCATGCTAAGAAACCCATTTTATACCTATGGACTTCATAGCATTTACACACCCTAATTATTAGCACACCTTAGTAAAAGGACCCTTAAAATGGTATACTGTCCTAACCGGAGGAAGGTGGTTTGGGCTCTGAAAGCTAATGGAAAAATAAAATAACTTCATCCAATAAAAAGCTATCACTTTATTTTCCATTTTTAATTTATATTTAATTTGTAATATACTGTTTGTAATATGCCAGTTTTTGAAATTTACACCTATTTTGATATTTTCCTCAGTACAGGGGGACAGACAACACTGTTTCACGGTCTGTGGCGTTTGCACTCTGTATTGAGCTTCTTAAGGGTTCAGTTTAATTTTTGTCTACATATTTATTTTATTTTTATACTAGTACAAAAGGCCCGTTTCTGAAACAAATGAAATGGGCGCTAGCATGGTACTTGTTTTCTGCCATGAATGTGTTGTAATAGTTTTTTATTATAATTGTGTTGTGTTGGTAATGAATAATTGTAATTTGTGCTTTATGTGCAATTTCATTTTTTAATTTTTGTTTTTTTGTAGTGTTTTTTTTTTTTGTATTTGTAGGATGTAGTATAAGGAAGTTACGAAATACTACATCCTACAAATAGGATGTTGTGTGCACGCGTGCTTCGTGATTATTTCTTGCCGAGTGTGTGTGAGAGTGTCTGTGTGAAAGAGAGAGAGTGAATGTGCGAGTGTGTGTGTGTGTGAGAGAGAGTGAGTCTGGGTGTGTGTGTGAGAATGAGATTGTGTTTGTTTGTTTGTTTGTTTGTTTGAATGAGAGTGTGTGCGAGCGCGTATGTGAGTCAAAGTGAGTGTGAGAGAGTGTGTTTCACATAGATAGTGTGAGAGAGTATGTGTGCGATACATACAGTGTCTGTGAGTGCGACAGTGTATGAGACGGAGAGTGTGTGTGAGACCGAGAGAGTGTGAGAGAGAGATGCTGTCTCTCCATGGCAGAGTGTGTGTATGTTGTAGTGTGGGTTGGGGTGTTGTAGTTTGGTTGTGTTTGTGGGTGTGAGTGAGTGAGAGAAGCTGGTTTTCCATGGTAGAGCTTGTGGGGTTTTTTTGGAGGAGGGGGAGAGTGTGGGTGTAAGTGAGAGACAGCGTGGCAGAGTTTGTGTCTGCTGTTGTGGGGGTGGTTGGGGGTAGTGTGTATCTGAGTGTGTTTCTCCATGGCACAATGTTTGAATGATGCTTGTAGGAAGGGGTTTGGTGGTTGAAGGAATGTATGTCTGTGTGTAAAGCCAGATGCTGTTTTTCCTTTGGATATTTCTTTTATGATGTTGGGGGGGGGGGGGGGGGTTGTTTGTGTGGGGAGGTTGTCAGAGTTTGTGTATGATTGTGTGTGTGCGGGGGGGGGGGGGGGGGGCAGTGTAGCAGCGTCTGTGTGGGAGAGTGTGGGCACTCACCATGATCAACGTTTCGTGCATTGAAATAATCCCGTCCGTTTTTCTGCTCCACTGTGATAAAATGACAGCTGCTGTTGTGCGTTAGCGGATTGTGAGTGATCGTAGCCGGTGTGCAGGCGCGCTTGTTGTTGGCTCGGGATTCGATTGGCTTTTTTTTTTTGTAGCGAGACACAGGCGCGCTTTCTGTTGTTATGCGAGTGGAGTTAAAGGCGCGCGCCTGTGTTCACGCGAGTTGGGGAGCTCCATTGTTTAATGCCGGTATAAGTCATTACCTGCCCTCGACGTTTTGACGCGAGGGCGGAGCAGACAGATGGTTGTTTGTTGTGGGCACGGGAGTGGCTTGGTGTGTTTTTGTTACCCGCCCTCAACGTTTTGACGCGAGGGCGGAACACACAGAGATGGAGCATGAGCTTCAGAAGCTTCAAACCCTTCACTGAAGCCACGGAGTCAGCTTCAGAACGTTGAGGGTGCTTTTTATTATATAGGATATTAACCTTTTGAGCAGGCTACATGGCTATGACACTACTTGATCCTAAATTAAAAATTAAAATTATTTTTTTGTACCTGTATGGTCTGGTCATTTATGTTTTCTAATCATGTTGATTTCAATCTCTGGTTTCTGCTTTACTCTACCTTCTCATAACTCTGTTGCCAGGGTTTCCTAACCCTTTTCCATTTGTCATTTTCATCTCTCCTCCTGGCTTCTTTACTTCCGTCTTTACATTCAGCATTGATCTTTTCCTTTTAGTTTCTTCCATTTATTTTTCTGCTTCTCTGTTCCGGTTTCATTATTAATAACCAGTCTTCAGTTTCCTTTTTTTAATGTATCTTCCTAGGTTTCCACTCTTTCCCTCAACCCAGTTTTCCCATTCCTCTTCCTCATATTCCCCATTCTTTCACTAACTCTGTAATCTCCTCCCACCATCCTCTCCCTATTCCATCCCATGGCTCCTTCTATCCAGCGGCTCCATCTTCTTTCTCTCCCCCCTTCCATCCAACGTCTGAACTCTTTCTCCCCTCCCCTTCCATCCTGTCTCTCACCCTCCCTTCTATCCAGCTTTTCCCATCTCTCTCTCTCTCTGTCATCCCCTTCCATCCACTGTCTCCCCCTCTCTCCCTCTTCCATTCAGTACCTATATTTCCCCCCTTCCATCTAGCTTCTCCCTCCTCTGCCCCTTTACATCCCCTACTTCCCCTCCATCTCTCCTCTTCCATTCAGTGTCTGATTCCCCCCCCCCCCCCCCCTCCATCTAGTGTCTCACCTATTCCATCCAGAATCTCCTCTCGGTCCCCTTCCCTGCTTCAGCCATCCAGGATCTCCTTTGTCTCTCCATCTTATATCCCCACCATCCGACATCACCCCTTTGTTCCCCCTCCCTACGATTGCCTCTTTAGTCCCCATCTAATATCGCCCTTCTGTCTGTTAGCCCCAAGCATTACCCTGTCCCTCTCCTCCCTCCCTCCAGCATGGCCCATCCCTCCCCAATACTATTGTCTTTTTCCCTTTCCCCTTCCTGCAGCATTGTCCCATCTCTCTTCCTCTCACCCCACCATTGTCCCATCCCTCGCCGCCCTGCTCCCTCCTGGTGATTCATTAAAACTTCTTCTTTGTCATCATTACCAAACTAGTCCAGACCAATGAGTTATGTCCATCCACCAGCAGAAGGCTGGTTATAGTTGAGCACCATTGCTTGGCTATTCGAAATACTGAGCATTCTAGGCTGCACGATACCCTTAAGAGGCAAAGTGCTTGAACTATTTTCTCAGTCTGCTTACACTGGTGGATGGACATAACCCATTGGTCTGGACTGGTCTATTACGATTAAAGGAAAGAAAATTATCAGGTAAGAAACATAATTTTTCCTTGAGTCTGCAGCTACCTGGAGGTGATCTTTCCTGCTCTGCTTCTTGCTCACTCTCCCCCCCCCCCCCCCCCCCCCCCCCCCACCCTTGGCAAAACACAATTAAACCATTCACTGCTGGCTTTCCTCCTGCCCCTACCTGGGCAGGGATAAGGACACAAATGCCCAGACACTGACTTCCTCCCAGGCTGCTACTACGGCAGCCTTGCCTCTTGCTCGCTTTATCTCTCCCCCCCCCCCCCCGCCAGCTTGCCACCATGGCTGCCAAACACAAAACTGTGTGCATGGCCATAGCCCTCCGTGTGCTGCTGCTGACTTCCTTCCTCCTTTCCTCATGATGTAACATCCTGTTTACTTAAACTTGAATTTTGGATTTCCATGCATATATGTATGATTGTGAGGCATATTGCTATCCACACTATGTAAAAGGTGTTCTATGAGTCTAAATGTTATTTCATTAACCTAAATACATTTTTAAGTAGATATAGTTCCGAACTCTCATTAACCTAATTACGTTTTCTTTAAGTAGAGATGGTTCCGAACTCAACTGCTGCGCAAGAAATTTCATCAAGATCGCCTGAAAATCATAAAGCTGCAACAAAGGATTAGATTGTGGTTGAACCGTCGAAATAGAGCTGCATCCATAATCCAGAGAGCAATACACAAATTCTTCATCCATAGACAGCAAGAAAAAATAAAGAATGGAATAATCAAACTTCAGGTATATATACAAATTAGTTCCTGTGCATAATGTAATAAGAACATTTTCATTCCTTATTAGCAATTTCTCTTTTTTTATCTGGATTATTTACATTGTAATGGGCAGCAGGCAAAGACCAGTATGGTTGTCATGGTAACATAGTAAGTGATGGCAGAATAAAGACTTGAATGGTCCATCCAGTCTGCCCAACAGTCATATTATCAATTCAAGATTAAATCAAGGTGGCTAAACTTGTACCTGTTGTTCTGACAGGTTACACTTCTCTAGGTTTTCTTTGAAGTATGAAGGTTGGCTTTGGTTGTATCCTCTTGCTTTGATTTTATCCTTATTATATAGGGATCCTCTTTGTTTATCCCATGCCTTTTTGAATTCTGTTAGTTTTTGTTCCCATCACCTCACTGGGTGGACATTCCAGGCATCCACCACTCACTCTTTCACATAGTTTATAGTTGATGTGCAGTGTCTGCCTTTTGAATAGGCCAGTGCTGGGTTCAGAAGGACCCTTTTCAATGAGGGCATGAGACAGTTTATTTATTATGAGTGCGTATTATTTCAAGATCAACCTTAAAACACAGATTTTCCATCAGCAAGCAGGATTGAGTTAGATACATAAATTAGCGATGTCATCCTCTAGAACTGCTCTCCTAGCCTAACTTTACTGTAAAGTTCTGAGCATGTGCAGCAGTCTCTTCCGTTTTAATTTTTTCTGCTCATTTGAATGATGTGGAACAGAACCCTCCTGTATTTTTCTAACATGTTTTTCATTGTTTGATTTACTTCCTTCAAAAAATAGGAGACTGTCAAAATCAGGGTTTCAAAATGTTCATTTGTGCCTAAAATGTGGCAGAAAAATCCAGACCTTTGACATTTATACCATTGTCTTTTTTTGGGCTTCGGTCCTAAACACAGTCAGAAGGATTATAACCGTTCTTTGTGAATAACACCAAGAGCATGAAGAGACTGTCTAAATCCCTTAAGTGAATATTTAAACACTGAAGTTGCTCCTAAAATTCTTATAAAAGACCTTGAGGGGCATAATCGAACGAGGCTCCCAAGTTTTCCTGGGGCCGTCCTTGCAGGACGGCTCCATGAAGGGGCGGGGAAACCTGTATTCTCCGAGGACAAGCAGGCTGATTGTTCTCACATATGGGTGACGTCCGATGGCAGCCCCAGGAACGGAATCTTCCTAGCAACAAAGTTTGCAGAGCCCTCGCGTGTACGCATGCGCACCGCCTTCCCGCCCAAAGCGCGAACGTGTCTCGGTCTCTTTTTTTCCGCGGTCAGAGTGGCTGTGTTTTCGCTGCTCTGTGCCCCAGAAAGAGCCCTCACAGCTTTGTTTTCGTTGTTCGTCCCTTTGTTTCCTCTTCTGGATTGTTTCTTTCTTGTTTGTTTTATTTATTTTTTTTTTTTTTAAAGTTTTCCTTTACCGCTTAGTTTTTGGCCTCTAAGTTTCCTTTCGCTTTCGTGCGCAGCCTTTTTGGCCGCCCGTACGGGGTTTTTTCCCTGGGTTTGGTGCCTTTTTTCAGCATCATTGTGAGTTTTGACTTCGCTGCCGTGATTTTTTCCGCTCATGTCCTCGAAGCCTGCCAGCGGCTTCAAGAAGTGCACGCGGTGCAACAGGAGAATCTTGCTCACTGATCCGCACGTTTCGGGTCTTCAGTGTCTGGGGGCTGGTCATCGTCCCAACGCCTGTACTTTGTGTCTTCAACTCAAAAAGAGGACCCAGGCGGCGAGATTGGCTCAGTGGAACCTGCTGTTGGGAGCCCCGTCCAGTTCTTTGACGTCGGTAGCTGTATCGATGTCATCGAAGGTGGTATAGAGGTCGGCATTGGAGAGTGCATCGACGTCGGGAGCACAGGTGATGGCTATCTATAGGGGCCCCCCATGCTGGTACCTCGAGGGCTCCTGCGGTACAGAGCCATCAGGACCGTCCTCTTTCGGACCTGTCCCCGAGGAGGCGTGTCCCATTGGTCGCCTTCCTGCCATGGTACTGAGAGCTCCGGGGCGCCGAAGGATTCGGCACCCGCTAAGTGTTGACGCCGAGAGGACCGCTCCCCCGCTATTCAGGAGGTGTCGATTGGCTTCTCATTGGACAGCCCGGTACCGCCTCCCCACCGCAGGCAGATTCTGGCATCGTCTCCTGCACCGGCCTCTCTGCTTCTCTCGACAGATGCTCTTGACGAGTGCCTCCGAGCCATCCTTCCTGAGATCATGGAAGGGCTGCTGTGATCGTCAGCTTCGGTGCCGGGGGTGCTTGCGGCGGCTGGCTCCCCACCTGTGGTGAGGTCTCCAATGCCAGTGCCACTTGCGGTATCGGCTTTGCCTGTATCGGTGCCACGTGCAGTGTCTGCTTCGGCGACCACCCGAGTTGACTCCCCGGCGTCGATGGAGGGAGCTTCATCGCCGCCGGTGCTGGAGTCTTCTTCTCTACCCCGCCATCGAGGACGTAGTGCCTCGGCATCGAGACGGGCTCGGATTCGTACTGCAGTCAGAGAGCTGGTGTCCGATACCGAGGGGGAGGACTCGTGGGAAGAAGAGGAACACCCCAGATATTTCTCTGACGAGGAGTCTTGTGGTCTTCCTTTTGATCCCAGTCCTTCACCAGAGAGAAAGCTTTCTCCTCCTGAGAGCTTGTCTTTCTCCTCTTTTGTACGGGAAATGTCTACGGCCATTCCCTTCCCAGTGGTTACTGAGAATGAGCCCAGGGCTGAGATGTTAGAGGTCCTGGACTATCCTTCGCCACCTAAGGAATCGTCCACTGTTCCTCTGCATAATGTCCTTAAACAGACATTGCTGACGAACTGGGCGAAATGGTTATCTAATCCCCACATTCCCAAAAAGATTGAGTCCCAGTATAGGATCCATGGAGACCCAGAGTTGATGAAGACCCAGTTGCCTCATGACTCCGGCGTTGTGGATTCTGCTCCCAAGAAAGTCAGGAGTTCCCGGGATTACGCCTCGGTGCCCCTGGGGCGCGAGTCGAGAACTAGACTCTTTTGGGAGGAAGGCCTATCATTCTGCTATGCTTTTGTCCAAGATTCAGTCCTACCAGCTCTACACGAGCATCCACTTGTGGAACAATGTGCAGCAGCTGGCGGACTTGGTTGAGAAGCTCCCGTTGGAGCAGGCCAAGCCTTTTCAGGAGGTGGTCAGGCAGCTGAAGGCGTGTAGGAAATTCCTGTCCAGGGGTGCCTACGACACTTTTGATGTTGCGTCCAGGGCCGCTGCTCAAGGGATAGTGATGCGCAGACTCTCATAGCTGCGTGCCTCTGACCTGGAGAATCGAGTCCAGCAGCGGATTGCCGATGCTCCTTGCCAGGGGGATAATTTCCTTAATACCAATAAACCTTTTCAATCTGATAAAATGCCTATTATCCACAAAAGAAATAACCACAACCACAGTCTCCACAAACAGCAGAGCAACTGGCAACTTTTTTAGAACAAAAAAAAAATAGTTAAAATCAGAGGAGGAGTCCTCAAATTAAGTCAACCATCAAGATATTTACGAAAAACAGTCAGCTACACATACAGGAATAGCTAGCAGTAGAATCTGGTCTTCCTTCCAACTACCAACCCATGACACAGTAAAACATTACCTCCTAAAATATTCAAACTCACAATGGATCCTTGTCCTAGTTACCTAATGAAGGAAGCTCCTAATATATTCATCATTCTGCTTCAGCAGCATATCCCCTTCCCACTATTCCATGGCACGTTCCCCGATAATAAAGGTTCTATTATCCTAACACCAATACCAAAAAACAGTTCAATCACCATAACTGATGTAACATACTACAGACCAGTAGCCTCCATTCCTTTGATGATAAAGGCGATGGAAGGAATAGTAGCAGCACAAACTATGGACTACCTTTCACATTTCTCCCTACTACACAAATCACAATTAGGTTTCAGACCATGCTATAGCACCGAGACTGTCCTTACTACCCTAATATCAAATCTCACAAAAGAAATTATCATAGGGTCTAAGATCTTAATAATGCAGTTCGATATGTCTAGCGCATTCGATATAGTAGATCATAATATCCTACTAAACATATGAGACAACTTTGGTATATGTGGCACAGTCCACAAATGGTTTCAAGGATTCCTGAAATCAAGATCTTGCAAAGTGAAAATGAAAGGAACCTTATCCTCTCCTTGATCACTGGACTGTGGCGTCCCTCAGAGTTCTCCATTATCGCCCCATTCTGTTTAATGTAATGATGTTACCACTAAGCAACAGACTAGAAACAGCAAGATTCAAAACATTCATATATGCTGACGATGTTACCATATACATTACCGTCAAAAAGAACATTAATGACATCTTACAAAAGGTAAAACTTGGCTTAAATCTGATGGAAACCTGGGTCTCAGAATCCAAACTAAAGCTAAAAAAAAAAAAAAAAACTAAACTCATGGTCATTACTAACCTATTTGACCAAAACGACTAGTTTCACAATTGACAACACTTCATTCCCCATTGACAATAATCTGAAAATTCTAGGTATAATTATAGACAAACATTTAATAACATTTGATACTCAAGTTTCCTCAGTAATCACAAACTCTTTTAGGTCTCTTTGGAAACTAAAAAGGATCAGACCCTATTTCTCATCAGAAACATTCAGACTATTGGTACAATCATTAACACTATCCCAATGTGATTATTGTAATGCCATATATGCTGGCTGTAAGGAGTACCTGTTGAAAAAACTCCCAACAACTCAAAACACTGCAGCCAAGTTCATATATAAAATCTCTCATTTTGAAAGTGCCTCTCCTTTATTAATCAAATTACGCTGGCTTCCCATCATAGCGAGAATCATCTTCAAATTATGTACCTTTGTCTTTCAAATACTAAATGGCACAGCTCCAGACTATATGGTACTATTAATAAGCGTACCTCAAAGAAACACTAAATATGAGGCCAGAAACTATCTCAGACTACACCTCCCAAATTGCAGAAAAAGTGGTCTACAAAATTGTCCACTCTGCAGATTTCACTTACCTAGGAACCAAATAGTGGAAATCCTTACCACCCAAAAAAGAAATATACAGGAATATACTAGATTCCGCAAAATCCTCAAATCGTTCCTATTCAAACAAACCCTCACAAAGAACAACCATATCTCAAACAATTAATTATTACCTGAATTGGTTATTACTCTATTTACCATTAACTTTCTCTTTGCTTCATGTGCAATTTCTTATTCATAATAGATTTTCTAAATGTTAAACATCCATAGCTATACCAGTATGTTTGATATTGTTGTAAGAATCCAATTTTACAATACAAATTACTTTCTTATGCATTATATTGTATGTATCCTATACTGTTTATTTTGAGCCACATTGAACTCAGACTTGTTTGGGATAATCTGGGATATAAATGTCACAAACAAAATAAAAATAAATAATGTTTCTGCTCATAATCTCTGCTCATCCTTTGATAAAACAATTTTTGAAGAGTTTGATATACCTATGACTGCTGCTGCAACCTTCAGCTCCTATATGGAATTTAAATCTAGTATTGACCTATTAGGACCATTATTCAAACCAATGGCTACAGCACCCTTAAACCCACTCCTTGTCAGCATAGCATCAGCATGCCACATCAGTGAGATTCAAGCACAGATCCACTTATCCTCTGTACACTAGATTCTTTCGCACCAAGTTTCTGTTGCGCTCTCACCCCAAATTTCATCTTTTTTTAATTTAAAATTCTCAAACTAACATATTATTCAAATGAAAGAGAGAAATATACAAGTCCACATTATAAGGAGAATTTGAGTACAAACCATAAGGAAAGAATAAACAAAAGGCAATTCAAACAGATAATAACAATTGTACTACCACTTTTACAGTATATAATTAGACCTATAATAACTATACTAACTATACTAACTCCCCCACCTGACAGTCTTCTCTCAGCTTTTTCTTGTCCTCATCACTGAGGACTTCCAATTTCGAAACATAGCTTCCATATCATCAAGCTGATCAATCCATAGATTGGTGGGTTGTGTCCATCTACCAGCAGGTGGAGATAGAGAGCAAACTTTTGCCTCCCTATATGTGGTCATGTGCTGCCGGAAACTCCTCAGTATGTTCTCTATCTCAGCAGGTGGTGGTCACACACAGCAGCAGCTCTGGCTAGGCCTCCAAGCCTAATTTTTAGGTTTTGTTGAGTGCCTGGGGTTGAGGGCTCTTTTGAGCAAGTGCAAACCTGGTGGTGCCAGGTCCCTCCTTTTCTCCCCCCTCCCGCTGGCTCCGTTTAAAAAAAAAAAAAAATTTTAAACGTCCTTAAAGGCGTTTATTTCGACGTTTATTTAAACGTTCATTGCAGCTACTCACTGGGACACCAGTTCGTTACAGCTCGGAGCGGACAGCAGGTAATTTTTACCTTTTTATAGCGGGCAGGGGGTTCCCCGATTCTTCTCCTCGTGGCATATGGCGTCGGAGGGCGAGGGCGCAAAGGGTTGCTCCCCGGATCGCTTGAGCGCTTCTAGATGGGATGCGGGGGTCTTACAGCCTGATTCGCCCTTGTTGGGTGACAGTTTCGTGACCGATGAATGTCCCGGTCCTTCCTCCGGCGTGGCGGTTTTTCCAGCCATAAACGCCCATCCCCCGCTCCTCGCCTCCGCCATCTTGGCCGGCCACGCGGCTCGGACGGCTTCTTCGTGGGCCGCCCTTGAGGTTGGAGACATTAATGCCATGAACACCCTTAATTTGGGCGACGGCACAAAAGCGGCTAAAGTTAAGCGCCGTTCTTCCCGCGCGGCTCCTTCGCGGAGTGTCGCGCCGGACGCCATTTGGATGAGCAGCATGTCTCTCCCCCGCTCTTGCGAGCGCCGGTTGAGGGTGCGTCTAGGGCTGTTGCCCAGGCTGCGGAAGTGCACAGTCTGGGGGGTTTCTCCCCCGTGTTTGTTTTGCTGCTGCATCAGGCTTTCCTCATGCAAAACGCTGCCCCTGCTCCCTCGTCTGGTAAAGAGGTTGAGGTTCCCAGAGGTAAACGCCCTCGGGTTGATTCCCAGGCCTTGGAGGACTTTGTCTCCTCCGATGTAGATGAGGGCAGCGTGTCTGAGGTCTCCCAACGGTCCTTTGCGGATTCCTTGGAGGAGACGGATCCCCGCTCGGATGGAGCGGATGACCCCTCTGCAGCGGCTCTTTAGCTCAGAGGATTTGCCCAACCTGTTAGTGCAGGCCATGGGCATTTTGAAGATTTCCTCTCCGGAGGACGTCTCTCCCTCAGCCCCTGTTGGCTCTGCCATTATGCTGGGGACGAAGCGCCCGCCTAGAACCTTCCACATGCATGATGCCATGCACTCCTTAATTTCGGCTCAATGGGATGTCCCGGAAGCGAGCCTTAAAGTGGCTAGGGCTATGTCCCGCCGCTATCCTTTGCCTGAAGGTGAACGTGAGGCCTTTCTGTGGCCTACCGTGGATTCTTTAATCACTGCGGTGACTAAGAAAACGGCGTTACCAGTGGAAGGTGGCACGGCCCTAAAGGACGCCCAAGACAGAGGATTGGAGGCGGCCTTAAGGTCGTCCTTTGAGGCGGCTGCTTTAAGTTTGCAGGCCTCAGTTTGCGGCTCCTATGTGGCCAGGGCGTGCCTGACTATGGTGCAGCGGGCTTCCCCCTCGGATCATTCCTTGAGGGCTGTTTGGCCGGCCCTGGAATCGGGCTTAGCCTATTTGGCAGACTTGCTGTATGATGTCTTGAGAGCCTCAGCTAAAGGCATGGCTCAGACAATCTCTGCGCGGCGGTGGCTTTGGCTGAAACATTGGTCTGCTGACCATGCCTCTAAATCCCGCCTGGCTAGATTGCCTTTTAAAGGCAAGCTGCTCTTTGGGGTCGAGCTGGACAAAATCGTGACCGATCTCGGCACGTCTAAGGGCAAGAAGTTACCAGAGGTCAGGGCTCGGGCTAGTACTCACCCTGGTACCTCCAGAGGACGGGCTCAGGAAGCCCGTCGGTACCGCCCGGGCAGGTCGGGCTCCTCTGCCCTCTCTTCCTTCAAGAGGAACTTCTCCCCCAAGCAGCATTCCTTTCGCAGAGACCGCCGTCCCGGAGGTGCTCCCTCCGGTCCTCCCCCAGGGTCTCGTACCCAATGACGGGGCCTTGGTCCACGCCTCAGTGCAGATTGGAGGACGGCTGTCCTCGTTTCTGGGCGAGTGGACCACAATAACTTCAGACGCGTGGGTGCTGGAAGTCATCAGAGACGGCTACAAGCTAGAGTTCTGCCGACCCTTAAGAGACGGGTTTGTACTCTCTCCCTGCAAGTCTCCGGTCAAAGCTGTGGCAGTGCAGCAGACCTTGGACAATCTGATCCGCCTGGGCGCGGTCGTTCCGGTGCCAGAAAGTCAGCTTGGCAAGGGACGTTACTCCATTTACTTTGTGGTACCAAAGAAAGGAGGTTCTGTACGGCCTATCCTCGACCTCAAGGGGTCCATTGGGCCTTGAAAGTTCGGCACTTTCGCATGGAGACCCTCCGCTCTGTTATAGCGGCAGTGAAGGCAGGAGAGTTCCTGGCATCCTTGGACTTCAAGGACGCGTACTTGCATATTCCCATCTGGCCTCCTCATCAACGCTTTTTTGCGTTTTGCAGTACTGGTCGACACTTCCAGTTCAGAGCCCTCCCGTTCGGGTTGGCTACTGCTCCGCGGACCTTCTCCAAAGTAATGGTGGTCATCGCGGCCTTCCTGTGGAAGGAAGGAGTTCAAGTCCATTCTTATCTGGACGACTGGTTGATCCAAGCCCCTCTTATGCAGAGTGCGGCAAAGCTGTGAACCGGGTGGTTGCTCTTTCGAGCTCCCTGAGGTGGATCATCAACTGGGAGAAAAGCCAGCTGCGCCCGACTCAGTCCCTGGAGCATCTGGGAGTTCGATTCGACACCCAAGTGGGCAGAGTGTTCCTGCCAGACAATTGGATTGTCAAGCTTCAGGCTCAGGTGGACTAGTTCCTAGTAGTCTCTCCTATTCGGACTTGGGACTATGTGCAGCTGTTGGGCTCTATGTCGGCCACGATGGATGTAGTGCCCTGGGCCAGGGCTCATATGAGACCACTTCGACAATCTCTGCTGCTGCGCTGGACTCCGATGTCGGAGGATTATGCTGTGCGCCTTCCCTTGGACCCAGCAGTGCGCAAGGCGCTGAGCTGGTGGACGCAGACAGACAAGTTGTCTGCAGGAATGCCTCTGGTGACCCCGGAGTGGATTGTCGTCACGACGGACGCCTCTTTGTCGGGCTGGGGAGCCCTCTTCTTGGGAAGGACAGCGCAGGGGCTCTGGTCTCCTGCAGAGGCAAAGTGGTCTATCAACCTCCTGGAACTCAGAGCCATTCGGTTGGCGTTTTTGGAGTTCATCCCGGTACTGGCGTTGAAGCCAGTACGGGTCCTGTTGGACAATGCCACGGCTGTGGTCTATGTCAACCGCCAGGGAGGTACCAAGAGCGCCCCTCTAGCCAAGGCAGCCATGAATCTATGCCAGTGGGCGGTAGCGAGCCTGGAGCAGCTGTCAGCAGCCCACATTGCCGGAGTCATGAATGTCAAGGCGGACTTTCTCAGTCGCCATACCTTGGATCCCGGAGAGTGGCAGTTATCGGCTCAGGCGTTCTTGGATATCACGAAGCGCTGGGGCCAGCCGAGCCTAGATCTATTGGCGTCATCGGCCAGTTGCCAAGTGCTGCGCTTTTTCAGCAGAGGACGGGACCCTCGATCTCTGGGAGTCGATGCTCTCCTCTAACAGTGGCCACACAAGAGCTTCTCTATGTGTTCCCGCCCTGGCCCATGTTGGGCAGGGTGCTAGACCGATTGGCAAAGCATCCGGGCTGGATAATCCTGGTGGGGCTGCCAGTGGAGCAGGGTCTGTTACATCAGGGTCCCGTGGTGATGGAGGATCCCTCCCCCTTTGGGCTTACGGCCTGGCTATTGAATGGCAGCGTCTGAGGAAGAAGGACTTCTCAGACAAGGTCGTCGCCACTATGCTGAGAGCGAGGAAGCGCTCTACTTTTACTGCTTACGCCAGGGTTTGGCGTACCTTTGCAGCGTGGCGAAGCAGGCTCATTTTCTTCATTCACTGCTCCAATTTCTTCAGTGTTGGCATTCCTGCAAGAAGGTCTGGAGAAAGGCCTGTCGCTCAGTTCCCTTTAAGTCCAGGTAGCGGCCCTGGCTTGCTTCAGGGACCGCCTGAAGGGTGCTTCCCTGGCTTCGTAGCCAGATGTGGTGCGTTTTCTCAAGGGAGTTAAGCACCTGCGCCCTCCTCTGCACTCAATGGTGCCTGCGTGGAATTTTAACCTGGTGCTCAGAGCATTACAGAAGCCGCCTTTTGAACCCTTGTTGAGGGCAACTCTGAAAGACCTGACGTTGAAAGCAGTCTTTTTGGTGGCTATCCTTCAGCCAGAAGAGTTTCCGAGCTCCAGGCACTCTCATGTCGAGAGTCTTTTCTGCAGTTCACTGAGGCAGGAGTGACTATTCGCACAGTGCCTTCCTTCCTGCCCAAGATTGTTTCTCGCTTCCATGTGAATCAGCAGCTCTGTCTCCCTTCCTTTCGTAGGGAGGACTACCCAGAGGAGTACTCTGCTCTTAAATATCTGGATGTGAGACGAGTCATCATCAGATACTTGGAAGTGACCAATGATTTCCGGAAATCGGATCATCTGTTTGTCCTGTTGGCAGGTCCTCGTAAGGGTCTGCAGGCTGCTAAGCCTCCAGTGGCAAGATGGGTCAAGGAAGTCATTGCCGCGGCTTATGTGGCCGCGGGGAAGGTGCCGCCTATCCAGCTGAAGGCTCACTCCACTAGAGCTCAGGCGGCCTCGATGGCAGAGGCCGGGTCCGTCTCCTTGGAAGAGATATGCAAGGCGGCAACTTGGGCATCGGCCCATACATTCTCCATGCATTACCGCTTGACTGTGGCGGCACGGGCGGAGGCCCGGTGTGGAGCTTCAGTGTTGAGTTCAGGGATTTCTATGTCCCGCCCTGGGTGAGTACTGCTTCGGTACATCCCACCAATCTATGGATTGATCAGCTTGATGATATGGAAGGTAAAATTATGTATAATCATACCTGATAATTTTCTTTCCATTAATCATAGCTGATCAATCCATAGCCCCGCCCAGATATCTGTATGGTTTCTATTCTGGTTGCATTTCAGGTTCAAGTTTAGTCTTCAGTTACTTCAGGAAGACTTCGGGTTCAAGTTTTTTCACTTGGATTCTTCAAGAGTTGAGACGAGTTTGTGTTACAGTGAGCTGCTGCATTCCTCTCCCCTCCGTTTTACGGGGCTGGATTGAGACATAAATTCTGCCGGCACTCCCTCCCGCTTCGTGCGGTTGTAGGGCAGTTTTGTACCCCTCCCGCTTCGGCGGTGCTAGGGTCAGTCAGCTCCTCTTGCGGTTGCAGGATAAGCCAGATCCCCCCGCATCGGCGGGTGTGGTGTCCCTCCCCCGCTCCACGGGGATGAGCTGGACGGATTCCCCTCCCCCACTTGTGTGGGGATGAGCTGGGTTAATTCCCCTCCCCCACTTGTGTGGGGATGAGCTGGGTTAATTCCCCTCCCCCGTTTCGGCGGTGGTGAGCTGGGCAGAGTGTCCCTTTGTGGGTGTAATTCTCTAAGTGCTGAGTCCTGCAGATGGAGCTTGATATCGACATACTGAGGAGTTTCCGGCAGCACATGACCACATATAGGGAGGCAAAAGTTTGCTCTCTATCTCCACCTGCTGGTAGATGGACACAACCCACCAATCTATGGATTGATCAGCTATGATTAATGGAAAGAAAATTATCAGGTATGATTATACATAATTTTACCTTATGTTCCTGGATTGCAAATTGTGTCTCTTTATTGTGACCAAGCAAACTTGATGTTAACTTGACGTTTCCTGGTAAACTTGGAGCTCATGCTCTATGATCAATTTCAACCTCAGTAGCCCACTTGTGGGGTATTCCTTACCTAGGCATTTGCTAAGCTGCAACATGGTCCTCTTTACATATTTTCACAAATCATTGAATAGACAGTACTTCTATAGTAGATGCAACCTTTGGTCAATCTGTCCTATTTAATCTTTTTCTTTAACCTGTCTCCTCCACCCAAGCATTACTCCAGGTTGTTTGCCTATGATCTGCATTTCTAAGAAACACTCAGCTAGGGAGTGGCCTAGTGTGTCTATATTAACTTCAAGACTATTGTAGCAACATTGTTCTGAAAGGCTGTTCGACAAAATGTTTTGGAGGGTCAACATGAAATTTAATGTGGATAAGTGCAAAGTGATGCGCATTGGTAAAAAGACCCCAAATTGTGGCTACATGATGATAGATTCCACATTTGAGTGGCCACTGAGGAAAAGGATTTAGGTGTCATTTTGGATGATACATTGAAATTCTTTGCTCAGTGTGCAGCAACAGCCAAAAAAATGCAAACAAGTTAGGTATGATGAGGAAAGGAATAGAGAATAAAACAGAGAATATCACAATTCCTCTATATTGCTCCATGGTGAGACCACATGTTGAGTATTGTATTCAATTCTGGTTATCGCATCTCAAAGAAAGATGATGTAGAAATGGAAAAGTTACAAAGAAGGGCAATCAAAATGATTGAGGATGGAATAACCTGGAGTGGAGGAGTGGCCTAATGGTTAGTGCGGTGGACTTTGATCCCAGCATCCTGGGTTCAATTCCCACTGCAGCTCCCTGTGACCCTGAGCAAGTCATTAAAAAAAAAAAAAGATTGTGAGCCCTCTAGGGACAGAGATGGTACATACTTATAACTGGATTGTAAGCTACATTGAACATGAACTCTGTTTGGGATAATGCAGGATACAAATATAATAATAATATGAGAAAAGGCTAAAGAGGTTAGGGCGATAAAATCCACTTCATTCAGGAATGGATAAATGCTTTCAAATAGTAAAAAAACAGCTAGGAGACATGCCATGAGGTTACACAGTAACACATTTCAAGTAAATATAAGAAAATATTTTTTCACTCTAATGTATAATTAAGCTCTGGACTCATTTTCAGAGGAAGTGGTAAAAGCAGTTAATTTAGCTTGATTTAAAAAAAGATTTGAATACATTCCTGGAGGAAAGGCCCTAAACTGTTAAGGTTGACCTGGGGAATACCACTGCTTATCCCTGAGGTTAAGTAGCATGGAATCCTCGCTACTCTTTGAGTCTTTGCCAGCAGGACCACCGAGAGGGGGGGGGGCAAAATTCCCTGTACCCAGCCTCCAAGGGGGGGGGGGGCCCTGTGCCGGCAAGCTTCTTCTAGTTTTATCTGTCTCCTGCTTCTGTGTTGACCCGGCATTAATGCAATCATCTGGTTCCCGGCACAAAGGAGCAGTCAAACATAGAAGGTAAGGGAGTGCCCGCATATGTTGGGGGTGGGGGCCAGCACCAAGGCGGCCCAGGTGGGCGGGGGAGCGGTCTTGCCCTGGGCCCGGTTGTGTCTCTCAGTGGCCCTGTTTGCCAGATACTTGTGATATTGACTTGCCACTGAAAATGTTGCTTACTTAGATAGGCCCTTGATCTGAGCCAATACAGCAACTCTTATGTTCTTAACCCTTCTAGATCTTAAAGAATGATTTGGTGTTTCTTCATATGGTTCCCTCTTTTTCTTACCAAAGTTTGCTTTGATCTTCGCTTTGAATCGGGTGGTTTCCTAACTGCCCTTCGCTCAAATGTCAGGGGCAGGTTCTGGTTGCACACTTCATAAATTGGACCTGTGTAGAGTTTGAGTGTACTATCGCTGTCACAAATGAGTTCAGGTGATCGAGTCACCTATTTGTGCTGTTTCATGGGCTGTGCAAAGGAGTGTCGGCCTCTGAGGCAACTATCACATGATGGATCAAGGTATCCATAGAGCCAGACTATATTTTGGCGAAGTCTACGGGGCTCACTCAGTGTGGATCCATGTTAACACCTGAGTGGGGTCCTCGGGCAGTTTCTCTGGAGCACATTTGCCAGTTAGCTACTTGGTCCTCCCTCCATTATTTTTGTGAAGAATTACAAGCTTGATGTAGGGGCTAGAGATAATACCACCTTTGGCAGTGTGATTGTGTAGGGAGCCTTGTCTTCCGCCTTCATAGATGTTTAGAGCGCTAGTATATCTCACTGGTTTACACTGGTCTATCTGGATAATAAGGAAGGTGAAATTTTAATCTTACATGTTAATTTTCTTTCCTTGAGTCTGCTAGACCAGTACAACATCCTGCCCAGGAAGACTGTCGGTAGGGGTATTATGTAGCAGTTCTGTGAATTGTGTGCTTTGCACCATTTTATTCTCATGCTCTTGACTTTCTTGTTTAATTTGACGGAACAATGTAAGCTATATTGAGCCTGCAAATAGGTGGGAAAATGTGTGATACAAATGCAATAAATAAATTTATAGTTTAGTCTTAGTTGCTTTTCTTGGGGGCTTCAATAGGGCTACAGGAAGTAATCTTGGTTTTTGGAAGAATATATTGTCTGACTTCAGGCTGCACCACCGCTTACACCAGAAATCTGTCTGTTCTCTACCTCCATATGCTGGTTGGAGAACATAGCGTTTTGGACTGGTCTAGCTAGACTCAAACAAAGAAAATTAAAAAGTAAGGTTTAATTTCATCTTGTTATGATTCTCTGTATATGGAAGCAAAAGAGTTGGCAAAGGAAGAAAGACATTTGTGGTGTTTAAATATTGTACAATTTGCTATGTTCACCATGAGTAAACAAAACATATAAAAAAAAACTATAGTACTTTGCTGTCTATGCTTGACATTTTTAAACCCAATTGTAAATTTTTCTAGGCATTATGGAGAGGATATTCCTGGAGGAAAAGCAATAGTACAGCAAAAATGAGAACTTTAAAACAACGCCTAGAAAAAGCCAACAAAGACAGCCGAGAAGAAAACAAGCTGTGTAACAGATCTGCGATTGCAATTGATTACCTTCTGAAATATAAACATCTTTCTTACATTCTTGCTGCTTTAAAGCACCTAGGTAAGCTTATTTGGTTTTGAGGAGTTCTTTTTCAAGATATTTTCCTTTTATTTTTACTTAAGCCAGGATGAGAGAGAACCCCATACTCAGTATATCTGCTTTGCTGGGGGAAGTTGGGACATATCCTATATAATAAAACGCACTTCCAACATTCTGAAGCTGACTGCATTGCTGAGGCATTCCTGCTCTCTGTATTCATCTCCTGAATTGACATAACGTACTTCCGGGTTCGTCACAAGCAGAAATGACCAACCACACAAGGTTTCTTGGCTTCAGAATGTTGGAGGTGCATTCTATTAAATAGGATTGGTCAGTTCCTTGAAGCACAGCCAGAGCTCAGCGTCCTGCACAGTAACTCTCAGACACCAGAGAGGGGGGGGCCTGACAACAGAGGGAGGGAGGGGGGGCTGACACCAGAGAGGGGGGGGAGATATCTCTGTCACACACACACTCTCTCTCACACACACTATCTCTCTCACAGTCAATGTCTTTCTCGCTGTCACTCACACAGTCTCTCACACACTCTATGTCTCACACTGTATCACATTCACTCTGTCGCACATTCATTCACACACTCCCTTGGTCTCATACACTCAGTCTCACAGAGAGTCTGTGTCTCACACACACTCTCTCGCACACACTATATCTGTGTGAAACACACTCTCTCACACTGTGTCTCACATACGCACTTGCACACACTCTCATTCTCACACACACACACTCTCTCTCACAGACACACTCGCACCCAGACTCACTCTCTCTATCTCACACACACACACACACTCGCACATTCACTCTCTCTCACACACACAGTCACTCTCACATACACTCTCTCAAACATACACACTCCGAGGAAAACTTTGCTAGCGCCCGTTTCATTTGTGTCAGAAACAGGCCTTTTTTTACTAGTGAGCTATATAATATGAGGTCAGTTTTCAAAACTATTCCCTTGGGTACAACTGTTTTTGCCTATAGAAATAAGCTATTTGAAAATTGCTCACCTTTATGCAGGTGAAAGTAGGTGCCCAGTTCCAAATTGTATGCATTTTCACCCACGTGTAGCAGGAGCAAGGTTAGGATGGGGTTTGCAGCAATATGCATAATTTATATTTTCACAAGTGCATTGTGTGTGTTTAGTTGGAAAACGACGTGCAGATAAGAAGTGCAAATGTCTATGAATATTTTTTCTTATCATATCAACTATGTACTTTTCTCTTGTACTTTGAAATAAGAACGTTTGTAGGTAAAAAAAAAAAAAAAATGTGGTCTTATTTATAAGGGTGGTATGAAAATGTCTTCCTAATGGAATTGTTGATTAGGGGGTTCTATAGAAAATATCACTATAATGCTGTAAAGCCAACTTCTATTACTCCTAATAAAATGTAAACACATGCTGCAGAGACCACAGTGTATTTAATGGTATTTTCTTTACCCTTAGTAAAATGTTTTGTGCCTCTGTTTCTTTTCAAGAGCAAAACTGGTTTACCTGTGATATTTACATATTGCATCACATTACATTGTTAGTTGTTTTAGGACATTTATTTTAATGTGTTTTTCTTCAGAGGTTGCTACCAGATTATCATCTGTTTGTTGTGAAAACATAGCCCAGAGTGGTGCGGTGTTAACAATTTTTATATTGATACGGAGCTGTAACCGTAGTATCCCATGCATGGAAGTTATAAGATATGCCATTCAAGTGCTGCTGAACCTATCAAAGGTATTTTTTATATTTGAACTATTATATCTTTAATTAGAATAGTGGTAATTTGCATGTTTGATTCATTTAAGTTACACTTAGAATTATATTCCTGTTGTTCTAAAACTCCATAGTAGGATTGGTTTTGGATGCTGCTAGGTTAAGAACTTTCCATATCATCAAGCAGATCAATCCATAGACTGGTGGGTTGTGTCCATCTACCAGCAGGTGGAGATAGAGAGCAATCTTTTGCCTCTCTATATGTGGTCATGTGCTATCAGGAAATCCTCAGTATATTCTCTCTATCTAGCAGATGTGTGGTCACACGCAGCAGCTCTGGCTTGGTCTCCATGCCTATTTACTTAGGCTTTGTTGAGTACCTGGGGTTGAAGGTTCTTCGTGAACACGTGCAAACCTGGTGGTGCCAGGCCCTCCTTTTCTCCCCCCTCCTGCTGGCTTCATTAAAAAAGAAAAACAATCTTGAAGCAGAAAAGATTTTCCATGCAGCTGCTCACTGGGACACAATTCGTTGCAGCTCTCTTAAGGTCCAGGTAGTGGCTCTAGCTTGCTTCAGGAGTCGCCTGAAGGGTGCTTCTCAGCCAGATGTGGTGCATTTTCTCAAAGGGGTTAATCACCTACGCCCTCCTCTGCACTCGATAGTGCCTATGTGGAATCTCATTCTCCGAGGACAAGCAGCTGCTTGTTCTCAGACGACTGGGTGACGTCCGCAGGCAGCCCCCACCAAACCGGAAAGCTTCGGGGGCTGGTCCCGCACGCAGGGCAGCGCCACCGCGCATGCGCGGCCGTCTTCCAGCCTGTGCGAGACCGTTCCCGCCAGTCTTGTTTTTTCTTCCGCGCTGGAGAGAGTCATGCGTCGACGCTCTCTCTTGTTCGCCCGAAAAACCGTCGCGTTTTCGCGAATTTCCTTAGTTTTTTTTGTTTGTTTCTGGGCGCTTCCGGACCCTTTTCTTTTTCTTCAAAAAAAAAAAAAAAAAAAAAGTGTGAACGCGCTTGTTTCCCCTCGTTTCCTAGCGGGGGCGTTGCTTTGGCCGCGCGGCCGATTTATTTTTCGAGGTGTGATTTACCGCCACCATCGATGACTTTAATTTCGCCGACGCGATTTTTTCCGTCGATCCCGAGTGGATTTAAGAAGTGTGGTCAGTGCGGCCGGCCTATCTCGCAGACCGACACCCACGCTTGGTGCCTCCAGTGCCTCGGGCCGGAGCACAATATCAAGTCGTGCTCTTTGTGTCTTGGTCTCCAGAAACGGACTCAGGTTGCGAGGCAAGTTCTACGGGATCGTCTTTTCGGAACTTGCGCCGGCCCCGTCGACGTCGACCTCGACGGCATCGGTATCGACGGCCGGTTCTTCGGTACCGGTATCGATGCCCGCGAAAATCGGCACCGATGGCATCGACCCCAGGAGCACAGGTCCCGTCGGGCCCGCCGGTCCTCCGGTGAGGGTAGGGGTGAGAGGCCGCGTGGGCAGTCGGGCCCCGGTCACTCCCTCGGCCCATGGCCCTCGGGACCGAACCCTGTCTGACCCGGTTCCCTCGAGACCGAGGGGATCGACCTCCTCCTCCTCCATTCCACCTGGCACCGATGACGGCACCGCAAGAAATCTAAGAAGCACCGTCATCGGTCGCCTTCGATACATCCGGCTTCTCGTACCGGCGCGAGGATCGACGCCGAAGCGTCCGCGTCGAGAGGAGAGATCCCCTTCGGTAGTGGAGGTACCGACGCGTCAGGGGTCCCAGCACTCGGTGCAGTCTCCTGGACCCGAGCAGCTTCCGGCACCGACACCTCTACCGGGCCCCCCCCCCCCCCCCCCCCGTCTTTGCCCGGCAGCGGCCTGGACGAGTGCCTCCGAGCCATCCTTACCGGGATCCTGGAAGGGCTGATGCGCCAGGCTGTGCCGGCGCCGGGGTGCTTGCGCCCTCGGCGCCGTTGACTGTGGCGCCGCGAGCTCTAGCCCGTGCCGAGGCCGTCGACAACACAACCGCCGCTTGCGGCGCCGTCTCGACCGCCACGCAGGTGGAGTCGACGTCGATGGAGGGAGCTTCATCCCCGCCGGCGCGGGAAGTCCCACCGCTCGACGACACCGAGGCCATCGGTGCCTCGACGTCGAGCCGGGCCCGGTTAAGGACTCAGCTACATGAGCTTATGTCCGATACCGAGGAAGAGGCCTCGTGGGGGGAAGAGGAAGACCCCAGATAGTTCTCCTCAGAGGAGTCTGCGGGTCTTCCCTCGGACCCCACGCCTTCACCAAGAGGAAGCTCTCGCCTCCTGAGAGCCTCTCCTTTGCCTCCTTGTAAGGGACATGTCTATTTGCATTCCCTTCCCCGTGGTCTCTGTGGATGAGCCGAGGGCTGAGATGCTCGAGGTCCTCGACTATCCATCACCACCTAGAGAGTCCTCCACGTGCCGTTGCACAATGTCCTCAAAGAGACACTGCTTCGGAACTGGATGAGACCATTATCTAATCCCATCATTCCAAGAAAGCAGAGTCCCAGTACAGAATCCACTCGGACCCAGAGTTAATGCGGCCCCAATTGCCCCATGACTCGGCGGTCATGGATTCTGCTCTCAAGAGGGCACGGAGTTCGAGGGATACCACCTCGGCGCCCCCGGGGGCGGGAGTCTCGCACTATGGACTCGTTTGGGATGAAGGCCTACCAATCCTCCATGTTCGTGACCCCGCATCCCACTCGTACCAGCTCTACACGAGCATCCACATGCGGAACAATGTGAAGCAACTGGCGGACCTGGTCGATAAGCTCCCGCCGGAGCAGTCCAGGCCTTATCAGGAGGTGGTCAGCAGCTGAAGGCGTGCAGAAAAGTTCCTGTCCAGGGGTATCTATGACACCTGTGACGTGGCATCTCGTGCTGCGGCCCAAGGTATAGTGATGCGCAGGCTCTCATGGCTGCGTGCCTCTGACCTGGACAACCGCACCCAGCAGAGACTGGCCGACGTCCCTTGCCTGGGGGGATTAATATTTTTGGTGAGAAGGTCGAGCAGCTGGTGGACCAACTGCATCAGCGGGAAACCGGCCCTCGACAAGCTCTCCCACCGGGTCGCCTTCAGCACCCACCTCAGCAGGTGGAAACGTTTTTTCCCCGGGCCCGCAGGCTGTGCCCTATTCTTTGGAAAGCGTATGTACACCCAGCCGGCCCAAAGGCCTCGTCAGGCACAGGGACAGCCCCAGCGCGCTCGTTCTCGTCAACAGCGTGCGCCTAAGCAGCCCCCTGCGCCTCCACAGCAAAAAGCCGGGGACGTGCTTTTGACTGGATCCACGGGAACATAGCCCGCCCTCAAAGTGTCCGTACCGGACGATCTGCCGGTCGGAGGGAGTTAAAATTTTTTCACCAAAGGTGGCCTCTCATAACCTCCGACCAGTGGGTTCTCCAAATAGTGCGGTGCGGATACGCCCTGAATTTGGCCTCCCTGCCACCAAATTGTCCTCCGGGAGCTCAATCCTTCAGCTCCCATCACAAGCAGGTACTTGCAGAGGAACTCTCCGCCCTTCTCAGCGCCAATGCGGTCGAGCCCGTACCACCCGGGCAGGAAGGGCAGGGATTCTATTCCAGGTACTTCCTTGTGGAAAAGAAAACAGGGGGGATGCGTCCCATCCTAGACCGAGAGGCCTGAACAAATTCCTGGTCAAAGAAAAGTTCAGGATGCTTTCCTTGGGCACCCTTCTGCCAATGATTCAGAAAACGATTGGCTATGTTCCCTGGATTTAAGGACGCATACACTCACATCCCGATACTGCCAGCTCACAGACAGTATCTCAGATTCCGCCTGGGCGCACGGCACTTTCAGTATTGTGTGCTGCCCTTTGGGCTCGCCTCTGCCCCACGAGTGTTTACAAAATGCCTCGTGGTGGTAGCGGCGTACCTACGCAAGCTGGGAGTGCACGTGTTCCCATATCTCGACGATTGGCTGGTAAAGAACACCTCGGAGGCGGGAGCCCTCCGGTCTATGCAGTGCACTATTCAACTTCTGGAGCTGCTGGGGTTTGTGATAAATTACCCAAAGTCCCATCTCCAGCCAACACAGTCTCTGGAATTCATAGGAGCTCTGCTGAATACCCAGACGGCTCAGGCCTTCCTTCCCGAAGCGAGGGCCCACAACCTCCTGTCCCTCGCTTCACAGACCAGAGCGTCTCAGCAGGTCACAGCTCGGCAGATGTTGAGACTTCTGGGTCATATGGCCTCCACAGTTCATGTGACTCCCATGGCTCGTCTTCACATGAGATCTGCTCAATGGACCCTAGCTTCCCAGTGGTTTCAAGCCACCGGGAATCTAGAAGATGTCATCCGCCTCTCCACCAGTTGCCGCACTTCACTGCTCTGGTGGACCATCCGGACCAATTTGACCCTGGGACGTCCATTCCAAATTCCACAGTCCACGAAAGTGCTGACGACGGATGCATCTCGCCTGGGGTGGGGAGCTCATGTCGATGGGCTTCACACCCAGGGTCTGTGGTCCCTCCAGGAAAAGGATCTGCAGATCAACCTCCTGGAGCTCCGAGCGATCTGGAACGCACTGAAGGCTTTCAGAGACCGGCTGTCCTACCAAATTATCCAAATTCGGACAGACAATCAGGTTGCAATGTATTACACCAACAAGCAGGGGGGCACCGGATCTCGCCCCTTGTGTCAGGAAGCCGTCGGGATGTGGCGTTGGGCTTGCCAGTTCGGCATGCGCCTCCAAGCCACATACCTGGCAGGTGTAAACAACAGTCTGGCCGACAGACTGAGCAGAGTCATGCAACCGCACGAGTGGTCGCTTCATTCCAGAGTGGTACGCAAGATCTTCCGAGAGTGGGGCACCCCCTCGGTGGACCTTTTCGCCTCTCAGATGAACCACAAGCTGCCTCTGTTCTGTTCCAGACTACAGGCACACGGCAGGCTAGCGACGGATGCCTTTCTCCTCCATTGGGGGACCGGCCTCCTGTATGCTTATCCTCCCATACCTTTGGTGGGGAAGACCTTACTGAAGCTCAAGCAAGACCATGGCACCATGATTCTGATAGCGCCCTTTTGGCCCCGTCAGATCTGGTTCCCTCTTCTTCTGGAGTTGTCCTCAGAAGAACCGTGGAGATTGGAGTGTTTTCCGACTCTCATTTCGCAGAACGACGGAGCGTTGCTGCACCCCAACCTTCAGTCCCTGGCTCTCACGGCCTGGATGTTGAGGGCGTAGACTTCACTGCGTTGGGTCTGTCTGAGGGTGTCTTCCGTGTCTTGCTTGCCTCTAGGAAGGATTCCACTAAAAAGAGTTACTTTTTCAAGTGGAGGAGGTTTGTCGTTTGGTGTGAGAGCAAGGCCCTAGAACCTCGTTCCTGCCCTGCACAGAACCTGCTTGAATACCTTCTGCACTTATCAGAGTCTGGCCTCAAGACCAACTCAGTAAGGAATCACCTTAGTGCGATTAGTGCTTACCATTATCGTGTGGAAGGTAAAGCCATCTCTGGAGAGCCTTTAGTCGTTCGATTCATGAGAGGCTTGCTTTTCTCAAAGCCCCCTATCAAGCCTCCCGCAGTGTCATGGGATCTCAACGTCGTCCTCACCCAGCTGATGAAACCTCCTTTTTAGCCACTGAATACCTGCCATCTGAAGTACTTGACCTGGAAGGTCATTTTCTTGGTGGCAGTTACTTCAGCTCGTAGGGTCAGTGAGCTTCAAGCCCTAGTAGCTCATGCTCCATATACCAAATTTCATCACAACAGAGTAGTGCTCCGCACCCACCCAAAGTTCCTGCCGAAGGTGGTGTCGGAGTTCCATCTTAACCAGTCAATTGTCTTGCCAACATTCTTCCCCAGGCCGCATACCCGCCCTGCTGAACGTCAGTTGCACACATTGGACTGCAAGAGAGCATTGGCCTTCTACTTGGAGCGGACACAGCCCCACAGACAGTCCGCCCAATTGTTTATTTCTTTCGACCCTAACAGGCTAGGGGTCGCTGTCGGGAAACGCACCATCTCCAATTGGCTAGCAGATTGCATTTCCTTCACTTACGCCCAGGCTGGGCTGGCTCTTGAGGGTCATGTCACGGCTCATAGTGTTAGAGCCATGGCAGCGTCAGTGGCCCACTTGAAGTCAGCCACTATTGAAGAGATTTGCAAGGCTGTGACGTGGTCATCTGTCCACACATTCACATCACATTACTGCCTCCAGCAGGATACCCGATGCGACAGTCGGTTCGGGCAGTCGGTGCTGCAGAATCTGTTTGGGGTGTAAATCCAACTCCACCCTCCAGGACCTGAATTTATTCTGGTCAGGCTGCACTCAGTTAGTTGTTCTTCGTAGGTCAATTTCTGTTGTTCCCTCACCGTTGCGAGGTTCAATTGACCTGGGTTCTTGTTTTGAGTGAGCCTGAAAGCTAGGGAAACCCCAGTCGTGAGAACAAGCAGCCTGCTTGTCCTCGGAGAAAGTGAATGATACATACCTGTAGCAGGTGTTCTCCGAGGACAGCAGGCTGATTGTTCTCACCTACCCTCCCTCCTCCCCTTTTGGAGTTGCGTTTTCATGTTGTTTCTTGCTTGTCATTCAACTGGCGGGAACGGTCACGCACGGGCGGGAGGACGGCCGCGCATGCGCGGTGGGCATGCCCTGCGTGCGGACCGCCCGCGAAGCTTCTTCCGGTTGTTGGGGGCTGCCGCGGACGCCACCCAGTCGTGAGAACAGTCAGCCTGCTGTCCTCGGAGAACACCTGCTACAGGTATGTATCATTCACTGTCTGGTTCTGCGGGCCTTGCAGAAGCCGCCCTTTGAGCCATTATCGCGGCTGTCTCTGAAGGACCTGACGTTGAAAGCGGTCTTTTTGGTGGCAATCACTTCAGCCAGGAGGGTTTCCGAGCTCCAGGCGCTCTCGTGTAGAGAGCCGTTCCTGCGGTTCACGGAGGCAGGAGTGTCTATTCGCCCAGTGCCTTCCTTCCTGCCCAAGATTGTTTCTCGCTTCCATGTGAATCAGCAGCTTTGTCTACTCTCCTTCCGTAGGGATGATTATCCAGAGGAGTATCGTGCTCTCAGATGCCTGGATGTTAGATGAGTGTATCATCAGATACTTGGAAGTGACCAACGATTTCCGGAAGTCGGATCACCTCTTCGTGCTGTTCGCGGGCCCCCGTAGGGGTCTGCAGGCATCTAAACCTACCGTGGCACGATGGGTCAAGGAAACGATTGCGGCGGCTTATGTGGCCGCAGGGAAGGTGCCGCCTATCCAGCTGAAGGCTGATTCTACTAGAGCACAGGCAGCTTCGATGGCAGAGTCCAGGTCAGTTTCCTTGGAGGAGATTTGCAGATTGGCGACTTGGGCGTCGGCTCATACCTTCTCATGGCATTATCGCTTGGACGTGGCAGCAAGGGCCAAGGCCCAGTTTGGGGCTTCAGTGTTGCGTTCTGGGATTTCCATGTCCCGCCCTGGGTGAGTACTGCTTGGGTACATCCCACTAGTCTATGGATTGATCTGCTTGATGATATGGAAGGTAAAATTATGTATCATACCTGATCAATTTTCTTTCCATTAATCATAGCAGATCAATCCATAGTCCCTCCCAGATATCTGTACTGTTTGTTCTAGTTCAGTTATATTTCAGATTCAAGTTTAGACTTCAGTTCCTGTTCAGGAGGACTTCGAGTTCAAGTTCTTCCGCTTGGATTTCCCTGGAGTTGGGACGACTTTGTGTTACAGTGAGCTGCTGCTTCTTTCCCCCCGTTTTGACAGTGGTTGGATTCATAACTAAGTTATGCCAGTGCTCCCTCTCGCTTCATGCGGCAGTAGGGTAGCTTTGTTTCTCTCTCGCTTTGGCGGTGATGGGTTAAGCCAGCTCCTCCCGCAGTTGCGGTAGCAGGATATGCCAGTTCCCCCCGCGTCAGCGGGTATGGATGCCCCCCCTGCTTCGGCGATGGTTGGGTGGCGGAGTGTCCCTTTGTGGATGTAATTCTCTGTTGGTGATTCCTGCGGATGGAGCTTTGATATCGATTATACTGAGGATTTCCTGGTAGCACGTGACCACATATAGAGAGGCAAAAGATTGCTCTCTATCTCCACCTGCTGGTAGATGGACACAACCCACCAGTCTATGGATTGATCTGCTATGATTAATGGAAAGAAAATGATCAGGTATGATACATAATTTTACCTTACCTACGTAAACAAAATAACATCTTATTCTTATAGCCTGCAGTACCTTGCAGTTCAATGCAGATTACACATAAAGAGACTGGACAGCCCTGAAAGTACAGTAACAAAAGTAATTAATCAAAAAAATCTAATACATTCATCTCCTTCCATAGTTCCTAAATAAGTAAGTCTTAAGCAATCATCGAAAATATACATAATTTGACTCCTGATTTATCAAAGGGGAAACGTCTCTGCCTGATAAAAAAGCAGAGAATCTATACATTTCTTTCTAACTTTACCCTTTATTGATGGAAATGAAAATAAATTTATAGACCTGGAAGCATGAGCAGAGTTTGACAAAGTAAACCATCGAATCAGATAAACTGGAGCTAAACCATAAAACCTTAACAAGATAATTTGAACATGACCCTTGAAGCTACTGGCAACCAGTGAACATTAGAATAATACTCTGACAATGACTTTCTTAAGGATGATTGCAAGCACCTTTTTCTGTTGCTAAAATTTACTCATGGTTCCTAAGTATTAAAGAGTAGTCTCTGCATACCCAAAACACACACAGTGTACTCCTTCCGTGCTTATTGGCAGCCAGGAAGATGCTGTTTCTACTCATCCCTCCCTGGAAGAGAGATGCAACAGCCCAGAGTCCAAGAATCAATGCACAGAACTATTCAGGAATTGGGGTAATTTGATGAGCCATAGTAGTTCCAAGTCCCACATCCTGCCAACACAGCAATTGCTAGACACAGCTTATGCCCAAGCTTTTCTTCTGGGTCTGTGAGTGGATATATTAATTTTCATAGTGCTGTAAGTTCGTAGAGTTAACAGGTATTAGCACAGCAGATGCTGACATTGCTAGGCCACATGATCTCAACTGTACATGTCACAGTCATGGCATGCCTCCTTTGAGATCAACCCAATGGTCTCAGGCCACAGGAAACCTAATGGGTTCCATTGCTATTGTTCCTCTCAACAAAATCTGTCTTCTTGGATAATTCAAGACAATTGACCATGGAACACATATTCTAAATTCCTCCACCCCACAAAACATGGACGACAGATGCATCTAACCTGGGCTGTGGAGCTCATATTTAGATGGGCTTCACACCCAAGGTCAGTGGTCTTCCCAGGAGGCTCAGCATCACATCAACCTCCTGGAGCTTTAGGCCATTTGGAATGCTCTAAAGGCTTTCAGAGTTCAGTTTAAATACCAAATTAGTATCATTTGGACAATCAGGTTGCAATGTATTATATCAACAAGCAGGGAGGCAAGGGTTTGTATCTTCTGTGTTAGGAAGCTGTCAGGGTGTGGTTTAGGCATTCAACAATGGCATGGTGCTGAGAGCCACTTACCTGGCAGAGGATAACTGTCAGACAGACAGCAGGTAATGCAATCACACAAGTAGTCTCCTAGTGTGGACATAGCCCAGGAGACCTTTTGAGAGTGGGGCACGCCCTCGATAGATCTCTTTGCCACTCAGCTCGGCAACAAAGTCCCTCAGTACTGGAATTGCATGACAGACTAGCCTCGGACGCCTTCCTCCTCATTTGGGGGAAGGGTTTTTTGTATGTATATCCTCCTATACTTCTCATAGGGAAAACTCTTCTGAAATACAAGTAAGACAAAGGAACTATGATCCTAATTGCCCCTTACAGGCTGAGGCAGATTTGGTTTCTTCCTCTACTGGACCTAGCGATATAAGACCGTGGAGACTGGAGTGTTTTCCCAACCCTCATCACTCAGAACGTGGGGTTCCTTCTGAATCCCAACCTTCAATCCTGATCCCTCATGACTCTGATTTTAGATGATGCTTCTCCAGCCTTCACCTAGTCTCTCTTGTCCCTCCTTCTGTACTCTCCACTCATCTACAGGCAGTCTGTCCCTCTTTGCCCCTCCCCAGTGCACATGGCCATTCTGTCCCCTCCTATCTCTGTTTCCCAAATGCTGCCATGTCTTTCTGTCCTAAACACACACCCACAGCCAGTATATTTCTCTCTGTTCCCCCCTCCTTCCCCACACAGCCAATTTGCCCCTCCTCCTTCCCGCAATGAACACAGCCAGCCTGTTCATCTTTGTCCCCTTCTCACTCAATTGTCACTGCCACCTCTTTCTGACCCCTCCCAACACACACATAACAGCAATGCACTAAAACATCAGTAAATCTATTGGGAAAACTGATGAAGCCAAATTACTACCAATCGCTACATAGAGAATTCATGCTAATAGAGCACCTATCCTTGTCACACACACAGAAAACACAAATACCTAATAAGTGACCTCAAACAAGATTACAAGTATGTAGACAGAAATTAAACTGAAACCTCAGAAGTCAGGCCTTGGATGTAGAAAAACCACCAGAGAAATAGAAAGTGATGCATTTCCCCCCAGTACTGTCCAAAATATAAAGATACTAGTAAATAAGGCCCATTTCTGACACAAATGAAACGGGCGCTAGCAAGGTTTTCCTCAGACTGTGTATGTTTGAGAGAGTGTGTGAGAGTGACTGTGTGACAGAGAGAGAGTGAATGTGCGAGTGTGTGTGTGTGACAGAGAGAGTGAGTCTGTGTGAGAGAGAGTGTGTGTGTGAGAATGAGAGTGTGTGCGAGTGCGTATGTGAGACAGTGAGTGTGAGAGAGTGTGTTTCACACAAATACACTGTGTGTGAGAGAGAGAGAGTGTGTGTGAGATAAGAGTGTGAGAGAGTAAGTGTGCGGAACACAGACTCTCTGTGAGACCGACAGTGTGTATGATACCAAGAGTGTGTGAGAGTGACTGTGTTACACAGAGAGTGAATGTGATACAGTGTGAGAGACTGTGTGAGAGTGAGAGAAAGACACTGACTGTGAGAGAGTGTGTGTGCGACAGAGATACCGACCCGGACCCCCTCCCCCCCTCTGGTTTCAGGATCCCCTCCCCTTCTGCATTCCCCTCCCCTGTGGTCTCCCCTGCCTCTCCCCCCCTCTGCGTGGTTGGCAGCACCGTGCGAGTGTGTGTGTGTGACAGAGAGAGAGAGTGAGACTGGGTGCGAGTGTGTCTGTGAGAGAGAGTGTGATTGTCCTCTCCCCTGCCCCCCTCCAGCCACCCAGCGATTCTCCTCTATCCCCTGCCCCCCCTCGAGCCATCCAGCGATTCTGCTCTCTCTCCTGCCCCCCTTTCAGCCATCCAGCGATTCTGCTCTCTCTCCTGCCCCCCTTTCAGCCACCCAGCGATTCTACTTTCTCCCCTCCCCGCCCTCCAGCCACCCTGCGATTCTCCTCTGTCCCCTGATTAGCTCCGTTGAAGCGGCGGCGGCGTTATTGAAAGCCCTGGCCATCTCTAGCCTGCTCGTCTCCAGCCTTTGAGTTCGTTCCCTCAGTCCTGCCTTCTGATTACCCACCCTCAACATCATCACGTTTTGACGCGAGGGCGGGGCAGAGAAAGATGTGACAGACTTACGAATGTTACTAACCCTTCACTGAAGCCACGGAGTCAGCTTCAGAACATTGGAGGTGAGTTCGTTCCCTCAGTCCTGCCTTCTGATTACCCACCCTCGACGTCATCACGTTTTGACGCGAGGGCGGGGCAGACAGAGAGAGAGGTGACACACTTATGAACCCTTCACGGAAGCCATGGAGTCAGCTTCAGAGCATTGGAGGTGTTTTTTATTATAGTAGATTATCATCACCTGGTGGAAACAAGAATTTAGGATACTATCAGGCTTATTTTCGAAAGAGAAGGGCGCCCGTCTTTTGACACAAATTGAGAGATGGGCGTCCTTCTCCCAGGGTCGCCCAAATCGGCATAATCGAAAACCGATTTTGGGCGTCCTCAACTGCTTTCCGTCGCAGGGACGACCAAAGTTCACGGGGGCATGTCGGAAGCGTAGCAAAGGCGGGACTGCGGCGTGCCTAACACATGGGCATCCTCAACCGATAACGAGCACTTGGGCGACATTACTTGGTCCATTTTTTGTTATGACCAAGCCTCAAAAAGGTGCCCGAATTGACCAGATGACCAGAGGGAATCAGGGATGACCTTCCCATACTCCCCCAGTGGTCACCAACCCCCTCCCACCCTAAAAAAAAAAAACTTTTAAAATGTTTTTGCCAGCCTCTATGCTAGCCTCAAATGTCATACCCAGCTCCCTGACAGCAGTATGCAGGTCCCTGGAGCAGTTTTAGTGGGTGCAATGTACTTCAGGCAGGCGGAGCCAGGCCCATCCTCCCCTCCCCAACCTGTTACACTTGTGGTGGTAAATGTGAACCCTTCAAAGCCCACCAGAAATTCACTGTACCCACATGTAGGTGCCCCCCTTTACCCCTTAGGGCTATAGTAGTGGTGTACAGTTTGGGGGGGGGTTGGGGGCCTCAGCACACAATGTAAGGGAGCTATGCACCTGGGAGCAATTTGTGAAGTCCACTGCAGTGCCCCCTAGGGTGCCCGGTTGGTGTCCTGGCATGTGAGGGGGACCAGTGCACTACGAATGTTGGCTCCTCTCACGAGCAAATGGCTTGGATTTGGTCGTTTCTGAGATGGGCGTCCTTAGTTTCCATTATCGGTGAAAATCGGGGACGACCATCTCTAAGGTCGACCTAAATTTCACGATTTGGGCGTCCCTGACCGTATTATCAAAACAAAAGATGGACACCCATCTTGTTTCGATAATACGGGTTTCCCCGCCCCTTCACAGGGATGTCCTGCGTGGACATCCTCAGGAAAACTGGGGTTCCTCTTTCGATTATATATCAAGTCCTCTTTCCCTCAATGTGTACAAAACAATACTATTTAACCCAAGGGCCACAATTTTCACTGTGGGGCTCATTTTTGAAAGAAAAATATCTAAAAAGTGTAGCATTTGGACTAATTGCTTCTCAAAACGTCCAAATCTGTGTTTTCGAAACTCATCTGTGTTTTGCAGATGTTTATCTATAGGAGCTCGGCCCTAGGGCACAGCTCCTTAAGAAGCATACCCAGTCGACCAAGCTACAGCCTAAATGTTTATCTATGCAATTCGTCTGCAGTACGTCCAAATCACAAGGGGACATTTCAAGAACAGGCTTAAGGCGTTCCTAACACTTGGACATTTTACAGCCATGGAACAAAACAGCTAGGGCTGAAACTTCAATGTTTTAGTCTAGACCTGTTTTTACAACAAATAAGGCACAAAAAGCTGCCCTAAATGACCAGATGACCTTCTACGCTCCACCATCATTGGTCATAAAACCTCTTTATTAAATAGTTATGCATTTCACTAAGCATGACAAAACATATCACATATATACAGAGAACACAGGCTCAGACTCTATATCCGTTTCTCCAGAATCGACTTCAGGGACCTACCCACCGAAGTCCAAACTGCCCAAATAGTGCCACACTTTCATGAGGGTATCAATGACTAGCAAGCTGAGAGAGCTCAAAGAAAAGACACCAATTCCTAGAATAGGTAATTGGGCATTTGCATGGGAGCTTTAAATAAAAAGTAGCTTTGTATGCCTTAATCGAATAGAACAAGCCATTTCTCCGAGGACAAGCAGGCTGCTTGTTCTCACGACTGGGTTGACGTCCACGGCAGCCCCCACCAACCGGAAGAAAACTTCGCGGGCGGTCCCGCACACAGGGCACGCCCACCGCGCATGCGTGGCTGTCTTCCCGCCCGTGCGCGACCATTCCCGCTCAGTTTTTTTCGATTCCGCGCTGGAGAGAGACGTGTTATCGTCTCTCTCTCTGTCAGCCCCGGAAACCGGATTGCGGCCTAGCCTCGAGCTTTTTTCTCTTTTCGTGCGCGTTCACGCTTCTTTTCTTTATTTTCTGTGTTAAAAAAAAAAGGTTAGTTTGTCCCCTCGTCGTCTTTAACCGCGGGGGCGCCTCGTTGCGACCTTGTGGCCGCGCGGTCGTTTCTTTTTCGGGTGTGCTTTTCACTGCCACCATCGACGACTTTGACTTCGCCGATGCGATTTGTCCATCGATGTCCTCGAAGGTCCCGAGCGGATTCAAAAAGTGGTGGTCGGTGCGGGCCGGCAGATCTCGCAAACGGATACCCACGCTTGGTGCCTCCAGTGCCTTGGGCCGGAGCATAATACCAAGACGTGCACCTTGTGTCTCGGCTTGCGGAAGCGGACACAGGTGGCGAGGCAAGTTCTTCGGGACCGTCTTTTGGAACTTGCGCCGGCCCTTCGACGGCATCGGTGTCGACGGCCGGATCTTCGGTACCGATGTCTTCGAAATCGGCACCGACGATGGCACCGACCTCAGGAGCACAGGTACCGTTGGCCCGCCGGACCACCGGCGACGGTGGGGGTGAGCGACCGCGCGGGCAGTCGGCCCCGGCCACTCCCTCTACCCAGGGCCATCAGGACCGAACCCTGTCAGACCCGATCCCTCGAGGCCAGGGGGGTTCTACCTCCTCTTCATCTCTGCCACCGAGCGCCGGTGATGGGCACCGAAAGAAGACTAAAAAACATCATCGGTCGCCCACGGCGCACGGGACTACCAGTTCCGGCGCCTCCAGAGATGACTCGACGCCGAGGAAGCGGCAGTGGCCGAGAGGAGCGTTCCCCCTCGGTCGAAGAGGTGTCGCTGCGTCAGTCCATGGGTGCTTTGGTACCGTCTCCTGGACCCGAGCAGATTCCGGCACCGGCCCGCCTGCCTTTCCCGACAGCGGGCCTTGACGAGTGCCTCCGAGCCATCCTTCCAGGGATTCTGGAAGGGCTGATGCGCAAGCTTTGCCGGCACCGGGGGTGCTTGCGCCCCCGGCGCCGTTGATGGAGGCGCCGGCGTGCTCTAGCCCGATGCAGAGGCCTCCGACACCGCTTGCGGTGCCGGTGTCGACAGCCACGCAGGTGGAATCCCCGTCGATGGAGGAAGTTTCATCCCCGCCGGCACGGGAGTCCACCGCTCGACGCCACCATCGAGGACATGGTTCCTCGCAGTCGAGATGGGCCCGGTTCAGGTCTGAGCTGCAAGAGCTCATGTCCGACACCGAGGAAGAGGCCTCGTGGGGGGAGGAGGAGGACCCCAGATATTTCTCCTCAGAGGAGTCTGAGGGCCTTCCCTCCGACCCCACTTCATCACCAGAGAGGAAGCTCTCGCCCCCTGAGAGCCTCTCCTTTGCCTCCTTCGTTAGGGATATGTCGATTTTTATTCCCTTCCCCGTGGTCTCTGTGGATGAGCCGAGGGCTGAGATGCTCGAGGTCCTCGACTATCCATCACCACCTAGAGAATCTTCCACGGTGCCGTTGCACAATGTCCTCAAAGAGACACTGCTTCGGAATTGGCTGAAGCCCTTATCTAACCCCACCATCCCCAAGAAAGTGGAGTCCCAATACAGAATCCACTCTGACCCAGAGTTGATGCGGCCCCAATTGCCTCATGACTCGGCGATCATGGACTCTGCTCTCAAGAGGGCACGGAGTTCGAAGGATACCGCCTCAGCGCCCCCGGGGTGGGAGTCTCGCACTCTGGACTCGTTTGGGAGGAAGGCCTACCAATCTTCCGTGCTCGTGACCCGCATCCAGTCGTACCAGCTCTACACGAGCATTCACATGCGGAACAACGTGAAGCAACTGGCAGACTTGGTCGAAAAGCTCCCTCCAGAGCAGTCAGGAGGTGGTCAGGCAGCTGAAGGCGTGTTGTAAGTTCCTGTCCAGGGGTATCTATGACACCTGTGATGTGGCATCTCGAGCTGCGGCCCAAGGTATAGTGATGCGTAGACTCTCCTGGCTGAGTGCCTCTGACCTGGACAACCGCACCCAGCAACGACTGGCGGATGTCCCTTGCCGGGGGGATAATATCTTTGGCGAGAAGGTCGAGCAGTTGGTGGACCAACTACACCAGCGGGAAACCGCTCTCGACAAGCTCTCCCACCGGGCGCCTTCAGCATCCACCTCAGCAGGTGGACGTTTTTCCTGGGCCAGGCAGGCTGCACCTTACGCCTACAACAAGCGTAGCTACACCCAGCCGGCTCGAAGGCCTCCTCAGGCACAGGGACAGTCCCAGCGCGCTCGTTCCCGTCAACAGCGTGTGCCTAAGCAGCCCCCTGGGCCTCCACAGCAAAAGCCGGGGACGGGCTTTTGACTGGATCCATGGGAACATAGCCGCCATCAAAGTGTCCGTACCAGACGACCTGCCGGTTGGGGGGAGGTTGAAAGTTTTTCACCAAAGGTGGCCTCTGATAACCTCCGACCAGTGGGTTCTCCAAATAGTGCGGTGCGGATACGCCCTGAATTTGGCCTCCGCTCCACCAAATAGCCCACCGGGAGCCCAATTTTTCAGCTCCCATCACAGGCGGGTACTTGCAGAGGAACTCTCCGCCCTTCTCAGCGCCAATGCGGTCGAGCCCGTGCCACCAGGGCAGGAAGGGCAGGGATTCTATTCCAGGTACTTCCTTGTGGAAAAGAAAACAGGGGGGATGCGCCCCATCCTAGACCTGAGAGGCCTGAACAAATACCTGATCAAAGAGAAGTTCAGGATACTTTCCTTAGGCACCCTTCTACCAATGATTCAGAAAGCCGATTGGCTATGTTCCCTGGATTTAAAGGACGCTTATACTCACATCCTGATACTGCCAGCCCACAGACAGTATCTCAGATTCCGCCTGGGACACGGAACTTTCAGTATTGTGTGCTGCCCTTTGGGCTCGCCTCTGCCCCACGGGTGTTCACGAAGTGCCTCGTGGTGGTCGTGGCGTATCTACGCAAGCTGGGAGTGCACGTGTTCCCGTATCTCGACGATTGGCTGGTCAAGAACACCTCGGAGGCAGGGGCTCTCCGGTCCATGCAGTGCACTATTCACCTCCTGGAGCTGCTGGGGTTTGTGATAAATTACCCAAAATCCCATCTCCAACCAGTCCAATCTCTGGAATTCATAGGAGCTCTGCTGAATTCACAGACGGCTCAGGCCTTTCTTCCCGAGGCGAGGGCCCACAACCTCCTGTCCCTCGCTTCCGAGACCAGAGCGTCTCAGCAGGTCACAGCTCGGCAGATGTTGAGACTCCTGGGTCATATGGCCTCTACAGTTCATGTGACTCCCATGGCTCGTCTTCACATGAGATCTGCTCAATGGACCCTAGCTTCCCAGTGGTGCCAAGCCACCGGGAATCTAGAAGATGTCATCCGCCTGTCCCTCAGTTGCCACAATTCGCTGCACTGGTGGACACTTCGGACCAATTTGACCCTGGGACGTCCATTCCAAATTCCGCAGCCCATGAAGGTGCTGACGATGGATGCATCTCGCCTGGGGTGGGGAGCTCATGTCGATGGGCTTCACATCCAGGGACTGTGGTCCCTCCAGGAACAGGATCTTCAGATCAACCTCCTGGAGCTCCGAGCGGTCTGGAACACACTGAAGGCCTTCAGAGATCAGCTGTCCTATCAAATTATCCAAATTCGGACAGACAATCAGGTTGCTATGTATTACATCAACAAGCAGGGGGCACCGGATCTCGCCCCCTGTGTCAGGAAGCCGTCGGGATGTGGCGTTGGGCCTGCCAGTTCGGCATGCTTCTTCAAGCCACATACCTGGCAGGCGTAAACAACAGTCTGGCTGACAGACTGAGCAGAGTCATGCAACCGCACGAGTGGTCGCTCCATTCCAGAGTGGTATGCAAGATCTTCCGAGAGTGGGGCACTCCCTCGGTGAACCTTTTCGCCTTTCAGACCAACCACAAGCTGCCTCTGTTCTGTTCCAGATTATAGGCACACAGCAGACTGACGTCGGATGCCTTTCTCCTCCATTGGGGGACCGGCCTCCTGTATGCTTATCCTCCCATACCTTTGGTGGGGAAGACCTTACTGAAGCTCAAGCAAGACCACGGCACCATGATTCTGATAGCGCCTTTTTGGCCCCGTCAGATCTGGTTCCCTCTACTTCTGGAGTTGTCCTCCGAAGTACCGTGGAGATTGGAGTGTTTTCCGACCCTCATTTCGCAGAACGACGGAGCGCTTCTGCACCCCAACTTTCAGTCTCTGGCTCTCACGGCCTGGATGTTGAGGGCATAGACTTTGCTTTGTTGGGTCTGTCTGAGGGTGTCTCCCGTGTCTTGCTTGCCTCTAGAAAGGATTCCACTAAAAAGAGTTACTTTTTCAAGTGGAGGAGGTTTGTCGTTTGGTGTGAGAGCAAGGCCCTAGAACCTCGCTCTTGTCCTGCAGAAAACCTGCTTGAATACCTTGTGCACTTATCAGAGTCTGGCCTCAAGACCAACTCAGTAAGGAATCACCTTAGTGCAATTAGTGCTTACCATTATCGTGGAGAGGGTAAAGCCATCTCTGGAGAGCCTTTAGTCGTTCGATTCATGAGAGGCTTGCTTTTGTCAAGGCCCCCTGTCAAGCCTCCAGCAGTGTCATGGGATCTCAACGTTGTCCTCACCCAGCTGATGAAACCTCCTTTTGAGCCACTGAATTCCTGCCATCTGAAGTACTTGACCTGGAAGGTCATTTTCTTGGTGGCAGTTACTTCAGCTCGTAGAGTCAGTGAGCTGCAAGCCTTGGTAGCTCATGCTCCTTATACCAAATTTCATCATAACAGATTAGTACTCCGCACTCACCCTAAGTTCCTGCCAAAGGTGGTGTCGGAGTTCCATCTTAACCAGTCAATTGTCTTGCCAACATTCTTTCCCAGACCACATACCCGCCCTGCTGGAACGTCAGTTGCACACATTGGACTGCAAGCGAGCTTTGGCCTTCTATCTGGAGCGGACACAGCCCCACAGACAGTCCGCCCAATTGTTTATTTCTTTCGACCCCAATAGGAAGGGGGTCGCTGTCGGGAAACGCACCATCTCCAATTGGCTAGCAGATTGCATTTCCTTCACTTACGCCCAGGCTGGGCTGGCTCTTGAGGATCATGTCACGGCTCATAGTGTTAGAGCCATGGCAGCGTCAGTGGCCCACTTGAAGTCAGCCACTATTGAAGAGATCTGCAAGGCTGCGACGTGGTCATCTGTCCACACATTCACATCACATTACTGCCTCCAGCAGGATACCCGACGTGACAGTCGGTTCGGGCAGTCGGTGCTGCAGAATCTGTTTGGGGTTTGAATCCAACTCCACCCTCCAGGACCCGATTTTGTTCTGTTCAGGCTGCACTCTCAGTTGGTTGTTCTTCGTAGGTCAATTTCCGTTATGCCATTGCCGTTGCGAGGTTCAATTGATATGGGTTCTTGTTTTGAGTGAGCCTGAGAGCTAGGGATACCCCAGTCGTGAGAACAAGCAGCCTGCTTGTCCTCTGAGAAAGCGAATGATACATACCTGTAGCAGGTGTTCTCCGAGGACAGCAGGCTGATTGTTCTCACCTACCCTCCCTCCTCCCCTTTGGAGTTGCGTTTTTTCCTCATTCCTTTGCTTGTCATTCAACTGAGCGGGAACGGTCGCGCACGGGCGGGAAGACGGCTGCGCATGTGCGGTGGGCGTGCCCTGCGTGCGGGACCGACCGCGAAGTTTTCTTCCGGTTGGTGGGGGCTGCCATGGACGTCAACCCAGTCGTGAGAACAATCAGCCTGCTGTCCTCGGAGAACACCTGCTACAGGTATGTATCATTCGCTTTCTGGAAACAACAATATATTTTGCCTGCAACACAAAACATTTATTTTTAAGGTAAGACTTAAAAATCAATCCTTTTTATTATCTCCACTGAGCTTTAGTCCAGTTACTGTAGCGATTGGACTCAGCTAGGGACCATAACTGGGATTCTTAGATTTCTTCAATCCTGGATCCTAAATCTGATCCCTGGATGTAACATTTACTTGAGAACTATACCCTGGCTCTTCTCATTCACTTGAGACTGTGGATATTGTTTCTGTAGTATCTCCAACCCCAGCCAACTCAATGATCAGAAATGTGAGGCAAAAATTGAACCCAGGTTGGTTTTTGCATTATAGTGTGCAGTACTACCAATAAGCTACTGCCCTGGCCTCAAAACTGTTCTGATGGAGTCTTTTGTATATGCTTTAAAAATGTTTTTAATAAACATTGTTTCAAAAATTTATTCACATGAGAAACTGAGCTGTGTTATTTACAGATATGACTAAATTTGCCATGTTAAAGGCATGTGGACTCCACAACTTAAAAGTTCCAGTGAGACTATTTGGAGCTAGGTTTAATCCAGAATCAGTTATCAGTATGTTTCCTCTTGACAAACATGTGGTACACTTTTGAACACTACTTCATACACATCACTGGAAACAGTTTGCATAGTTCCTGTGTAATTAAATGTGTATAAAATGGGTTTAACTTCTTCACTGGGACAGTTCTTCCCAGGGATCAATTGGACTTCTTTGAGGTAAGGTTGTGAACGTGTGATTAAGTAGGGTTTTGTAAAACCTGCCTTTAATAGAGCCATCATGCATCCAAACAAAGCAGCAGTTTTGAACAGAGCAAAACCTGGTTCAAGATCAGCTAAAAACTCTTTTTGCCATAATAGGATTTTCTTCCATATGATGAATTTTTGTTTTCTTCATATCAAGACATTTTGTTAACAATCTTATGTCTCAATTGTAAGAATACTAAGGGATAACAATTATACAGTCTCGATGTTAAGAATATCTAATTATTAAGGCAGACCTAAGGTCTCTTGTGAATCTGTTTTGTTTATTCCTGAGGTTAACTGAGGATTGTCTCCAGTCATCCATTCCTAGAGAGGATGGAAATTCTGAATTATATAAGGCTAAACCTAAAATAGTATCAAGAACTGTTAGCCACATTTTGTATGCAGTATCCACAATTTTTCCATAGGAAGCCTATGTATTACTGGAGCAGATCAACACATCCTGGATTTCTCTTTAAATCTTCTTGAATCAGTTTTGGGTGATGAGTGGTTTTTGACTAGTGCATTTAGATGATAACTGATTCAAATTGCATGTTGCATGCTCTGTAGATATAGAGATAGAGATCACCAGCTTCAAACCAGTGGCATAGGACGTATAGCTCCTCAAGAATCAGTATGTCTCTATTTCCAGCAGGCAGATGGATGGTGTCACGAAACTCCTGGCCACCCTCCTGGGGCTACCTCGCAGCCACTTAACGGGTTTATCCCCAGCAGAGCTCAGGTCCACCAGCACCTGCCACTTGTGCTCTACACTAGCACCCTCCTCCTATCGACTGGGTCCCAACCACCTCTGGGCGAGTCTCCTACTCTCAAATTATCCCCGTGATGCCTAGGTTACTGGAGCCACACTCCCAGTGGCCCCACAGTTCCTAGAAAGCACCCATAGACCAACACACAAACCATCAGGATTCTTAGTCCAGACAAGCAGAGGCAATAAACTAAAAATGTTTGTTGTCATAAAAAATTAGAACAATGAACACAAAAGGTTCAGTCAGCAAACCAATAACAGATAACTGAAATATAGATCAATTATAACACTATCCAAAGATTTGTATACTATCTAAATAGTACCTGGGGAGATCAGGACATATGGCTGTTCACAGTTTATCAAATATAACTGTTCACAGGGCCTCAGTAAAGAGATCTTTCTCTCTCTCTTCTCCCTGGTTAAGACTGGAGATGAAGCCAGTACATCCTAGCTGAAATTGAGCTCCTGAGCCAATCAGAGCCCAGAATAACAAGTTTTAGAAGTAACTGGCCACATCATTGTAGGTTAACTTCTTCTCTGTGTGCTAACTAAAAGGATATTTTATTTATTTATTAATTACACTTGTACCCCGTGCTTTCCCACATATTGCAGGCTCAATGCGCTTACATAGTAAATACAATTACAAAGTCAGGAGGAGAATATTACAAATTGTAGTAAACTTAGTAGTTGTGAGGTTTGAGAAAATGTATAGGAATAAAATGGACACTGCTGCAGATAACTTGAGCTAACCTTTTAGTAAAAGACCCCCTAAAAAAGGAACAGTCATTTCTCTGTAACAGCTTTAAACATAAACATGCACCACCTACTGGCAAAACCAGAGAAATGCACTTCAAGAAATAATCAGTACACTTTACAGGCTTAAAACCCACTGTTTTGTCACAGACGGTCTTCCATTAGCACCTGGATTCCTCTGTTATGGCTGTTCCTGGCCTAGGTCTCCCTGGGTTGTACTGGCTTTAAGGGCATACCTGGTCATCCCAGGTCCCTCTACCTGTCATCCCATGCCCCTCTTCTCCCCCCGGGGCTTGCCCCTTCCCCTTGTCCTCTTTGCTAGCCTCTTTCTGCCTGGGTTCCACTCTGCCTGTCATAGATTTCTCTGCTTTTACAAAAAAAAAAAAAAAAACCCCCAAGAAGAACCAGTTTAGATAAGACAGGTCAGACTCGCAGGGCTCTTTTGGGACTTCTGTTAACACCTGTGGAACAAGAAAGTTAAATTTAAAAAAAACAGGGTTTTGCAGCGGTTTCCTCTAAAGCAGAAGATTGAAGAATGCAAGGGAGCTGAGGTCTCACTTGGGGAGCAGTGCCTGGGGATCCGGGGACAGAGCAGGGATAAGTCTAGAGTTTCTCTTCAGTCTCTTGACCCGGCTTGGTCCAGCTCTTTAGCGTCTGGTGACTTGGGGGTGGGGAAGTCCCTTTCCCCCAACTTTGTCCTGCTGCTTCATCAGGCCTATTTGATGAAGGGGGCTCAGCTTGGCTTCATGGCATTTTGACTATTTCTCCTTCAGTGACAGGTTCAGCTCCACCTGAGGTGTTTGTATGCGGGGTCTGAGGTTGGGTCTGTGGCACCTCTGTCTCCTCCATTGATGGAGCTGACGCTAGCCAGCTGTTCGGGCTGAACAGGAGTTGGAGGACAGGGAACATTTGGCCGTAGAGCCTGGTGACCCTGTGGCTGTCTGTATTTTTCACGAGGAGGAGTTACCCTCCTTGATTGTTAATGCGCTGAATATTTAGGTGGATGAGATGCCAGTGCCAGCTGCGGCTAACCCTAAAATGGTGGACACTAGGCGGCTGGCCCAGACCTTTCTGGACCATGAAGCATTTGAGGAGCCCATCTCTGGTCAGTGGTCCGCCCCAGACATGGGCCCTTGAGAGACAAAAGCTATGGTGTGGCTGTTCCCAGTGCCCCAGGATTATTTGGAGCGCTTGAAACTTCCTGAGGTGAATGCTTTGGGGGCTGCAGACACCAATAACGCTATTCAGTGGAAGGGGGAACCGTTTTGAAGGATGTGCAAGACCGCAAGCTAAAGAAGGCAGCATTGAAACAAGCCTTTGAGGTTGCTCACTCCCTGCAGATGTCGATCTGAGAAGCTGCGAGAGCATACGTTTCTTGGGCACAGCAGGCAGTAGACATAGTGACAGGTGAGGAGCAGCCTTTGGCAGATTTTCCCTCATTAGAGTCTGGATTGGCATATTTGATGGGCTTGTATGATTTGGTCCATGTGTCAGCCAAGCAGATGGCGTTGGTAGTTATGGCCCGCCAGCTGTTGTGGCTTTGCCATTGGGCCACGGATGCAGCCTCTGAGCAGAGTCTTACCAAGCTCCCTTTTAGGGGCAAGCTGCTATTTGGTGATGACATTGAGCAGTTGGTTAAGGATTTGGGGGATTCCAAGATGCAGCGTTTGCCTGACGACCACTGCAAACAGGCGTCTCGGGCGGGTTCGACATGTCCTTGGTTTTGAGAGGCCAGGAAATATCGGCCAGGGATTAGCTGTCAGTCTCTTTGGCATCCTTTCAGTATCCCAGGTTCCAGCAGAGGTCATCCTATCGGTTGGACAAATGAGGCCTGGGCTCTGGGGCCCATGCAGCGCCTGCAGCTAGGGCCTCACAATCATGGGGTGCCGGCCTGCTACTCAACATTTCACATCAGGGGTTGGCTGGCCCAGTTTTTCAAGCAGTGGTCCAGCATAACTTTGGACCAGTGGGTGCTCGACATTGTCCGAGAAGGATACAAATTAGAATTCACCTCGCCCATCAGAGAAGTTTTCTTGGAGTCCCTACGCAGGGTGTCCTTTCCACTCTATGCGACCTGCGGGGACGGGGTTGCTACTCGATCTACTTTGTGGTGCCCAAAAAACATGGGTCTCACCAGCTGGTGTTGGACTTCAAGCACATGAACCAGTTACTAAAAATCCAGCATTTCCTCATGGAGATTTTCCACTCTGTCTTGGTGGTGGTGGTTCATCCCGAGGAATTTTTAATGGCCCTGGATCTCAGTGAGGTCTATTTGCATATTCCCATTTGGCTGCCGCACCAGTGTTTTCTCCACTTTGCTGTGCTAGGTCACTACTACCTGTTCCAGGCCCTTCCCTTCAGCCTAGCCACTACGCCTCACACATATTCCAAAGTCATGGTAGTGGTAGCAGCATTCCTCCAGATCAGGGGGTGTTGGTGTACCTGTACCTCAACAACTGGCTGATACGGGCGTCGTAGCGTGAGAATCTGGAGTCTACCACCAGAGTGATAACTCTCTTGCAGTCTCTTGGCTGGGTAGTCAGTTTGACCAAAAGTCACCTGGAGCCATCTCAGAGTATCTGGGGATTCGCTTTGATATGTCCCAGGGCCAGGGTATTCTTGATGAACCTGCAGATGGCCAAGTTTCAAGGGCAAATCCAGAGTCTTCTCTGGAATCCATGCCCACACACATGGGATTACTTGCAGGTGTTGGGCTCCATGACGGCTGCCATGGAGGTGGTACCATGGACGAGGGTGCACGTGCACCCATTTCAGCACTCAGTATTGAATTTGTAGTCTCTGGTGTTGCAGGCCTATCAGGTGCATCTCCAGTGGTCCCCAGGGGCCGGGATCAGTATGCAGTGGTGGTTGCAGGAACCATTGGCGTCCCCTCCGTGGATTCAGGTGGTGACACATGCCGGCCTGGAGATCTGGGGTGCCCATTGTCTGCAGGGCAGTGCCCAGGGCCGTTGGACCCCCACAGAGGCCCATCAATGACTTGGAGCTCCAAGCGGTAGCCTGTGCTTTGGTGGTATTCAGGGAACTAGTACAGGGCAAGCCTGTCCATGCTCTCTCCCACAACACAACTGCGGTGACATACATCAGTCGTCAGGAGGGAATGCACAGTGTGGTAGAGCATCATCTTCAGCTCCTGTCTGTGGCACACATTGCCGGATCTCTGTGTGCACGTAGGCTTTCTCAGTAGGATCTGTCTGGATCCAGCGGTGTGGGAACTGTCTCTGGCAGTGTTTCACACCATCACGGAGTGGTGATGCTCTCCTTCCCTGGATCTGTTGGTGACTTGGTCAGATGCCAAGGTGGATTGTTTTTTTCAGCGGTGCGTGCGAGGTAGTGTCCAAAGGAATAGATGCCCTGCTGCAGCCCTGGCTGCTGGAGGATCTTCTCTGTCTTTCAATTTTGGCTATTTATCGGGAGGGCTCTGCATTGCATCCTTTGCTACTACGGGTTGGTGATTCTGGTGGCCCCTGACTGGCCAGGCAGCGGTGGTATGCGGATCTGTTTCATCTGCTCGTGGACAAGTCTTTTTCCACTACCCCCTGGTTCTGGATCTACTCTTGTCAGCGGCCCATCCCCACGGAGGACCCTTCCCGCTTTGGTCTTATAGCATGGCTCTTGAGAGGTCGCGATTGAGGTGAAAGGGTTATTTGAAAGGTGAGATAGCGACCCTTCTGCGGGCTCCTAAGCATTCCACTACATCAGCATATGTGCGGGTCTGGTGTTCCGAACAGGGGGCGTCTTGGCAGACAGCCTCCTTTTCCTGGATCCTTGGTTTTTTGCAGGAGGGTCTCCAGAAAGGCCTGGCATGTAATTCACTTGAGTTCAGGTGGCGGCTCTGACATGTTACAGGGCTCATGTTTTGAGAATGCTTCGGAGTTAGCTGACTTAAGCTTCCTCTCCAGCCTCCCTGTCCAGAATGGAATCTTAATTTGGTGCTGTGGGCCATGCAGCAGGCTCCTTTTGAGCCTCTGAAGAATTTGTTTTTGCAGGACTTGACACTGAAGGCAGGGTTTCTATTCGCCATGTCCTCAGCGAGTGTCGGAGTTGCAGGTCTTGTCGTGTCGTGATCTTTTCCTCCATTTTTTGGACTCGGGGTGGGGGGGTTATGATTAGGACAATTCTGTCCTTCCGAAAGTGATGTCAGCGTTCCACCTGGACCAGCTTCTGTTTCTTCCATCATTCACGGCGGAGGACTATATGTGGGACTTTGTGGCTCAGCGATGTTTGGACGTGTGACGAGTACTGTTGCGCTATCTGCAGGAGACTAATGATTTTTGCAGGACAGACTATCTGTTTGTCCTCCTGGCAGGTCCCTGAAGGGGCCTCGCAGCATCCAAGGCAATCCTGGCACGCTGGTTTAAGGATGCTGTGGTCTTGGCATATGTGCTAGCAGGTCAGCAGGCTCCAGGAGTTTTGTGTATGCATTCTACTCGCACTGTGGCGACTTTCTAGGCAGAGTTGAGGATGTTCTCTCTGGATGACATCTGTCGAGTGGCCACTTGGGCCTCTTTTCACTCTTTTACTAAGCATTATTTTGAGTGTGGTGGTGCATCGGGATGCATGCTTTGGTGTAGCTGTTCTTTCCGGGGGATGTCTGACTTTCCCCTCCCCCCTCTTTCTAGGGACTATTTTGTTACATCCCACTAGTTTCTGGATTCATCTGCTGCTGATGCAAAGGAAAGTAAAATTGTTTTACCTGGTAATTTTCTTTCCTTTATTCGCAGCAGATGAATCCAGCATCCTGCCCTGTCTGCTGCATTAGCACTGAGTTTCTTTTTTTCTTGTTCTGCATGTGTTTAGTGCAATGTCATATAAACAAACAAACAAAAAAAAACCAATTAAACCAATAAAAGAAAAAAGAAAGTCCATGTAGCGTAAGGTCAGGTGCCTATGACTGCTGGATTCGAAGGTGGTCCACTGCGTCTTTGGCCCACAGTAGCTGGGGCTTTTTGTGCTGTGGATGGAACAAAGGACAGCCGACTAGGTCATGATGACTGAGTGGGCATGGCCCAGTGCTTGATGAGGCCTGGTCGATTCTGCCATGTTTGCTGCTTTGGTAGTTGACATACTAACTTGTTGACGAACTATACGTCCTATATCACTGGTTGAAGTCTGTGATCTCTATCTCCATCTGCTGGTAGAGGGACACATTCCACTAGTTTCTGGATTTATCTGCTACGACTAACAGAAATAAAATTGCCAGGTAAGACATAGTTTTTCCTTCCTATTAATGGTTTTATTATATTTTACTTTAAGTATGAAAGAACCACCAAAGCAGTACGTGATGTGGAAAATTCTGTGGACACTTTGTTAGAACTAATGCAGATATATAGAGAAAAGGCTGGTGACAAAGTTGCACATAAAGGTGGAAGCATATTCACTAAGAGCTGCTGCTTATTGGCCATCCTTGCATTGGACTCCAAAATAGCTTTGGTAAGTCTTCCTTTATTTTATTTTATTTTGTTTAACATTCTCTCCTTGCAATCCAGGTGTGGTGGTGTCTGAAAGATTCTCACATTGCAGATATAGAAAATAAGCTTGATACTGTATCCCCTAATATTATTGAATATTGTATACCCTTTCTACATCTAGATTATGGCTTCTCTTCCTTTAAACTTGAGAGTTATACATACTGTTAGTGGCCTTAAAAATATCATTCTGAAACTTAGATACAAGCCAACACAGCTTGAATAAAAGCATATTTTTAACTAAGCTAAATCTACAGTATTTGAGACCAAAGGGGAAACCATGATGAATTAGCTCTTCAAGAATCAGACCAATAGGTTATATACTGATATGTTTTGAAAGACTCCTGGGGAGCCTGAATAGCACTGAACTGTTTGATAATCAGTGTTTGATTTTTATGCAAACTGCTTTTGTAAATAAGAAATGCATTTCTTGTCATATTCCAATATGCCTGAGACTCATTATATTTTTGAACATTTATGGTCATTCTCATGTTGGTCTCCGATACATAAAGCAGCAAAGGCACTAAAGATCTTCAGGAGCAGTGCCAGAGCGTTCTAGAGGAAGGAAACCAAAACTTCTCGCCTACAGTTCATTCACAATCCTGCCATGTGTTCTAAATCATTTACACAGCCCTGCTGCTTAGAAAATAGGAGAAAAAGGCAACAACTTGATATGTATAGAAAATGTCTAGTTCTATGTATAGAAAATGTCTGGTTCTATTATACTTCCAACAGTCAGAACCAATGGGTACTGCTTCTGAGACACTGTAAATGGCCAGCAACTATGGTAAGTGCTTTGGCATTTTCTATTCAATATATAAGCATGAGGCTCTCATTATATTCAGGGATTTTCTTTGTTACGCTTCTTACAACCCTTTTCCTGTCAGATCAGCTGATGACAAGGACAAGCACTGCAGTAATTTAGGCTTGATGATAGAACTAAAACCTTTGATAACCAGAGGACACCTAAATAACTTGAGAGATGATCCTGAAATTTTAATTCTGTAGACAGTCATATACAGTTTATAAGCTTAACCCTGGACTGATTTAGTGTTACCGAAAATTGCTCAAGAAACAATCATAGGATCATTGGCATCTAACCACAACAACTCTGTCTTTTTTTTTTTTTTTTTTTTATATTCAGTCTGACCATAGGTAAAAGAGAGCAAAATGTAGTTTCCTTTTCATCCATACCATACAAGTCCAGAACCAATGGGTTATGTCTGTCAGCCAGCAGATACAGACAGAGAAAGAAGGCAGTTCTTTCTGACTTGCCCCTTAAGTGTATTGTGCAGCTATTGAATGTTCAGTATTTTTCTCTGTCTGTAAGCGGATGATAGATGGGACCATACAGAACTCCTGAACCAGTTGGTAACTGTGTATCAGTAGAGCAGGGGTTCCTAATAGTTTATGTTCCTTTCAATATGTTGAAAGCTTGTCTGGAGACAGGGTGGCACTCAGTGTTGCCGAGTCCCTCCCCTCCCCCCTTCTGCGCTGCAGTTGGAATTGAAGAGGCTAAAGGCCTTTATAGTCCTTATGTGAGTGACAGACTACTCACACCGTTGTTTGAGGTATTTGCTTTTTCTCCGAGGACAAGCAGGCTGCTTGTTCTCACTGATGGGTGACGTCCGACGGCAGCCTCAGAATCGGAGATCTTCCTAGCAACAAAGTTTGTTAGCCCTCACGCATGCGCGACCGTCTTCCCGCCCGTAGCGCAAGCGTGCGCCTCAGTCTCTTTTTTTTTTTTTTCCGCAGCTCAGGACGGCTGTTTTCGGTTGTTCTGCGCCTCAGAGAGAGCCCTCGCCGCGTTTTTCGCCGCTCTTCGGTTTCTTTTTCTGAGCGAGTTCGCTCGTGTTCTTTGTTTCAAAAAAAAGTTTACTTTCCTGTATTTTTTTTAGTTTTTTCCCATAAGTTTCCTTGTGTTGTCGTGAGCGGCCATTTTGGCCACCCGTAAGTGTTTTTCCCCAGTTTTGGTGCCTTTTTTCGGCATCATCGTGAATTTTGACTTCGCCGGTGCAATTTTTCCACCCATGTCCTTGAAGCCTGCCAGCGGCTTCAAGAAGTGTACATGATGCAACCGGACGATCTCACTCAGTGATCGGCACGTTTTGTGTCTTCAGTGTTTGGGGCTGGTCATTGCCCCGACACTTGCACTTTGTGTCTTCAACTGAAGAAGAGGACCCAGGCGGTGAGATTGGCTCAGTGGAGCCTTTTGTTCAGAGCCCCGTCTGGTACTTCGACGGCGCCAGCGGTACCGTTGACTCGACGTCGCTGGAGGGAGCGTCATCGCCAGCGGCGCAGGAGTCTTCTTCTCGGCATCGCCATCGAGGACATAGTTCCTCGGCGTCGAGACAGGCACGGATTCGGACTGAAGTCAGGGAACTTGTGTCCAATACCGAGGGTGAGGCCTCGTGGGAGGCAGAGGAAGACCCGAGATATTTCTCTGATGATGAGTCTTGTGGTCTTCCTTCTGATCCTACTCCTTCACCAGAGAGAGAACTTTCTCCCCCTGAGAGTCTGTCTCTCTCTTCGTTTGTACGGGAAATGTCTATGGCCATTCCCTTCCCAGTGGTTACTGAGGATGAGCCCAGGGCTGAGATGTTCGAGGTCCTGGATTATCCTTCGCCACCTAAGGAGTCGTCCACTGTTCCCCTGCATAATGTCCTCAAACAGACATTGCTGGCGAACTGGATGAAACCATTAACTAATCCCTCCATCCCCAAAAAGATTGAGTCCCAGTATCGGATCCACGGAGACCCAGAGTTGATGAAGACCCAGTTGCCTCATGACTCTGGTGTTGTGGACTCCGCTCTCAAGAGGGCCAGGAGTTCTTGGGATTACGCCTTGGAGCCCCCGTGGCGGGTGTCTAGAGCTCTGGACTCTTTTGGGAGGAAGGCCTACCATTCTGCTATGCTTTTGTCCAAGATCCAGTCCTACCAGCTCTACACGAGCATCCACTTGCGGAACAATGTGAGGCAGCTGACGGACTTGGTCAATAAGCTCCCGTCGGAGCAGGCCAAGCCTTTTCAGGAGGTAGTCAGGCAGCTGAAGGGGTGTCGCAAATTCCTGTCCAGGGGTGCTTACGACACTTTTGATGTGCGTCCAGGGCTGCTGCTCAAGGTGTAGTGATGCGCAGACTCTCATGGCTGCGTGCTTCTGACCTGGAGAATAGGGTCCAGCAGTGGATTGCAGATGCTCCTTGCCGGGGGGATAACATTTTTGGCGAGAAGGTCGAACAGGTGGTCGAGCTGCTCGACCAGCGGGACACCGCCTTCGACAAACTCTCCTACAGGACACCTTCAGCATCTACCTCAACAGGTAGACGTTTTTATGGGGGAAGGAGGAATGCTCCCTACGCTTATAATAAGTGTAGGTGCAATCCACCTGCCCGCCAGCCTGCTCAAGCTAAGCCCCAGCGCGCTCGTTCTCGTCAACAGCGTGCGCCTCAACAGGCCCCTGCAGCTCCCCAGCAAAGCAAGGGACGGGCTTTTGACTGGCTGCAGGCGAGCATAGCCGAGATAAAAGTGTCCGTGCCGGACGATCTGCCGGTAGGAGGGAGGTTAAAGTTTTTTCACCAGCGGTGGCCTCTTGTAATCTCCGACCGGTGGGTTCTGCAAATAGTCTGGCTGGGATACTCCCTCAATTTGATCTCAAAACCTCCAAATTGTCCTCCGGGAGCTCAGTCCTTCAGCTTCCAGCACAAGCAGGTACTTGCAGAGGAACTCTCCGCCCTTCTCAGCGCCAATGCGGTGGAGCCCGTGCCACCGGGGCAGGAAGGGCTGGGATTCTATTCCAGGTACTTTCTTGTGGAAAAGAAAACAGGGGGGATGTGTCCCATCCTAGACCTAAGGGCCCTGAACAAATATCTGGTCAGAGGAAAGTTCAGGATGCTTTCCCTGGGCACCCTTCTCCCCATGATTCAGAAAAACGATTGGCTATGCTCTCTGGACTTAAAGGATGCTTATACTCACATTCCGATACTACCAGCTCACAGACAGTATCTTCGATTCCATCTGGGAACACTGCATTTTCAGTACTGTGTTCTACCCTTTGGTCTCGCTTCTGCGCCCAGAGTGTTCACGAAATGCCTGGCAGTAGTGGCGGTTTCTCTGTGCATGTGTTCCCTTATCTCGATGGTTGGCTGGTGAAGAACACCTCGGAGGCAGGAGCTCTACAGTCCACGCGGCTGACTATTCAACTCCTGGAGCTACTAGGGTTTGTGATAAATTATCCAAAGTCCAACCTTCTTCCGGGGCAAAGACTAGAATTCATAGGAGCTCTGCTGGACTCCCAGACTGCTCATGCCTACCTCCCTGAAGCGAGGACAGACAATCTTCTGTCCCTTGCCTCCCGGGTACAAGCGTCTCAGCAGATTACAGCTCGGCAGATGTTCAGATTGCTCGGCCACATGACCTCCACAGTACGTGTTACTCCAATGGCCCGTCTTCACATAAGATCAGCTCAATGGACCCTAGCTTCCCAGTGGTATCAAGCTGCGTGGGATCTAGAAGACGTGATCCGGTTGTCCACAGTTTTTCTCAAATCCCTGCATTGGTGGACAATTCGCTCCAATTTGACCCTGAGACGTCCCTTTCAAATTCCTCAGCCGCAAAAAGTGCTGACTATGGATGCGTCTCTCCTGGGTTGGGGAGCTCATGTCGATGGGCTTCACAGCCAAGGATGTTGGTCCCTCCAGGAGACAGGTTTTCAGATCAACCTCCTGGAATTACAAGAGGTCTGGAACGCGCTAAAGGCTTTCAGAGATCGGCTATCCAACCAAATTATCCAAATTCAGACAGACAATCAGGTTGCCATGTATTACATCAACAAGCAGGGGGGCACCGGATCTCGCCCCCTGTGTCAGGAAGCCGTCAGGATGTGGCTTTGGGCTCGCCGTCATGGCATGTTTCTTCAGGCCATGTATCTGGCAGGCGTAAACAACAGTCTGGCCGACAGGTTGAGCAGAATAATGCAACCACACTAGTGGTCCCTCAACTCGAGAGTTGTCCGCAAGATCTTCCAAGCGTGGGGCACCCCCTTGGTAGATCTTTTTGCCACGCAGGTCAACCACAAGGTCCCTCAGTTCTGTTCCAGACTTCAGGCCCACGGCAGACTAGCATCGGATACCTTTCTCCTTCTTTGGGGGAAGGGCCTCCTGTATGCGTATCCTGCCATACCCTTGGTAGGGAAGACTTTGCTGAAACTCAAGCAGGATCGTGGAACCATGATTCTGATCGCTCCCTTCTGGCCGCGTCAGATCTGGTTCCCTCTTCTTCTGGAGTTGTCCTCCGAAGAACTGTGGAGATTGGAATGTTTTCCAACCCTTATTACTCAGAACCAGGGGGCGCTTCTGCATCCCAACCTCCAGTCCCTGGCTCTCATGGCCTGGATGTTGAGAGCGTAGACTTTGCCTCCTTGGGACTTTCTGAGGGTGTCTCCCAAGTCTTGCTTCCAGAAAAGATTCCACGAAGAGGTGTTATGCTTTCAAATGGAAGAGGTTTGCAGTCTGGTGTGACGGCCAGGCCCTAGATCCTCGTTCTTGTCCTACACAGACCCTGCTTGAATACCTTCTGCACTTGTCTGAGGCTGGTCTTAAGACCAACTCTGTAAGAGTTCATATTAGCGCAATTAGTGCTTTTCATTATCATGTAGAGGGTAAGCCTATCTCTGGACAGCCTTTAGTTGTTCGCTTCATGAGAGGTTTGCTTTTGTCAAAGCCCCCTATCACCAGTGTCATGGGATCTCAATGTCGTTCTCACCCAGCTGATGAAACCTCCTTTTGAGCCACTGAATTCTTGCCATCTGAAGTACTTGACCTGGAAGGTCATTTTCTTGGTGGCAGTCTCTTCAGCTCGTAGAGTCAGTGAGCTTCAAGCCTTGGTAGCTCATGCTTCTTATACCAAATTTCATCATAACAGAGTAGTCCTCCGCACTCACCCTAAGGTCTTGCCAAAGGTGGTGTCGGAGTTCCATCTTAACCAGTCAATCGTGCTGCGAACATTTTTTCCCCGTTCTCATACCCGCCCTGCTGAACGTCAGTTGAACACTTTGGGCTGCAAGCGAGCATTGGCCTTTTATCTGGAGCGGACAAGCCCCTTCAGACAGTCCGCCCAAATGTTTGTTTCTTTTGACCCCAATAGAAGGGGAGTGGCTGTTGGGAAACACACCATTTCAAATTGGCTAGCAGATTGCATTTCCTTCACTTATGCCCAGGCTGGGCTGACTCTTGAGGGCCATGTCACGGCTCATAGTGTTCGAGCCATGGCAGTGTCAGTGGCCCACTTGAAGTCAGCCACTATTGAAGAGATTTGCAAGGCTGCGACGTGGTCATCTGTCCATACATTCACATCTCATTACTGCCTAAAGCAGGATACCCAACGGGACAGTCGATTTGGGCAGTCAGTGCTTCAGAATCTGTTTGGGGTTTAGAATCCAACTCCACCCCCCTAGGCCCATTTTTATTCTGTTCCAGGCTGCACTCTGTTAGCTGGTTTTGTTTAGGTCAATCTCAGTTATGTCCTCGCCGTTGCGAGACCCAATTAACCAGTGTTCGTTGTTTTGAGTGAGCCTGGGGGCTAGGGGAACCCCATCAGTGAGAACAAGCAACCTGCTTGTCCTCGGAGAAAGTGAAGTTACTTACCTGCAGCAGGTATTCTCCGAGGACAGCAGGCTGATTGTTGTCACAAACCTGCCCACCTCCCCTTTGGAGTTGTGTCTTGCCTTGTCTTTGCTTTCTACTTGACTGAGGAGCACGCTCGCGCTACGGGCGAGAAGACGGTCGCGCATGCGCAAGGGCTAGCAAACTTTGTTGCTAGGAAGATCTTCGATTCTGAGGCTGCCGTCAGACGTCACCCATCAGTGAGAACAATCAGCCTGCTGTCCTCGGAGAATACCTGCTACAGGTAAATAACGTCGCTTTCCTTAACGTCAGCACCAGATGAATCCAGAGATAGGTGGGTTGTGACCATCTACCAGCAGGTGGAGATAGAGAGCACTGATGTGAAGTCAGTCTTATGGGACGGTATACTCCTGGCATCCTCAGTATTCTTTATCTTCAGCAGGTGTGTAGACAGTCTTCTTCTGGCTTCATCGACCGGGGTGGCCCAACTTTTCTCAGCGCTCACATTATCAGAAGAAGCAGTCTTTTCATCCGGACAGACAGGCCGGAGGTGTTACTTCCAGAGCTCCCCCAGTGACAGTGTACCAGCCTGCTCCATCCCACCCTTAGGGCCAAAATCATGTCAGACCATTGGGTCTTAGATCTTGTTCGAGACGGGTACAAATTATAATTTTCCTCTCCCATTGCAGATTCTTTCTTGGTTTTCTAATGTGTGGGAAGCTGCAGCAGGCGGGCAGCAGTGCAAGACATCAGGGCCGTGCCAACACGGTAAGCGGGGTAAGCACCGCAGGGGGGCGCCTGCCTTCAAGGGCACCGCTGGGGTGCTGCGCCGCCATACCACTTGGGAGTTTAAATGTTTAATTTACCTCGGTCGCAGCGTTCGCATCATTTCAAAACCCTGCCCGTCTCTAGCATTCCCTGTCTTCATGAGTTCGTTCCCTCAGAGTACCGCCTGCGAGGAAATGACGTCAGAAAGCGGGACTCTGAGGCCGAACAAACTCACGAAGAGAGGGAAAGCTAGAGACGGGAAGGGTTTTGAAATGATGAGAACGCTGCAACCGAGGTAAATTAAAAAAGACAAAGGGTGACAGGAAGAGAAAGGGGGATGTTGGGGGGAGAAGAGGGCCAGCAGGTGGCCATAAGTGGGTGGGGGATGGGAGGCGAAGGAGAATCGCTGGACTTGTACATAACTGCTCCCCACGCTAACGCCTGATGCTCCTCTCCTGTAGGCGCCATGTTATAGAAAGATAGGGTATGTGTCATTAAGAGTCTTAGTAGGCACCTAACTGCTTTCTTAATCAGATGCCCTGTTATAAAATTTCCCTTATAATATCCCAATATGAATATGAAGAGCCAGGAATGGAGGTCTCATGTGATCCTTGGCTAATGCTTAGTTGAGGGTTTCTTCAGTATTAAGAATTTAGGTTCAGACAGGTCTTTAAGTTGGTAAGTGGAATCTGTTATCAGTGTGTCCTGCAGTGATTGATTGACTGTAGAGGTGGTATGAGATGCTGCCATTTTTCATGTGAGCAGTTCTTAGATAAATCTGTCATTTGAAGTGGTTACCTCAGCTATCAGTCTTGTAGGCTAGATTAGTTTAAAACAATTTCTCTATCCTCACAACAGCAATGATTCATTTTTAGGTTTATTGTGTTACTTCAAGCTTCTGGTATTCATTTTAGAAAGTCAGGAGCTGCACAATGGAGTTTTGTGCTGGAGGATTTTATAAAATTGGTTGAAATTTGACTTGATCAGTGGGGCATCTCACCGCTACCCCTTCATATTGTATGAGGAACCCTCCAAACCCAACCAAACACCTACTGTACCCAACTGTACACCACTACAATAGTCCTTATGTCTGCAGGTGTCACCTGTATGAGGGTACTGGGGGGGAGTAGCTGGACATGGGTGGATAGAGGGGAGAGGAGGATTGCTGGACATGGGTGGATGGAGGGCATGGGAGAGAGGAGGGTTGCTGGACATGGGTGGATGGAGGGCAGGGGAGAGAGGAGGGTTGCTGGACATGGATGGAGGGAAGGGAAGACAGGAAGTAGATGCACATGGATGAAGGGGAGAAATTCTGGATATGGATGGAGGGGAGGGAAGACAGAGGAAGGCGATGCACATGGATGGAGGGGAAGGGAGAGAGAAGAAATGATCGACATGGATAGAGGAGAGGGAAGAGAGAGGAAGGAGATGAGATGAGGGAAAAGGGATAAAACCTGCACATGGATGGAGAAAATAGGCAGAAGCTGGATCCACTGGACAGTCAAGTCTGCAGAGGACCCAGCTTTTACTTACGGATGTAAGGCAAGAAATGAAGAAGAAAGGAGGAAAGTAAAGAAATAAATATAAAGGAAGACCTGGAAATGGAGTTAAGAGGACAGATAGCAGCAGAATCAGGTACTGGGCCAGCATGATCAGAAAAACAAAGTCACCAGACAACAAACGCCGCATTGAGCCTGCCATGAGTGGGAAAGTGCGGGGTACAAATGTAACAAAAAAAAAAAAAAAAGGTAGAAAAAATCATTTTATTTTCATTATAGTGTTTGGAATATGTCCACTTTGATAATCAGGAGCTCAATGTTAAAAGTTTATATTTATTTACATATTAAAGGCATTTTATGCTATACGGGGGGGGGGGGGGGGGGGCAACTGATAGTCTGCAGGGGGGCACCAGAGACCCTAGGCACGGCCCTGCAAGATATGTTGCAGTGGTTACTCCAGATGCATATGATTGTGCGTGTGCCTCCTCAGGAATGGGGCACAGGTCATTAATCCATTTAGTTTCCCAAAAAGGAAGGGCCCTTCAGTCCAGTGTTGGACCTCAAGGGAGTCGTCCGCTGCCTAATGTTCGGCACTTCACCACAGTCCAGCCCAGGGAGTTTCTCCAAGCCTTAGATCTCTTAGAGGCTTATTTGCATATTCCCATTTGGCACACACATCATCACTTTCTGCATTTCGCCATCCTGGGCTGACATTTTCATTTTCTAGCTCTTCCTTTTGGTCTGGTCAAGGCTTTTCGTACCTTCTCCAAGGTCATGGTGGTGGTGGCTGCTACTGCCTTGTGGAAGGAGGGTATCCAGGTTCACCCCTATCTGGACGATTGGCTGATAAGAGCACTGTCCCAGCAAGAGTGTATGGAGGCGATGGCCAGGGCCATGCAACTGTTGTAGTTTCTGGGATGGGTTATCAACTTCCAAAAGAGTTGCCGGCAGCCCTCGCAGACATTGGAATATCTGGGCTTTGATACACTACAGAGCAAGGTGTTTTTGCCCCACCAGCGGCAGAACAATTTGAGAATGCAGATTATTCGGTTGCTGCAGATTCCCACCCCCAGAGTTTGGGATTATGTTCAGGTGCTGGGGTCAATGGCGGCGACCTTGGACCAGTGCAGCTCTCACTCTTGAGCAGGTGGTTACTGGTGTCGCAGAAGTACTATCTTTCATAGCCCACTAGTGAGACTCATCCAAGAATCCAATATCAGATTATACAGTTTTGTCTGGACTCCATTGATTGCTGTTTCTATTTTAGTCATTTGGTACTCACGTTTCTCCGAGGACAAGCAGGCTGCTTGTTCTCACGACTGGGTGACGTCCGAGGCAGCCCCCACCAACCGGAAGAAGCTTCGCGGGCGGTCCGCACGCAGGGCACGCCCACCGCGCATGCGCGGCCGTCCTCCCGCCCGTGCGTGACCGTTCCCGCCAGTCTTTTCTTTTCCGCGCCTGAGGAGAGTTGTGCCGTCGCCGCTCTCCCTTCGCAGCCCCGGAAAGACCGTCGCGTTTACGCGATTTCGTTTAGTTTTGTTTAGTTTTTTTTGGTTACCGCGTGCCCCAGTTTCTTTTCTTTAAAAAAAAAAAAAAAAAGAGCACGCGCTCCTTTTTCCCTCGTTTCTAGCGAGGGCGTCGCGTTGCGGCCTTGTGGCCGCGCGATCGATTTATTTTTTCGAGGTGTGATTTCCGCCACCATCGACGACTTTAACTTCGCCGACGCGATTTTTCCGTCGATGTCCTCGAAGGTCCCGAGTGGATTTAAGAAGTGTGGTCGGTGCGGCCGGCCGATCTCGCAGACCGACACCCACGCTTGGTGCCTCCAGTGCCTCGGGCCGGAGCACAATATCAAGTCGTGTTCCCTGTGTCTCGGTCTCCGGAAACGGACTCAGGTTGCGAGGCAAGTTCTGCGGA